>NC_133658.1:816619407-816940945 GCF_037893015.1 Macrotis lagotis | reverse complement strand
GAACAAATTAAAGATCCCCAATTAAATATCAAATTAGAAATTCTGAAAATCAAGGGAGAGAGTAATAAAACTGAGAACAAGAAAACCATTACTCTTATAAATAAAACTGAGTTGGTCTTATGAAAAAGCCAATAAAATAGACAAATCATTGATTAATCTGCTTTAAAAAGAAAGATAACCAAATTACCAGTATCAAAAATGAAAAAGATGAATTTACCATCAATGAATAGGAAATTAAAGAGATAAATTGAGCTTTGCTGAACTGTATGCCAATAAATTTGATAACCTGAATGAAATGGATGAATATTTACAAAAATATAAACTGCCCAAATTAACAGAAGTGGAACAGAAGAGGATATAATCCCATTTCAGAAAAAGAAATTGAAGAAACTATAAACTCATTCAGAAACAGTCTCCAAGTACAGATGGATTTACAAGTGAATTCTACCACACATTTAAGGAACAATTAATTCCTATTACACATGAACTGTTTTTAAAAATAAGAGAAGTTCTGCAAAATTCTTTTATAACCAACATGGTGCTGATACCTAAACCAGTAAGAATCAGAACAATCAAAGAAAATTATAAACCAGTCTTCTTAGAGAACATTGGTGTAAAAATCTTAAATAAAATTTTAGCTGAGATTAAAGCAAATTATTACTAGGATAACACATCATGATCAAGTAGTATTCATACCAGGTAGGCAGGGATGGTTCAATATTAGGAAAACACTCATATAATTGATTATATCAATAGAAAAACCAACAGAAATCATGATTATCTCAGTAGATGCTGAAAAAGCCTTTGATAAAGTTCAGCATCAACTCTTATGAAAAAAACACTAGAAAGTTTAGGAATAATTGGAGTTTCCCTTAAAATAATAAGTAGTATCTATCTAAAACTATCAAGAAATATTATATGTAATGGGGATAAACTCAGAGCATTTCTAGTAAGATCAAGAGTGAAGCAAGGATGCCCATTATCACCATTTTCTTTCAAAATAGTATTAGAAATGTTAGCTTTAGCGATAAGAGAAGAAAAAGAAATTGAAGGAATCAGAATTGGCGATGAGGAAGCAAAGTTTTCACTCTTTGTAAATGATATTATGGTAAACTTAGAAAACCCAAGAAATCATTTTAAGAACTCCTTGAAACAATTAACAAATTCAGCCAAGTAACATGATACAAAATAAATCCACCTAAATCATTAGCATTTCTATATGTGAACAACAAAACCCAAGTATAAGAGGTGGAAAGAAAAATTCCATTTAAAGTAATTGTAGACAACATTAAAGGCTTGTATTAACACAAATATAAAGCATTTCTCATCCAAATAAAGTCAGATCTAAATAATTGGAAAAATGTCAATTGCTCATGGTTAGGTCTTGTTAATAGAATAAAAATGACAATTCTACCCAAATTAAATTACTTATTCAGTGACATACCAATTAAACTACCAAATAATTATTTTAATGAGCTAGAAAAATAGTAACAAAATTCATCTGGAGCAACAAAGGGTCAAGGATAGCAAGAGAGCTGATGAAAAAATGTAATGGAAGTTGACCTAGCTCTACCAGATCTAAAACCATACTATAAAGTAGTAGTCACCAAACTGCCTGGTACTGGTTAAGAAAGAGAGTAATAGATCAGTGGATTAGGATAGGTTTAAAAGAAACAGTAGTAAATGACTATAGTAATGTACTGTTTGATAAACTCAAAGACATTAGTTTCAGGGATAAACCTCATTATCTGACAAAAATTGTTGGGAAAACTGGAAAATAGTATGGCAAAAATTAGGCATAGACCCACATCTCCATATACTAAAAGAAGGTTAAAATGGGTACAGGATTTAGATGTAAAAGGTGACACCATAGTTAAATTAATAGATTAAGAAATACTCTTGTCTATCAGATCTATGGAAAGGGGATAAATTTATGACCAAACAAAAAACAGAGTACATTATACACTGCTAAATGAATGATTTTGACTATATTAAATTATATAAGTTTTTGCACTAATAAAAATCAATGCTGCCAAAATTAGAAGGAAAGCAGAAATCTGAGAAACAATCTTCACAACTAGGAATTCTGATAATGATCTCATTTCTAAAATATATAAAGGACTGCACCAAATTTATAAGGTTACAAATCATTCCTCAATTGATAAATGGTCAAAGGACATGAATAGATAGTTTTCAAATGAAGAAATTAAAACTATATATATATATATATATATATGTATATATATATAAAATCATAGGAAAAAATACTCCAAATCATTATTGATTAGAGAAATTCATATTAAAACAACTCTGAGGTATCACCACACACACCTCAGATTGGCTAAGATGACAAAAAGGGAAAATGATCAATGTTAAAGAGGTTGTGGGAGAATTGGGACATTAACAAATTGCTAATGGAGTAGTGAAGTGATCCAACCATTTTGGAGAGCAATATGAAACTATGCCCAAAGAGCAATAAAACTGTTCATACCTTTTGACCCAGCAATTCTAGGCCTATATCCAGAAGAAATCATAAAAATGGAAAAAGTTCCACATGTTCTAAAATATTCATTGCTGCAATTTTTGTAGTGACAAATTAGGAATTGAGGGAATGCCCGTCAATTGGAGAAATGGCTAAACAAGCTATGGTATATAAATATTATGGAATATTATTGTTCTATAAGAAACCTTAAATGGTCAGACTCTAGAGAAGCATAGAATGATTAGGGGATCTCAACCTGTATATTAACAACAATAGTGTGAGAGGATCAACCTTGATGGATAAACTGTTCTCAGCAGTTCAGAGAGCTAAGGCAATCCTATTAGACCTGCTATGGATTATACTATTCCCATCCAGAGGAAGAAAAACAAAACAACAAAAAAAACCCTTCAGAATCTGATGAATACTACATTCACTTTTTAAAAAAATATCCCTTATGACTAATCTGTAAACATGTTTAACACAAATGTATATATACAATATTAACCTGACTGTTCACTGCTGAGGGGAGGAGGGTGGAAAGGGGGGATGGAAGGAAATTTTGTAACTTAAAAATATCTATATGTATGCATATGGATGAATGTTGAAAAACTTTCATAACATGTATTTAGACAAAATAAAATATCAATAAAAAAGACTCTTGCATTATAAGAGGGGAAGAAAGTGGGAGGATTGCAATGACATGGTTAGAGATGTTTAGGAAGCACTGTGGAAGCCTTGAACCAAGTAAGATATGAAGTATATTCCTTACCATATTATTCCCCTGATGAAGAAGTTTCAATGGCTCCTTATGGTTTTAGGATAAAAAAGAAACTTCTATTTGGCATTTGAAACCCAATTCTATTCTATCTTTCTTGACTAATTTCCCATTATTTCATGTCATGTGTTCTGTATTCAGCTAACTTTGTGTAATTTTTGTTTCATATCAGTGATATTGCATCTCTTCTTTTGGTGTCTTCCTCTACTTCCCCTAGCCCTTGCCCTCACTAGCTATAGGGATAAATCCTTCCGAATGTGTGCTCAAGTTTTAAAGGAGTCAAAGAAAAGAACTTGAAAGTGAAAGATTCTTTTTGAAAGGTCACTGGCACACTTCAAATCACTACTAGAAAAACTTTCAGGGAATGTAGAAAGACTTGGGACTGGTTCCAGATAATAATCCACAAGAACCTCAGTGATTTGCACAATCCTTCTGAAGTTGGTAAGCAGATCACTTCTATCAGCATTGAGCAGCTATAGAAGTTGATATCACCATTGTCAATGCCTAATCAGTCATCTCTTTTAATGAGTTAATTATTTATCCACCTACACACACAGAGACACACAGACACACAGACACACAGACACACAGACACACACACACACACACATACACACACACAAACAGACACTCTGCTCTCTATCCTCATCTCTACTTTTTGGAATTCCTAGATCCTTTTAAGAGTAAGTTCTTGTGCTACCTTGTACATAAAACTGTTGATGTTATCTCCATACCCCAACCAAATTATTTTCAAAATTGATTTTGTATATGTTTTGCAATAGCTTAGTAGTTAACTATTTTTTCCCCTAGTAGCATGCAAACTCTGAAAGTGAACATTTCCTTTTTTTATCTTTGAATCTCCAATGCCTAGGAGTGTCTTGCACATAAGAGGTATTTAATTAATATCTTTTTTAATTAAAGATTTTATTTGAGTTTTACAATTTTCCCCAATCTTACTTCCCCCCCCAGAAAGCAATTTGTCAGTCTTTACTTTGTTTCCATGGTGTACATTGATCCAAATTGAGTGTGATGAGAGAGAAATGATATCCTTAAGGAAGAAACAAAAAGTATAAGAGATAACAAGATCAGACAATAAGATATCTGTTTTTTTTCTAAATTAAAGGGAATAGTCCTTGAAATTTGTTCAAACTCCATGGCTCTTTATCTGGATACAGATGGTATTCTCCATGGCAGACAGCCCCAAATTGTCCTTGATTGTTGCACTGGTGGAATGAGCAAGCCCATCAAGGTTGATCATTGCCCCCATGTTGCTGTTAGGGTGTACAGTGTTTTTCTGGTTCTGCTCATCTCACTCAGCATCAGTTCATGCAAATCCCTCTAGGCTTCCCTGAATTCCCATCCCTCTTGGTTTCTAATAGAACAAAAGTGTTCCATGATATACATACACCACAGTTTGCTAAGCCATTCCCCAATTGAAAAACATTTACTTGATTTTCAATTCTTTGCCACCACAAACAGGACTGCTTATAAATATTTTTGTACAAGTGATGTTTTTACCCTTTTTCATCATCTCTTCAGGGTATAGACCCAGTAGTGATATTGCTGGATCAAAGGGTATGCTCATTTTTGTTGCCCTTTGGGCATAGTTCCAAATTTCTCTCCAGAAAGGTTGCATGAATTCACAGCTCCACCAACAGTGTAACAGTGTCCCAGATTTCCCACAACCCTTCCAATAATGTTCATTATCCTTTCTGGTCATATTGGCCAGTCTGAGAGGTATAGGGTGGTACCTCAGAGAAGCTTTAATTTGCTTAATTAATATCTTATGAATTGAATTGCAGTTTTCTTAATTCTTACTATTTAAAAAAATCTTTAATAGACTGAAGAATTATTTTAATAAAGTATATTCATTCACACTTTTATCTGCTGCAGGACCTTAGACACTTAATAATTACCTAGCTGTGTGGCCTTGGGCAAGCCATTTAACCCCATTTGCCTTGCAAAAACCTTCAAACAAACAAACATTTATCTGCTGCATAAACTCAGATTTTCACAAACAGCATTTCTTTAAAGAGCTAACAGCTGTATAAGATTATAGGATTTAAAACTGGCAAGGCTAGAGATCATCTGGAATAACCCTATTTCTTTATGAATATATGCCTACTCTATCTGTATATGTATAAATCTAGCAGATAGATGTTTTTGTATATAGATAAAGTAGATAGATAGATAGATAGATAGATAGATAGATAGATAGATAGATAGACAGATAGATAGATAGATAGATGATAGATAAAAATGGCATTTTACCTAAGTACTATGTCCATATAAGGGGGGCAAGACAGTTACACCTTCAAGGAGCTTACATTCTCATGGTTCAAGAGAATACAGAATGGGGAGTTAAAATAGACATTGCCTGTATTGGCTGGCAAAATGGCTTGGAGGGCTAGGGAAAAAAAAAGAAGGTAAAAACTCATGTATTAAAGCTGAGGCATCTAGAAACAGAGTCCAGGTTACTAGTTGAGAGGAATTAAAGTTGATTTTATTGCTGTTGTTTTTTGTTTGTCCTTCCTTTTTGAAGAGGAACAATGATATCAAAGGGTGATGTTTTGACTTTTGCAAGAGCTGCATGACAGATTTGCACAAAAGTCATCAACTTCACTCTCTTCCTGAGTCATCAACATCCAGTGTCAGGACAAAAGTCAACTTGAATGACAATGGCCTGGAATGCAATGGATGACCTTCTTATCTTTGATGTCTGACCATGCCCAAATCACTCCACAGAATCTGCTTCAGTATCTTCATGGCTGATGGAACAAATTGTTCTCATTTGCCCATTCCACCAGGGGAAGTCTTCACATGCTTGGATTTGACATCCCCCAACTCTCTGGCAATTTTAAGAGCTGCTAGGAGAAAAGGTAATGTTAATAGTCCAGGTTGAGAAGGTACGCTGTGGAACAGGTATGCTGTGTAGCAAGTTGGGAAGTACCCTATGGGCGTCTGGCTAGATAAAGCTCACCTCAAAGAGATGCAGAAACAAAAACCCATCTGAAGAAGTGACTTGCTCAAAATCATCCAACTATAGTGAGAACCAAGGTAAAAAAGGGTAAATCACAGTGTTGGAAATTTTAGTCATTATGAAAGAGAAAATATAACATTTGGAGAATTTTCATAGCACAAATACATCCGGAAACCACAAGGACTGGGTGCATGCATGTCTAAAAACATGTGTTACCATACTTCCGTAAACTCCCCAAAAATGGCCATCTCAAGCTGATACAAATGCTGTACATGCTTCTTGGCAAGGGATCAAATGTTTCAAAATGACAAAATACAGTCAATGCCAAACTTTTGATTTGCCACTTAGCAACAGCAGCCTGAGGCAGCCAAGAGCTGCAAGTCCCATGAGCCAGCTGTGACCAACCATCTCAGAAGGCCTACAGCTTTAGGGCTGCCGGTGGAGGTCTGGAAGGAATTTACAGGGACCCAGGACCCTCTTTGCACACTTGTCAGACCCACAATGGCCACCCTGAAGGAAGCACAGATAGTAACTAAGTGAATCTCAGTTTGGCTTTCAAGTCCTTCCTACTTTTCTAGTTTTTTTATCTTCTGCAAATTTTCCACATTTTTTTTAATGCTCCAGCAAGACTGGACTTCTCCCTGATTCTTTGACATGTTATGTGTTTTTTGTAACTTTTCTCAGACTGGAGAGAACATTGAATTTGTAGATTAAAGATCTAGGATAAAATCTCAACTCTTCTATATTATTATATTGAGCAAACTTTGGTTTTCCTAATCTAAATGAGGTAATTTCTACTTATCTCAGAAAGATTATTGTAAGAATAAATGAGATATGATATACTAAAAAGCATCTTATAAATTATAAATTGTTACAAAGTATGCACATATTTGGGTCAAATGAAAATTTTGATATGATTTTTTCTTATCAAGGATCTATGCTTCTCCTGACATTAGGCTAATTGTGAATATCAGACCCTGACCATATGAAGCTGAGTTGAGCTGATTTCCTTACCTTTATTTAATTTCCTGGGTTAGATTATGTGTTTTTACTATTCTCTTTTGTCATATTTTCAATCAGGCTCATTTTGGGTTTTTTTATTTTAGTTTTTGCAAGGGTTAAGTGACTTGCCCAAGGTCACACAGCTAAGTAAGTATTAACTGTCTGAGGCAGATTTGAACTCAGGTGCTCCTAACTTCAGGACCAGTGCTTTATCCACCACATCATCTAACTGCCCCAATCAGGGTTTTTAACATTAATATAATGAAATATATAATGTTGTAGATCTCAAAGAGTACACTTAAGTGATTTGTAGAAATATTAGAGTGGGGAATGGCGGAAGGAAACTAGCTCATCAAAACACAAAGGGAAATGAAGTTGAAAATGGAAAACACCTAGAACTAACAAACCGTTGCTGAAATTCTCAGAAAGCAAGCAGTTGCAAGAGACCTGGTGCCTAGATAGTTTGTTATTGATTACAGTGTAAATTCTTGAGGTTGGAAGAACAGTGAGAAAGTCAATAAAAAATTACCCAGCTGCAGACTACTGTTATGAAGAAAAAATCCTTGTCTTGGAAAAGATAGTACAAATGCTAGTATATTGAAGTTTGGGCAAACTGATTTTACTAATGAAACACACTTTTTTCTCATTCAAGTTTATATAAAAAACGGTTATAAGAAATCCCAGTAAAGTAATAAGACCTGAAAAATCATATATATTGTATAATATATATTATATATAATATATATATAATACAGTCACCATGGTTTCAATTATCTTGGAGGGAATGTGTCAAAAATAAACTTACACACATATGTAATATAAAATGAATTAGGTTATATTTGTTTATGTGTGTATATGTATATGCCTATGTACATATATATATAAACTTTATATAGAACTTGTGTGACACCCTCCATATTATTATAAATGCATATATAATAATATGTATACAACTATACCTCTAAAACTCTAGTGAGGCATCCTCTATATTATGATATATGTGGATATAACATTACATATACAACTATCTCTCTATATATAACTTTGGTGTGTACCTTCTTTCCAAGATAATTGAAGTCATGAGAACTGAATTATATTCCCTAGAAGAAAGTGTATATAGAGAGAAAAGAAAAAAGGTTTTAGTAAGAAATTTTAGGAACAGGTTATACTTAGGGATTGGGAGGAGGAAAATGGAACTATGAAAGAAATGGAGCAGAAATGTAGGAAGGGAAAGTGGGAGAAAGCAGTGTCATAAAAGTCTGTGGAGAAATGAAAGATAAGAAGGAATGGATCTTCAGGGTCAAGCTAGTATAGGAAGGATAAAAGAACATGTAAATTCCATACAGGCAGGGATTATTTCATTTTTGTCTTTGTACCCCAGATTCTATCATAGTGAACCTAGATAATTGATTATTCTTTGATTCAGTATTTATTAAATATCCACCTTGTATGTGAAGATATATACAAACTAAAAGATATATACAAAGGCAAAACTGAAAACCATCACTGACCTCAAGAAGCTTACATTCTAACAGGAGTAAGGGGTGAATAAGAAAAGGTAACCTTGGGTTTCCAATTAAGATATCATTGTTAACCTAGAAAAGTTTCAGTAGATGGTGAGTGGGTTAATGGTGATTAAAGTGGAGGTAGCTGAGTGTAAAAGTTTAGCTGATAACTTGAAGGGGTAGAAAAGTCTAGGATAGGTAGCTTTTTTTTAAGTTAATGGATATTTGAATATATTTGCAGGAAGAGGTGAAATATTCAGAAGAGAAGATTGAAGACAGGAGATACAATTAATCAATTAACAAATATTTATTAAGGAAGGGAGAAAGGAAAAAAAGGAATAGAATAAGCATTGATTTAATTCCTACTATGTTCCAGACCTTTACAAATGTTAAATCATATTTATATTCACAAATACACACAAGATACACATAGAATAGGTGGAAAGACAACTTTGAAAGGAAAATGCTACCAATTGGGAGAATCAACGATTTTCTCCTGCAAAAAAAAAATGGATTCTAAGAACTGAAGGAAAGGAGGAAAAATATGGCAGGCACTGGAGATAACCAGTGCAAAGGCATGATACTTGGAGATGGAGTGTTGTCTATGGAGAAAAACAGGAATAAGTTAGTATGGTTGAACCAAAAAGTAAGTGGATAGATGCAGTAAGAAGACTGGAAAGACCATAAGGGATCAGGTTGTGAAGATTTTCAAATGACAAACAGTTAAGTTTATGTTTGATCCTATAGGTAATAGATAATTTAATGAGTGATTAGGAGAAGAGTGACATGGCCAGACCTATGCTTTAGGAAAATCACTTGGGCAGCTGTTTGGAGGATGGATTGGAAGGGGAAAAGATTTGAAGCAGAAAGATCAATTAGAAGACTATTACAAGAGTGGAGGCAAAAAGTGGTTAGTTTCTGAGTCTGGTCATTGCCTTCATGAGTAGAAAAAAGGTGGCATGTGCAAGAAATATTGTGGGAAAATAAAGGACAAAATCTGGCAATTGATTGGTGTGAATGTGTGTGTGTCTAGAGAATGAAAGGAAGAGAGAGAGACGGGGGGGGAAGAGAGAGAGAGAGAGAGAGAGAGAGAGAGAGAGAGAGAGAGAGAGAGAGAGAGAGAGAGTTGATGATGGTATTGAGGTTGGGAACCTGAGTAACTGGAAGAACTGGAAGAATGCTGGTATCCTTAACAGTATAAGAGATAGGAAAATATCAAAATAAGATAATGGTTTTCCCCCCTAAATTTAAGGTAATAGTCTTTTGTCTTTGTTCAAAGTTCACAATTCGTTCTCTGGATACAGATGGTATTATCCATTGCAGATAGCCCAAAATTGTCCCTGATTGTTTTACTGATGGAATGAGCAAGTCCATCAAGGTTGAACATCATCCCCATGTTGCTGTTAGGGTGTACAATGTTTTCTGGTTCTGCTCATCTCACTCAGCATCAGTTCATGCAAATCCTTCCAGGCTTCCCTGAATTCCCATCCCTCCTGGTTTCTAATAGAACAATAGTGTTCCATGACATACATATACCACAGTTTGTTAAGCCATTCCCCAACTGAAGGGCATTCACTCAATTTCCAGTTCTTTGCCACCACAAACAGGGATGCTATGAATATTTTTGTTCAAGTGATGTTTTTACCCTTTTTCATAATCTCTTTCAGGGTATAGGCCCAGTAATGGTATTGCTGGATCAAAGAGTATGTACATGTTGCCCTTTGGTTAAAATTCCAAACTGCTCTCCAGAAAGGTTGGATGAATTCACAGCTCCACCAACAATGTATTAGTGTTATGGGCTATATTTATAATGCAGGTTGATAAGTATTTGATTGGAGGAGGTTCACATGTATGCAAGTGTGGAAGAGACAACCACTTACCTAGCTGACCTGAGTGCTTCCAAATGTACAAATGTTGGTTCCACAGTTCACAGATTATTTTTTCTTTTTTTCAGTGAAGGATCTAGATTTAATTATTTTGTATTATTACAATAATTTTGTTATAAGAGTAAACATAACCCCTCTCCACCCCAAGAAGATGAGAAACCTCAAGAAGAGTGAGAGAGAGAGAGAAAAAAATGTACTTCAGTTTGTATTCAGATTCCAATGCCTCTGTCTCTGGGTTGAGTTGCTTTCTTTGTAAGTCCACTAGAGAAGTTGCTTCAATATTTTTCCAATGGTTGCTGTTACTAGCTGTATTTCCCTTCACTCTATTCCTCCCCACTCTTATCTATTCCATTCTCTCTCTCTCCTTTCAACCTGTCCCTGTTCAAAAGTGTGTTGTATCTGAGTACCCTCTCCCACAATCTTGCCTCTCTTCTATCACCTATTCTCCCCTTCCCTCCCCCCCATTTCCTCTTATCCCATCCCTTTCCTTTCATTTTTCTCTAGGGTAAGATAGATTTCCTCACCCTATTAAGTGTGTATGTTATTTCTTCTCTGAGCCATTTCTGATGAGAATGAAGGCTCACTCATTCCCCCCTTGCCTTCCCCCTTTCCACTCCATTAAAAAAGATTTTTCTTGACTCACGTGAAATTTCTTAGCTTCTTCTTCATCATCTCCTTTACTTTTCTCCCAGTACTTTCCTTTATTATTCATTGACTCCATATTTTATTATATTATACCATTATATTCTGCTCCTTCCTGTGCCCTGTCTATATATGCTCCTTCTAACAGCTCTTATAAATGAGGAATTTCATATGAGTTATCAATATCTTCTTCTCATGCAGGTATACAAACGGTTCAATATCATTAAATTCCTCATAGTTAGTCCTCTTCCACTCCCTCTATGGTTCACCAGAGTCCTGTACTTGGAGATCAAACTTTCTGTGCAACTCTGGTTGTTTCAAGAGGAAAGTTTGAAAGTCCCCTGTTTCATTGAAAGTCCATCTTTTCCCCTGAAAGAGGATGTTCAGTTTTGCTGGGTATTTGATTCTCGCTTGTAAACCAAGACCTTTTGCCATCTAGAATATCATATTCCAATCCCTACAAGCTCTTAATGTAGATGCTGCCAGATTATGTGTAATCCTGACTATGGAGCCTTGGTAGTTGAATTGTTTGTTTCTGGAAGCTTTTAAAATTTTCTCTTTGACTTGGGAGTTTTAGAATTTGGCTATAATATTCCTGGAAGTTTTTCTTTTGGGATCTCTTTCAGGAGGTAACCAGTGAATTCCCTCAGTTTCTATTTTACCCTCTGCTTCTAGGATCTCAGGGCAATTTTGATGTATTATTTCTTTTTTTTCAGATTTTATTTATTTTGAGTTTTACAATTTTTTTAGGTTCTTGTTTTAGGGGGGTTTTTGCAAGGCAAATGAGGTTAAGTGGCTTGCCCAAGGCCACACAGCTAGGTAATTACTAAGTGTCTGAGGCCAGATTTGAACTCAGGTACTCCTGACTCCAGGGCTAGTGCTCTATCCACTACACCACCTAGATGCCCCTGCTGTGTTATTTCTTGAAAAATGAAGTCTAGGTTCTTTTCCTGGTCATGACTTTCAGGTTCCAATAATTTTAAAATTATTTCTCCTGGATCTGTTTTCGAGATTGATCATTTTTCCAATGAGATATTTCATATTTTTCTTCTAATTTTTGGCTTTTTTTGGAAGAGTTTTGTTTGTTGCTGATTTCTTGAAAAGTCATCAGCTTCCTTTAGTTCCATTCTGCATTTGAAGGAGCTATTTTCTTCAGAGAACTTTGTTATCTCCTTTTCCAACTGGCCAATTCTTCTTTTTAAGGCATTCTTCTCATTTTTTGTTTTGATTTTTCCATTTGGCCTAAACTGGTTTTTAATTATTATTTTCTTCAGTGTTTTTTTGTATTTCTTTCACCAATTTGCTGATTTGGTTTTCATGATTTATCTGCATCGCTCTCATTTCTCTTCCCAATTTTTCCTCTACCTACCTTCATTGCTTTTTTTTTAATTTTTAAAGATTTTATTTGAGTTTTGAGTTTTACAGTTTTTCCCCAATCTTACTTCCCTTCCCCCCATACACAGAAAGCAATCAGTCTTTATTTTGTTTCCATGTTGTACATTGATCCAAATTGAGTGTGATGAGAGAGAAATCACATCCTTAAGGAAGTAACAAAAAATATAAGAGATAACAATATCAGACAATATTTGTTTTTTTCTAAATTAAAGGGAATAGTCCTTGAAATTTGTTCAAACTCCATGGCCCCTTATCTGGATACAGATGGTATTCTCCATTGCAGACAGCCTAAAATTGTCCCTGGTTGTTGCACTGATGGAACGAGCAAGTCCACCAAAGTTGAACATCATCCCTATGTTGCTGATAGGGTGTACCCTTAATTGCTTTTCAAAGTCTTTTTTTGAGCTCAACCATAGTCTGAGACAATTTTCTATTTCTCTTGGAGGTTTTGGATACAGAAGCTTTGATTTTGTCATCATTTGAGTATGTGTTTTGAACTTCCATGGGACTAAAGTAATTCTCTATGATCAGATTCTTCTTTTTCTGTGTTTACTCATTTCTTCAGCCCAAGACTAATTTACAGCACTTCCAAGGCTTTGGGGATTTTTGGGGGCACCCCGCTGGGACCTTTATTCCTCCAAGGTCTTATGCTGTCTTGCCTGTGCTTTGATCTGTAGATGACCACAGCACTTCCCTCTGCCATGGAGCTGTTAGGAGGAGCCCTGCTTGGCTATCTTAGTATGGAAGCCCAAACTGCAACCTGGATCTGAGTGTGGGCAAACAACAGAGTCCTGACCCCAGGGAGAGAAGAGAAATTTCTGCAGTCTCCTCTGACCCCCTTACCATCTGTGGGCTGTGTTCTCAAGGTGCAGTCTGATTTCTCCCGATTCTCGATGCAGGTTCCATGGCAAGTGCTCCTCACTCCACACTCATTCTGGTGTAGCAGAATTCTCTCACTGCCCCTCCAAGCTGTTCCCAGGCTGCATTGTGACCTGGACTTTTTTCCAACTCCTGGTCCTGGTGAAACACACCTTTCCCATGGAACTTCTAAGTTATCTTGGACTGGAAAAATGTATCACTCAGTTTTTCTGTGGGTTCTGCCCTTCTAAATTTTGGCTAGAGTCATAATTTGATGGCTTTTGGAGTTTTGGGGAGGAGTTCCCAGGAAATGCTGCCTTCACACCGCCATCTTGGCTCTGCCCTCAAGTTGATATTTTTATAGGACATATAGTGTAGAGAAACATAGAGGGAGACAGCAATAAAAAATATACAGAGAATATGATTAGAGGAGCAAGTTTCCAGAGAACAATGGAGAAGATAATTTCAAGATTATAATGAAGGAATTTCTCTTTCATTGAGACCATAGGAATTGAGGAAGGATCCCAGGATTATAGATTTAGAACTGGAAACAGATCTTCAGGTTTCTCAAGTTCAATTCTTCTATTTTACAGATGAAGAGATTCAGGTATAATGAGATTAACACACTTGCCTTTGCATATAGAAAATAAGTCTGAAGCAAGATTTAAACTCAGGTGCCCCTAACTTTAAGTCAATGAGCTAAGACCAAAAAAAAAAAAGTCCGAATTGAGGAGAAGTTACAAGGGAGAGCTGGTGGATGGCTTCAAAGCCCTTAGCAAAGTACAAGGCAAAAAGAGAGAGAAAGATAAGGATAGATTTAATGATTTAAAGAGGAAAAGCTTTATAACTACCATTATATAGAATGGCATAGGAGGTCAGTTAAATAGAAATAAGTGAGTATTGGTGAGAATGCCTCTGAGGCTGAATTAAATTAAAAAAAAATTCACTAGATTCAGTCATCAAAGGACTATGATTTCTTCCAAAAAGCTTGGGCATATAAAAAGATACAATGAATGGGGTAGGGGTTATGGTAACAACATAAGGATGGGAGTGATAAAGGGAGGAATTCATGGATGAGATAATATTTTCCTATTACCTCTGCCTGTAATATTCTCCCTCAACATTTCTTACTATTGAAATTCTCCCTATCCCTCAAAGCATAAATTTAAATAGCACCTCCTTCATGGAATCTTTTTTTCTAGGTTTTATTTTTAATTTTTTTTACAAGGCAAATGGTGGTTAAGTGGCTTGCCCAAGGCCACACAGCTAGGTAATTATTAAGTGTCTGAGGTTGGATTTGAACTCAGGTACTCCTGACTCCTGGGCCAGTACTCTATCCACTGTGTCACTTAGCCACCCCTCTCCTTCATGGAATCTTCATGATACTCTCAATTAGCTATGATTTTTCTCCCAGAAGCCCCATGCAACATGACCTGTTCCTTTTATGTCCTATCAAGTCTTATCTTGTACTAGAGTTATTATTGTACACAACTTATCCTATCTAAAACACTTAGGAGAAGGGATTATTTTATCTTTTTACTCCCCCATTTTGCCCTATCCAATACTCATATTGGATATACGATTGCTGAATGGAGTTATGTTCCAACAGGGTGGAATCACTTTGCTATTAGTCATGCAAGGGATCTGACAGTGGTGTTGGAAGGACAGAAGACAGAGAAAGGGGTGAGTGGTTGACTTTATTATAGGTGCTATTACCTATTCCAACTCATCCCAAGCCTGAGACAACTCATTTGGGTCACCAAATGTCTAGGAGAGAAGTAGGTATCCAAGGAACATCTTAGTCATTCTAGAGCATCACTCCTCTCAAAAAGTGGGAGAAAAGTTCAAGATAAAGCAAGAGACAAGGGGAGGCTAGGAAGCATAGTGGATAAAGCACCAGCCTTGGAGTCAGGAGTACCTGGGTTCAAATCCAGTCTCAGACACTTAATAATTACCTAGCTGTGTGACCTTGGGGAAGCCACTCAACCCTGTTTGCCTTGCAAAAACCTAAAAAAAAACCCCAAGAGACAAGAGACAAATTCTACTCAAACATTGTTGATCATGTTGCTTGATATAAAACAAAATAAAAAAAAATATAATCCTAGACTCTGAGAGGCTGCCAGATGTTACAGGAGGAAAAGTCATAGAAGTTGGAGGTCCAGTGTTAGAAGAGCTCTCTGCCTTCTCTTATATCTATCATATAGTTTATAGAAGCATGGTAATATGAAACTTAGTTTAGATTAGCTTTTAAAAAGAACAGAACATTTATGAGGGTTGAAAAATACTAAAACATTTACCAAGAGAAATTTCTGTGGGAAAAGGGTTTCAGAGAGCCTTCTAAGATGATTGAATAAACTTGTATCTAGAGACTGTGATCAGGACAAATGACTAGAATGATTCTATCATTCAATGAAAAATAGAGATTTCTTTTTAGTTTACCTCTGCTTGGCATTTAAAGCCCTTCACAATCAGCCTCCATTTGTCTTTACAAGACTTATTACACATTACCCTTTGGGTTAACCACACCACCCTTCTTACGGTTCTTTATACATGATACTTCATTTCCCATTGCTCTACATTTTTTTTTACATATTGACTGAGCTTCCATGTCTGGAATGCACTCACTCCTTCCTATATCCCTCAGAATCATTAATTTTCTTCAAATTTCATCTTCTGCAGAAGTTCAGACTGCTAGTGTCATTTCCCTTGATCCCTCCATACACACACACACACACACACACACACACACACACACACACACACAGAACACATAGAACACATATTTGCATGTTTTTTAGTCTAGGAAATAGGAATAGGAAGTTCCCTATATGAAACTAATTCTACTAATGTAAATCAGAACCTGAAATTTTTAGGAATGTAGCCAAATATGTTATAACATTTTAGATAGTTATGTCCACAGTGACAAAGTATTAGTGATATGACATGCTTAGTCTACTGAAATCCCCAGGATTTTTCTACAGGAACTGCTATTTAACTATATATTTCCCCACCTTGTTCTTGGGATTCATGGATTTTTATATTCCACAGGTAGGTCTTTACATTTATTCCTAAATCAATTTTGCCTCATGTGAGTCACCTCATCATTCTAGTTTATCCAGATATTTTTGAATCTAAAAACCTTTCATATATATATACACACACACACATATATACTAATTCTTAGCTTTATACCTTCTGCAAATCATCCAAGTGTTTTTTTAAAAAGTTGAATAGTAAGGGCATCTAGGTAATACACCTCACTGGCCTTGGAGTCAGGAGGACTTTAGTTCAAATCCAGCCTCAGACACCTAATAATTACTTAGCTGTGTGACCTTGGACAAGTCACTTAACCCCATTGTCTTGCAAAAACAAAAATGAAACAAAACAAAAAACATTGAATAGTATAGAACCAAATACAGATCTTTGGTGCATTCAGACTCTTCCCATTATTTTGTCATCAATACACTAACCATTTCCTCCTTCCTCCACCCTCACATCCAACTCTGTGTTGGCTTATTTGGTGGGTTTGAAACTCATCTAACCATACAATCTTCTAGCCTGTCTCCATCTTGTCTATATAAAGATAACATTAAAGACTATCTGACTGATGTCTTTTTGAATGTTGGTATATACTATGTCTGTGGTTTTTTTAATCTGCTAATTTAGTAGCCTTATCAAAAAATGAAAAAAAGAAAGAAAAAAGGGAAGGAAGAAAAAAAGGAAGAAAGAAAGAAGGAAGAATCGAGCCAATACATTTCTTCTTTAATCTTTAGCTTCTCCTTTGCAGTATCAGATAAATAGTTATTATAGTATCATCCTTTGAGTCATGAAAGCCTTTTGCTAAGGAACATTCCAAGTATAAGGGTCAATAGAATGTAAACTTCCTGAAGACAGGTACTCTTTTTCTTTTTGTATCCACAGAGCATAACCCAGTTCTTGTAGTAGGCATTTAGAAAAGTCTTATTGGATTAGCTTGTCTTATGTTGAACCTGACTATTTTCATGCATCTAAATATTGAAATGAAATATCCTTGAGTAACTGAAGCACTTAAATTTGATCCTGCCCTTAGGGGACAGATTAATCTCCAAAATCTTTCTTTACTAACTTCTATGATTTTTATAATTCTTTGATTTTATGCAATGGATTCTGGGTAGGGTTAGAAATGAGAGTACTCAGAGTGGAAACTGATTTTATTTTTATCATTTTACTTTCTAGAAATAGCTATATCATCAGGAAACTTCACAGAAGTAGCAAAGTAGCTATGGTATTATATGTAGATTCATAGATTTAGATCTAGCAGGGAGGTCATCGAATTACAGATGAGGAAACAGGCACAGAGAAGTTTAATTACTTGTCTTGCATCATGGTAGTTGTCTGAGGAAGGATTGAATTGAGATGTTCCTGGCTCCTAGTCTGATGTTCTGTCCATTGTCTCTTAAATACTGGGGGTTGTGGACTGTCTTTAACTGTAAATTCTTTGAAGTCAGGGGCTATATTTTTTACTTCTCCCGAGATATCTAGAACAATGCATGTTGTTCTTTTGTTTCATAATTCTAATCACTGGCAGATGATATGGATTTAAAGTCAAAAGCCACAGGTACTGAGTGAAACCTAATTATATGCTTTATTCCATTTATTTCCAAGAGAGCATCAATGGTTCATGGAGTCTATAAGACTTACAAATAGGTGCTTCAAGATAGCAGAGACTATTAGAAAAACAAAATAGCACAGTGGAAAGAATATGGACTTTGCTATCAAAGGATGTGAATGCATATCCCAGTCCTGGTGTTGACATTGTGTGTGACCTTGGAGGAAAGTCACTTTTCCTTCCCAGGCCTCAGTTTCCTTATCTATAAATGAGAGGGCATACCTCTGAGATCCCTTCCAGCTCTCTGTCTATGATTCTGCGATTCCATGAATGGTTAAGCACACTTTGCCTGATATATCAAAAAAAGAAAATTGAATTTGGAATTAGAGAACTGAGCTCCTAATTCCAGTTTGGCCACTAGCCATGTCATCTGGGGCTAGAGCCTGAAACTCTCTAAGCTCTAGTTTCTTCTATGTAAAACATGAATGATAAAACTTTCCTATGTCCTGGGGTTATTTTGAAGATAAAATGGGAAATAATGGATGTTAAAGCCTTTTGGAATTATAAAACACTATGTCACAGAAACATGGAACATTAGTGCCAGAAGGGTCCTTTGAGATCAACTCGTGCAGCCCTCTCATCTCATAAATGAGAAAACTGAGAACCAGGGAAATGAAAAGATTCTGCAAAGGCCTCGTAGCTACTAAGTAGAAGAACAATCTAAATCTAGGCAATCTGATGGCAAATTTAATGCTCTTTCTCCTATGCTTCACTGCTTAAATTGATATTAAAAGTGATAATTTTTTCCACTTTTTAGAAGGTAAGTACTTAATTCTAATTCATTTACATATCATGCCATCACATCCCTGATGCCCTGGTCCTCTTTGAGAATAGAGGACAAAGAACACAACAATTTTTGATTATCCCTTCTTTAATTTGTTTGACCATTCATCCATTCATTTGTTCATTCACTGGTTTATTTGGTCATTCAATTAGTTCTTTTTTATGTGAACTGCTACTGAAACATCGAAGAGGGGAACATAGAAAGATTATCAAAGGAGACTTCCTGCCCCTCCTACTATGATTATTGTCACTGTCATGCCTGGTCACACAGCTGGACCTCCCACCAACCCCAAGTCATTTCTTTTGAGGCATAGAGTGTTGGAGTATGCCTCCCAACTTCTGTTCTTATTTCTCACTTTGCCAGGGTCAGCTGCAGAGATCAAAGGGGGTCTTTAAGAAAGGAAAATGGAAGAAAAGGATTGGGAAAAAGAGATGTTTTAATACTCAAAGATAGTTTGACTTCAAATGGCAGACCTATGCTAAGAGGTAACAGGGTCAAAGAGGAATGAGGAGGGAAAGAGGGACAGAAGAGAAGAAAAAAGAGAAAAGAAAGGGAAGAGAAAAAAGATGCAGGCATTCTCATTCAGGGAAATGGTAGCTAAGTGATTAAGATTAATAATCCATTTTTTAAAAGTTTATTTGCTTTGCTGCCATAATAATAACAACAATAATAATGACAGCATAAAGGGAGAAATTTCAAAAAATAATTCATTCTGACAGAACAAAAACCTCAATGACTCAACAGGTGAAAAAAAGGGAAAATGTCTGTCATAGGCATTGAGTCACAAGATTTCAGAGCTGGAAGGGAATTTAGAGTCATTTGACTCAATTCCTTCATTTGACCACATTTATTTTAGTTAGGATTTTCTCACAGACCATGTAGAGCAATCCTGGAGTTAAGGTAACAAGTTCTGTGTCTTCTCTGACTTAGTTGCTGTTAATATTTCTCAAAGAAATAATATTGCCCAATACTTTCCCTTTGTATGATGTTCTTCCTTCCAAAAAATGTATAGTGCTTCTATGTGAATTTTTCCTTTGTCTTCACAGAAGTAGTCATGAACATTTTGTAGAAGGGGATTCATTCAATCAAACAAATTAAAATCTTCAGTAAACATTTATTAAGCAGCTATCTGGAAGGCACAGAGCAAAGCTCTTTGGATTGGAGACAAAAATAAAAAAAAAAAATCCCTGCTTACCAGGACCTTAAATTCTACTGGGGCTGCAGAGTAAATCCTACTTGGATGTTATTCATTGATAGTAAATAGAAGGGGTTTTGAGTTCAGAAAGATGACATTGAAGTTGAAAGAGGAGGGGACCAGATCCAAGGAAGGTTTCACAGAGAATGAGTCATCTGAGCTGCATCTTGAAGGAAAGTAAGATTAAAGTCAGTAAAGTTTATTGGTCTCTTGTCATGTGCAGGACACTGGGCGAGGTTCAATGTTGGATTTGAAGAAGTGTAAATTACCCATCAATCAACTATGACTTCACCAAAAAAATGGTGCCTAGGCCGCATCTCAAAGGAAGACAGAAACTCTTTGAAGTGGAATAGCATTCCAGGCGTTGAGAGGTAGCCAATGCAAAGTAAAAGAGGAGAGAATGTAATGTTTCTGAAGAACAGAGAGAAGACCAGGATGACTGGATGGCAGAATGCAAGTTGGAGAGTAATATTCAGTGAGGTTATAAAGATAGGTTGTGCTCAGATTATAAAGGACTTTAAAAGCTAAACAGAGGATATATTTTAACCTGTATGCAATAGGAATCCACTAGAGTTAAGTAGAAAAAAAATCACATGACCATGGTCCCTAGGCTTAGGGAGCCATTTGATTCCACCCAGTATGATTTTATGGATTGATGAAAAGCATTTATTAAATTCTTATTCTCTTTTATGAGGTATCTCCTATCTACATCATCAAAATTATTCAAGATTCCTTGAAAGACATATTATTCTTTTCAATACTCTTTAATGATAAAAATCAAGCAAAGTATAATATATGGAGATGTGTGCTCACCCAAAATGTTTGTCTCTGTGATGGAGATCTAGTGGAGAATCCAGGTTAGGGAGCAATTCCCAGTTGATACTGAGGTCATTAGAAGTCTTTTGTTTGAACCCTTACCTAAAACAGAACTTCTCAGATCTTTTATGATATTAACATTTTATGACTATGAAATAGTTAACCAAGTTTATTTTTTTTCTTTCTTCCTAATGGGCCCAAACACATTACTATTTTTAAAAGAGAAATCATCTATTTTGGATGAAGGAAAAAAAAATAAGTGTTATACTAAAAAAGCTGATTCAAGAAGCTCCATGAAAACCCCAAATCCTAGGACATGAAAGACTCTCAGAGGTTATCTGGTCCATCCCCTCATAATTTACTGTTAGCATTGGATACAGCACCCTCAGTTCCTTCAGAAAAATTCAATTTAAAATTGGCTTCATTAAAAAGTCACATAGCTGAGAGATCATAAGGAAAAGGCGATCACAGATGGTTGTGTGTGAGCCAGGGGACAGGGTAGAACCCAGTAGGCTTCTGGAGCTGTGCCCTGTTGTTGATTTTTTTTTCTAATTCATTTTGTATCTGTGGGTAATCTGGAAGAAGGAAATGTGACATGAATTCAATTTGCAACAGAATTCACTTTGGGTGGCAAGAAAAATGACAAGTAAGGACAGAGGGACAAATGAAAAGTGACTTTGAGACACAACCATGAGTTAATTAAAGAGGGGAAAAGTGAGAGAGTCTTAGACTGTAACACATGTGGAGAAAGTAATATAAAATGCAGATCCTCCGTGGCATATGAAAAATGTGAAACTTACAAAGAAAGCAAGAACAACAAAGCAGATTTGAGGTCATACTGGATGGCAATGAGGAGGTATAATGTATGGAAGATTAAAATTCTAATTAAGTATTGGGTGGTGTCTCAGGAAATTATATTCTTGAAATGTATTCCGTTTGGTTTGGCTATGAACAATGTCCTAAGTGAAACTATTTATGTCTAATGAATAGAAATACAAACGTTCCTAGGTTTGTTTAATTCAGAGAGGTCCTTAGTGGGATGCCCTCAAGCTGGGTGTTAATTCCTGTCTCATTTTTATAACTCCACTAAGGATCCTGGGAAATTGAATGCCAGTCCTTTTAATAAAATTCACAGAATAAACCAAACTGGAAGACACCAAATCAGGCACAAAGAGGACAGCTGTCCTGACAAAAACTGTTCATATTTAACCTGAAAATATGTAAATGATTCAAAACACTAACATTCAGCAAATCAGAGAAATATGGACTCAATAGACACGATCTAAGATGACTGTTTAAGGAGAAAATAGCAGGAACCTAATCAGATGTTTAGATGGTGACCATGTGGAGACATTATCCTGGGAACTTCAGAAGAAGAGAAATAAAAATAAATGTGCAAGAAGTCACTGAAGAGGAGTCACTCAGAGGTGGGTGTGAGAGCTAAACTTAGGAAGACAACTTCAGGGAACATAATGTACAGCATAAAAAACAGCTGGGCTAGTTAGTCAATAGGCATTTATTAAGTTCCTATTGTATTCCAGGTATTTGGCAAAGCTCTGGATATGCAAAAAACAGCCTTTCTTCTTAAGGAACTCATTCTAATGGGGGAGACAAGACGCAAACAACATATACTAGAATATGTACAGGAGGTATACAGAATAAATTGAAAATAATCAATAGAGGGAAAGCACTAGAATTAAGGATGGTCAGGAAGGAGTGGGATTTTAGCCAAGACCTGAAGGAAATCAGGAAGCAGAGATGAGAAGGGTATGATGGAAAGTTGGTAAAAATGCCCAGAGGTGAGACAGACTGCATTGTTCAAGCAGCATCAAAGAGGTCATTGTCACTATGTTATCTTGAAACTCAGAAATGCAAGTCTTTTAACAAGCCAACAAAATGCACATTAGGGATTCCCCAAGTTGTTCTTATTCCTCCATTCTGTGTCTTCCCTTGATGCTCTCTTAGGGAACACACTTACTGATATAATTTCAGTTACCTCCTGGGGGGGTATATGAATGTTCAAAGAGGACATTAGAGAACATCTCTAGTGCGAGGGTTTGCCAAGTCCTTTTCAGAGATGCCCATTCTCCTTTGATATATGCCTTCATCTGTCTTTTGTCTGTGACTCCAAGAAGCTATAACATGCCCAGCAGTTATAACCCCATAAAACTGTCTTAGCAGATGAGTCACAAATACTTCATTGAGTTAGGGGGATATCTACCTCAAGCATGGGAGGACTTTCCCCAGTGGAATGAGCAGACAAAAGCAATTTGTTCCAGTGGTCATCAAGGTAGCTGAAAAATGCCAGGGTCATCCATTGTATTGTCACTTTTATCTTGTCACTGTACTTTGATAACCCTGGAAGAGAGAGTGAGGCTAATGCCTTTGTACAACTCTGCCTCACCTGAATCCAATTCATATACAAGTGAAGACATCACTCTGTGATATCACTGATCCTTTTTGAAAACAAAGGATCAATAACAAATGACTCATTTCTTATCAGTTTGTAGTTTCTTGATGCTTATAAGACAATCTTTCTTGGATAATTTTCCATTGAAGAATATATCTGAGATATATTTCCCTTCTCATTTTAAATAAATTCATTCATCAGGTTTTGATTGACCGCCTACCATTTACTGTGTACTCTGCACTAGCAATACAAAGATGACTATGAAGTAATATTTTTACTGGAGGAAACAACCTATACACAGGTAAATAAATGCCAAATATTTGCAAAGAAATTTGAAGCAGGGGAAGTGCTAACAGCTCAACCAATCACTTAGTCTTTATTAAGCATCTGTTCTGTGCCAGGCTTATATTCTCATGGTAGTGGGGGTTGGTTGGAGATCAAGATAGTCCTTATGTAGGAAATAACCCTTGGGTTCAGTCTTAAAAGGACCTATGTATTCCTAGAGGCAGCAGAGGGGAGAGAGAGTATTACAGCTGTAGGAGATACCCTATGCAACATATGGCCTCATTTAATATACCCTGCATACTTAAATCCAAATAAAATATCATTTCATCCTCCCAGCATCTCTGAAGGGTGAGGAAGGCAGTTAGAAGTAGGAGAGACCTTGAAGAGCATATAGTTTAATGGTACTGAAAACATGAATCTCCTGTTTCCAAAAAACTCTCCAAAGAGTCACTCAACACCAATTTGAACAACTTTCAAGATGACAAACTCACTATTCTTTTCCATTTTTTTAGATAGGGTTAATTATTAGGAATAATTTTTAATGTAAAGTTGAAATTTGCCTCTCCAACTTCCAAATTATTGATTCTATATTTGCCCTCCAGGATACAGTAGAACAAGACTTTTCCCTCTTACACATGATAGCTTTTCAAAAACACAAAGACTGTAATCATTGTATCCCTAAGACTCCCTTCCTTCAGTATATCCACATTTCCTTCAAATAATCCTTCTATGTCATAGTTTTAATGTTCCAATTTGGCCTTCCTCCTTTTGAAACAGTCAAGTTCATCATCATTCTTTAATGCCCAGAAATGGATTCTATATACAGATATGACCTGATCTGCTAGAACTCAATAGAACTGTTCCCCTCATACCTGGATGTTGTACTTCTCTTTGCATGAGCCAAGGTCACAAATACACATGCAGGCGCTCACACACACACACACACACACACACACACACACACACACACACACAAGCAGTCAAAGTATGTCAACTGTGAAGCCAAATTTAGAGCCCCGTAAGATCCACTCACTATTCTCTACTTATCTTTGGTTTAGCTTTCTAATTTTCCAGGTTTGTTAATCTTTATAATTATTTTCTTCTTCTCCTCTGTTCTGAACATCTAGATATATTCACCAAGCTGTGACGACTCTTTTTTCTGAATATTCTAAGATATTCATCTTCCTTACCAATTCTTTAGCTACAATTTTTGAACACTCTCTGGATTTTTTTCAACAATCTTGTCAGGTGTAGTGACTTCATTGCTTCTAGCTTTTTATAATTTTGTTAAAAAAAAAGCAAAGAAAAGAAAAAAAATTTTTATTCTTTGACTGTAGAACATTGGAAAGAGTGCTGGGGGACCTAGATGCTAACTCCCAAATACAGCTATTATAAACCTAGTGGCTGCTTATATACTAACTCCAAAAATTCAACTCCTATAGTACTATCCTAAAAAATATGGTAATTGTTTCCTGGCTAATGAAAATATGTAGTGCAAATTAAAATAATGAGACCAATTGAATTAAGTAGCAGCACTAATTGGGATCTAGGTGTATTATCACCCACATACCTTTGTGATCTTAGCCAAATCATTTCCTCTTTCAGGGCCTCTGTTTAGCGCCACCTGTAAAAGAAGAGATCTCTTAAAGGTCCCTTCCACCTCACTATCTAGGAAAATTTTTCCTTTTATTCTTACTAGATATAGTGATTCTGACAGATCAAGATAAAAAGTCCTGATCTAGATTTGTTTTCCCATACACTTGGAAAGCAGAAACAAAGTATAATAGATTAATAGTTTCTCTTTCTCCATTCACATTCTTCCCATAAATCCAGTTCTGACTTAAGAAGTTCCTACCATGGGAGCAGCTAGGTGGTGCAGTGGATAGAGCACCAGCCCTGGAGTCAGGAGGACCTGAGTTCAAATTTGACCTCAGACATTTAATAATGATTGCCTAGCTGTGTGACCTTGGGCAAGTCACTCTTTTTTTAAAATGAAAAAAAAAATTTTGGCAAGTCACTCTTAACCCTTTGCCTTAAATAAATAAAATTTTTAAAAAACTGCCTTAAATAAATAAAATTTTAAAAAAGAAGTTCCTGGCATTTATTTATTTTTAAATATTTTATTTAGTTTTTCCAATTACATGCAATGGTAGTTTTTACCTATCATTTTTAAAAAAGATTTTATTCATTTTGAGTTTTACAATTTTTCCCCTAATCTTACTTCCCTCCCCACCCACAGAAGGCAATTTGTCAGTTTTTATATTGTTTCCATGGCATACATTGATCCAAATTGAGTGTGATGAGAGGGAAATCATATCCTTAAGGAAGAAACATAAAGTATAAGAGATAGCAAGATCAGACAATAAGATATCAGGCTTTTTTTTTCCCTAAATTTAAGGTAATTGTCCTTGGTCTTTGTTCAAACTCCACAGTTGTTTCTCTGGATAGTGATGGTATTCTCCATTGCAGATAGCCCAAAATTGTCCCTGATTGTTGCACTGGTGGAATGAGCAAGTCCATCAAGGTTGATCATCACCCACATGTTGCTGTTAGGGTGTACAGTGTTTTTCTGGTTCTGCTCATCTCACTCAGCATTGGTTCATGCAAATCCCTCTAGGCTTCCCTGAATTCCCATCCCTCCTGGTTTCTAATAGAACAATAGTGTTCCATGGCATACATATACTACAGTTTGCTAAGCCATTCCCCAATTGAAGGACACTTACTTGATTTCCAATTCTTTGTACCACAAACAGGGCTGTTATGACTATTTTTATACAAGTGATGTTTTTACCCTTTTTCATCATCTCTTCAGGGTATAGCCCTAGTAGTGGTATTGCTGGATCAAAGGGTATGCACATTTTTATTGCCCTTTGGGCATTGTTCCAAATTTCTCTTCAGAAAGGTTGGATGAGTTCACAGCTCCATCAACAATGTAATAGTGTCCAAAATTTCCCACAACACTTCCAACAATGATCATTATCCTTTCTGGTCATATTGGCCAGTCTGAGGTGGTACCTCAGAGAAGCTTTAATTTGTATTTCTCTAATAAGTAATGATTTAGAGCAATTTTTCATATAACTATGGATTGCTTTGATCTCCTCATCTATAAATTGCCTTTGCATATTGTTTGATCATTTGTCAATTGGGGAATGGCTTTTTTAAAAAAATATGACTCAGTTCTCTGTATATTTTAGAAATGAGTCCTTTGTCAGAATCATTAGTTGTAAAGATTGTTTCCCAGTTTACTACATTTTTTGACCTTGGTTACAGTGGTTTTGTCTGTGCAAAAGCCTTTTCATTTAATGTAATTGAAATCATCTAGTTTGTTTTCAGTGCTGTTCTCCATCTCTTCTTTAGTCATAAACTGTTTCCCTTTCCATAGATCTGACATTTACTTATCATTTTTAACAAGGTTTTTCATTTTACAATTTTTCTTCCTCCTTCCCTTCCCTCCCCCTCCCCTGACAGAAAGCAATCTGATATGAGTTCTATATTTATAACCATACTAAGTACAGATCGACACAGAACATGTTGTGAGAGAATAATCAGATCTAAATGGAAGAAAGAAAACATTATTGAGGGAAACAAAAGAGATGATACATAAGAAATTGTTTTTAAAAATTGAAGCTAATAACTTTGGTCTTCTTTCATACTCCACAGTTCTTTCTCTGGATATGGGTAGTATTTCATGAGTCTTTTAAAATTATCTTTGATTATTGAATTACTGGATATATATGTATGTGATGGAACACTATTGTTCTATTAGAAATCACGAGGAATGGGTTTTCAGAAAAGCCTGGAAGGACTTGCATGAATTGATGTTGAGGGAAATGAGCAGAACCAGAACATTATACACATTAACAACGTGATTGATCATCTCATTTTGTTGAAACTCAGAAATGCAAGTCTGGATCAGTTCATAACTCCACCCACAATGCATCAGTGTTGCAGATCTCCCCCATCTCCTCCAATACTGATCACTCTCCTTTCTGAGAGGCATGAGGCAGTACCTCAGAGATGCCCCAATTTGCATTTCTCCAATCAACAATGATGGAGAGCAACCTTTCATATGATTAAAGATAGATCTGATCTCTTCATCTGAGAACTGCCCCTCCACATCCCTTGACCATTCATCAGTTGGAGAATGACATGGTTTTTAGAAATTCCTATCATTGTCATCAAAAAATCTATGAACTGTATCCCCCTGTTTTTTGTATGACTTTAAAAGAAGGGAATCCTGACAAATAAAAATAGATGCCACAGAAAGAAAATTTAAGTAAAATTTGTCCAAAGCATCACTTTTACAAAAGAAGGAAAAACACTACTCTTAGAAATGGAGATATGGGGAAGGCCAAGTGATTACAGCTGAAACCTCTGGAAATCTCTGAAGCCTGAGGCCAAACCTGGCTTGGGGAACTGCAGCTGGCTCCATCCCCCTCTTCTGTACTCCCCCTTCCCCTCACTCAAAGAATAAAGGCATCTTTTCATTTACAGAGGTAGTTAAACCAGTATGAGGACTCTGCATCCAACCCTGAGGAAGACAATACCTAAAAAACTAGTTTTTCTCTTGTATTGAATTAATGATTTCTTCAGATGCTAAACCCAAAAAGGTCACTTACAATAGGTATTTACATTTTATTTCCTCTCTCTTTTTAACCCCTTGCAACCTGGTTTCTGACATTGACCAAAACTTCTCTCTCTAAAGTTACTAATGATCTCTTACTTGATAGATTCAATGATCTTTCCTCAATCCTCATTCTCCTTGACCTCTCTGTACCTTTGACACTGCTGACCACTCTCTTTTCCTCGATACTCTCCTTTCTCCATGTATTTAATACACTATCCATCTCTCCTGTTTCTCCTTCTACCTGGCTGCTCCTTTATCTCCTTTGCTAGAAATTCAACTTTATTATCCTTCAGGATTCTGTTCTGAGTCTTCTTCTCTTCTCCCCCATATTACTTCACTTGGTGAACTCATCAGCTCCCATAGATTTTGCTACCATCCCTATGTTGATGATTCTCAATTTTACCTTTCCTGCTCTTATTTCTCTATCCAATCTTGCATTTCCAATTGTCTTTCAGACATCTTGAACTGGTTGTTCAGCAGATATTAAAATGTCCCAAATAATACTCATTATCTTTTCCCTTGAAATTCTCTCCCCGCCCCCACTCTCCATTACTGTAGCTGCCAACACCATCCTCCCAATAGCTCAGGCTCACAATCTAGGAGTCAACCTGGATTCTTTACTATCCCTCACAACTACACCCATACAAGCTGTCATCAAGATCTAATGATTTTACCTTTGCAACATCTCTTAAATATGCCCCCTTCTCTTGTTTGACACTAGAATCTCTCTAAGGTAGACCCTTATCAATTGACACCTAGATTAGTACAGTATCCTGCTGGTGGGTTTGTCTGCCTCAAGTCTTTTCCCCATTCCAATTCATTCTCCATTCAATAACTCTAAAGTGATTTTCTTAAAGTACAAGTCCAATCATGTCACCTTTTTACTTAATAAACTCCAAGGTTTCTATTGTCCCAAAGAGCAAATATCAAATGCACTATTGGGCATTCAAAACCCTTCATAACCTCACCTTCATCCCCTCCATCTACTCTTTGATCCAGTGACACAAGACATGTAAACAAGACATACCATCTCATTGCTCTGGGCATTTTCTTTGCCTGTCTTCAATGTCTGGAATGCTTTCCAACCACTGACCTCTTTATTTTCCTTTAAGGAAGGGAAAAAAATAATGTGCTTCTGTGTTCAGATGCTCTCAGTTCTTTCTATGGAAATGAATAGCATTTTTCATCATGAGTCCTTTGAATTGTCTTGGGGTTATTTTATTTTTGAGCATATTTCTTTTCAACTTCAAATTAAGCTGTCAAATATCTGTGGAGTAAAGGGTACAGAATTCACATTCTCTTCATCCAAGTGACCTTCTCAGGCTATAGAGTTGGCTATACTCATTTCTTACCCAATGCCCATGTGCCTGCCTTTCTGGTGAGTCAGTGTTTTTCTGGCTTAGAGCATGAGAGGCAAAGCACTTAATAAGACTGAATTATTATGGCTACAGAGCAAGAAAAGAGAGAGTGCTTAAATGACTGGGGGCTTTCCAGAGTGACTATACCAATTCATAGCTCCACCAACAGTGACCAGTGTGCAGTCTCCTCTAGCACCTTCAATAATTGTCACTTTCCTTTTGGAGTTCAAGTTTTCTAATCTAATAGATATGATGCACAACCTCAAAGTTGTTTCAATTTGCATTTCTCTAATCAATAATGATGGGGGGGGCAGCTAGGTGGCACAGTGAATAGAGCACTGACCCTAGAGTCAGGGGGGCCTGAGTTCAAATCCAAACTCAGACATTTAATAATTGCCTAGCTGTGTGACCTTGGGCAAGTCATTTAACCCCATTGCCTTAAATAATTTTTTTTAAAAAAATAATGATTTGGAGCATTTTCTCAATTGAACCTTGATCAGTAGAATTTCCATCCTAGAAAATTGCCTTTTTATAACTTTTGACCTCAACTATTGGGAAATTAGGAATCTCATTTTCATTCAAATAGGGATAAGCATAGGTACTGTTCTTAGTTCAGTGGTTCTCAAATTTTGGGGGTTTAGAACCCCTTTGCTCTCTTAAAAATTATTGAGAACTTTTCTTTTTAGTTTTTGCAAGGCAATGGGGTTAAGTGGTTTGCCCAAGGCCACACAGCTAGGTAATTATTAAATGTCTAAGGCCAGATTTGAACTCAGGTATTCCAGGGCCGGTGCTCTATCCACTGTGCCACCTAGCCACCCCTATTGAGAACTTTCAAAAACTTTTATGTGGATTATATCTATTGATATTTACTATATTAGAAATTAAATTTTCTGTATTATTATGAAAACAGTTTTGACCTTGCAGACTTCCTGAAAGAATGTGAGGACCTCCAGGGTTTCCCAGACTACACTTTGAGAATCTCTGGTATAGAAAAACTTTCAGAAGAGGAAATCTTTACTACCAGTGCAGGTTAGCATCTTTTCTTTAATTTATAGCTTTGCAGAGTTGCTTGAGTTGATAAGAGCTAAAGTGACTCAGCCAAGATCATAGAGCCAGTATGTGTCAGAAACAGAACTTTAAAGTTAGGACTCCTTGACTGGAACACTGGCTTTTTATCTGTTTTATCTCATTAATAATATGATGATGACATTCAAAACAACTTACTCATATGATGATTTATAATGTATTTTCATTACAACAACCCTGTGAGATAGATGGTGAAAATATTTTGTTCCCATTTTTGAAATGAAGAAATTATGACTCACAGAAATAATTTCTCCTAAAGCTAGTAAGTGAAAGAGATGAGATTTGAATGCAAGTCTCTTGACTCTAAATTTATCTGTCTTTCTATCACACTTAATAAATTATAAATGAGTGAAGTCCTGGGTCTAATTTAGGGCACTAACATTTAGGAAATATCACATAGAGATAATGTAGAGAGGAGCAATAGAAATTATCAGGAGAACACAATCTTTGGGGATAGCCTGAGAAATTCTGTATAGAAGTGTGGGAAGGTGGAGATTGGTGGGAGAAGGACTCAAGTCATCTGACATATTTTCCAGGGTCTTATAATGATAGAGACAATATAGCATGAGGGGTAGAGTGTTGCATTTGTGTCAGAAAGATTTGGGAGTCACCTCTTGCTTTTGTCATTAGAGTAACTTTGAATAAATCATTTAATTTAAATTCCAGTAATGTAAGTTTCTTAGGCCTAGGTACTATTTAGTCTTCTCTTTGTATTTCAATATGGCATATACATTGTAAACTCTCAGTAAGAAATTATTGAGTAAATAAATGAACCTCTATAGTTCTCAGGCAGCTTCCTAGGACTTAACATCTAAATCAAACAGGTTGTGATCTGTGTTGGAAAAGGGAGTTCCCCTGCAGGGCGTTTTCCCATAACTATCACAGAAGGAAAAAGGAGTAGCAGGGCAAACTTCCCTGGGGGAGGCTCAGGCTAAACATTAGGAAAACAATTCACAGGTCAGTTTTAGCCTGGGATAGTTAACTTGGGGAGGTTGTGAGGTCTCTGGGAGATTTTGGCTTTTGTTTCAATTTATATCATGGATAAACATCAAATGAAACAAACACTCTAACAAAAAACAGGACTATATAAAGACATGAGTCTCTGTTATGTGCACTTTATTTTTTAGAAGTGTACATTAACAACACAATAGTAACAAAATCACTCTGTACGTACACCTGTTTTAAATTGTAAAATTTTCCTCTGTATATTTTTTGCATTTTTGCATTTTCTTTCTTTCCTTCTTTCTTTTTATTTTCTCTTTTTCTTCCTTCCTCCCTTTCTTCTTTCTCCCTTCTTTCTTCCTCTTTCCCTTCCTTTTTCTCTCTCTTTACTTTTTTCCTTCTTTCTTTCCCCTTTCTTTCTCTCTTTCTCATTTCTTTTCTTCCTTCCTTCCTTTTCTTTCTTTCCTTCTTCCTTCTTCCTTCCTTTTCTTCCTTTCTTCCTTCCTTCTTTCCTTCCTTCCTTCCTTCCTTCCTTCCTTCCTTTCTTTCTTTCTTTCTTTCTTTCTTTTTATTTTTTCTTCCTTCCTTCCTTCCTTCCTTCCTTCCTTCCTTCCTTCCTTTTCATTCTTTCTCTTTTCCTTCTTTTTTCTTTCTTTCCCTCCTTCCTTCCTTCCTTCCTTCCCTCCTTCCTTCCTTCCTTCCTTTTTTTCCTTCCCTCCATTATCCCTTGCTTTCACACCTCCATCACTTCCCTTTAAGGCCCTCCTACTCTACCTTCAAAGAAGTCCTCTGTAAAAAACCTAAAAAAAATTGTCAAGCAAAACAAATGGACACACCAACCATGTCTAAAAAAACATATGTCTCATTTATTCCTCTGGTTCATCACTTTTTTGCCCAGTCATGAAAGGTACAAACCATATTTCATCACCAATCTCAGGAAGCCAGAAATTGCTGATGATCAGAATGATCAGAAGGTGGGATAACCATTTTGATCATTGGAATTCGTTGAAGGCAAGTCAGAAGGATATAGAAGGGATAGAAGGGGGATGGAGTAGTTCAAATGACCTTGAGGTCCCTTCCAGGCCTATTTTCTACAGCTTCCTAAGGCCAGGTGGTATTCAAAGGTAACAAGTGTTGACATGTTACTGGCAAAGCAGGAAAGAGGCTTCCAGGGGGTGCTTTCACCTGAAGCTGTATTAATTGGGAGAATTGTGTAAAGACAGGTTGGGGAGGGGGTACTGCTCTGGGAACAACAGATGCCATTCATTCCTCACTCACAAACTGAACTGAAACCATAAGTCAAATTCTTTCTCTGATGATCAGTGCCCAAGTGAGGTCTTTCACCTAAGAAATGTTATGAATGTGCTGGGGGAAAAACATTCACATTGATTGAATGACTGCCCTTCAAGTATGTGAGGTTAGGACAAAATCCTCTTATTTTTAAACCATGACATGATCATGAACAAGTTCAGTCATCCAGCACCCCCCGGGGAGAGAGAGAAGTCAAGAGGAACAGTCCTTTGCTTTGGAAGAGGAAGCGAAACATGGCCCAAAAAGATTAGACAGCTTCCCAAGTTTAAATGGCATTTTGGGACAGGGTCAGAATTTTAATTGACTCTATCTTCTGGATTATTTGTAGAAGTCATACTTGACAAAGGTGTTAACTTTATTTTTTAATCTGTTATTTGTCAATATTAATTTATCAGTTCAACTATATTTAATCAAATCATCAATGATAATTATTTTAATCAATAATTATTTTAGCAAATTGTTATCAGTTATTTTGATCAATCATTTAACCAATTAAGCAATTCTTATTTTAATTATGTTATAATTAATATTAATAATTGTGAATATTTATATAGCTCTTTAAGATTTGCAAAGTACTTCATAGGCTCACAGATTGAGAGCGGGAAGATGCCTTAAAAATCATTCTGTCAAATCCCTCATTTTATAAATGAAGATATTGAGACTCCAAAAAATAAAATGATTTGCCCAAAGTCATATTTTATATATCTCGCCTCTTTTGAACATCCTAAGATGTCTGAGGTCCCTGAGGCTACAAGTATTATTTCACCTATTCACATAACACAGAGTGATAGAATATCAGAGTTGGAAGTGAGCATAGACCTTATCTAGTCCAAACCCCTTGTTTTACAGTTGGGAAAACTGAGGTCTAGGTCTTTGAGAACAAGCTTCAGGTCTTTGAATAGAATCTAGGCCTCCTATCTATCCATCCAGTGCCATTTTCCCCCTGCCTTATGGTGTCTAATCTTATATGAGATGACACAACAAGCATACAATTTTAAATTATTTCTTCTGATTTGCATTTAATTAAGATGACAATTGAAAGAGAACTGTTTCCTCATTTGTTAAAAGAGAGGGTGAGGAATAGATGTTCTTTAAGGTAATTTTGATAGCTGTAAACATATATATTTTTTTGAGATTTATCTCTGACTAATATCTTTCTTCTTTCTTTTTTTTTTTTAGTTTTTTGCAAGACAATGGGGTTAAGTGACTTACTTAAGGTAACACAGCTAGATAATTATTAAGTGTCTGAGGCTGGTTGTATTTGAACTCAGGTATTCCTGACTTTCGGGCCAGTGCCACCTAGGGAACATAATCTCTTCTTAATTTCTAAATTCCTTGAAAAAGCTATCCACATTTGATATTTCTACTTCATTAATTATAAAACTGATAACAAACTTTGTTTTAGTGTCTTAAGAGTTGGAAAATGATTTAGATAAGTAATCTTATTTGAGCCTCATAATATTGCTATAAAGCAATGCATTATCCCCATTTGTAGTGGAGAAAACTGAGACTGTGAGAAGTTAAAGGACTTATCCAGTCACATAGAGTGTCTGAAGAAGAAATAGAATGCTTCCTCATTACATCACTGTACTTTCAATCCCTTCCAATCTTACTTCCTCTCTGCTGTTGGTGACCACCAACCTACCAATAACCTTCCAATCATTCATTACAAATGGGCAGCTAGGTGATGCAGTAGGTAGAGACCTGGAGGCAGGAAGACTCATCTTTCTGAGTTCAAATCTGACTTCAGAGATTTACTACCTAGATGACCTTGGACAAGTCACTTAATTCTATTTGCCTCAGTTTCCTCATCTGTAAGATGAACTGAAGAAGGAAATGACAAACCACTGAAGTATCTTTGCTAAGAAAACCCAATAGAGTCAGACTCAACTGAATAACAACAGCAATAACAATGACAAATTGTTACATTCAATAACCTTTCTTCAATCTTTAAACTTTTGGCTGACTTTGACATTGTTGATCATCCCTTCCTACTAGCTATTTTCCCTCCCTTTACTCTAGGGCACAGAGATACCTAGCTCTCTTATCTCTATTAATTTTCCTCTTCTGTATCCTTAGCTAGCTTCTCATATTTTTCCTAACCTCAATATATATATACATACATATATATATGTATGTATATATATATATTATATGTTTCCAGTTGATCATGAACTACCTAACTAGTTCCCAACTCCATATTTCCTCCAGAGGATAATTTATGCTCAGAATGCCCCTCTTCTCCTTCTTGACTTGTTGAATTCTTTGTCATTACAACTCAAACACCACTTCCTCTATGATTTCCCCCATGCCTACCCCAAAGTGTGATCATGTAATATTCATGAGTCAGTCTTGTCTGTTTATAGCTCATACTTATAGTAGACTATATCATAAGGACACATACCAAATATTACTCCAACTTTGAATCTTTTCTGCTTCTTAGCACAGCACCATACAAATTTAGATGTTCTTTTTTGGGTACCAAACTCTTCTCCATTTTCTCATTTTTGAACCATAATTAACTGTTACTGATCCTAGAAAAGAGATGTTAATCTACCCCCTTACAGCCTTAACTTTCCAAAACAAAATATTCCTCCCTGGCTCCCTTCCTCCCTGTTATGTGATGTTTTTCCTATTAAAATGTAAGCTTCAGGGCAATTAGGTGGCATAGTGGATAGAGAAGCAGCTCTGGAGTCAGGAGGAGCTGAGTTCAAATCCAGACTCAAACACTTAATAATTACCTAGTTGTGTGAGCTTGGGCAGGTCACTTAAACCATTGACTTGCAAAAAATAAAAAACAAAAGAAAACAAAACAAAATCAAAAAAGAAAGAAAAAGAATTAAGCTCCTTGAAGGGTAGAGCTGTCTTTATTTATATTCCAAGCACATTGTACAGGCTTAGCACATTTGTTTAATAGATTCTTTTTTCTTTAATTTATTTGTTCATTTATTCATTCAGACCTGTGCTTCCAAGTGCTTACAAGACATTTCACTTGGATGATCCACTAAATACTCAAATGACACCTATCCACACCAAACTTATCTTTTCCCCTATATTTAATATACTATTAACTGTTTTCTATTTAAAAATTTTAAAGTCTCATCTCCCTTGTCTCTAATATTCAGTTAGATACTTCATTCAGTTAGCTATACTTCTGGAGCATCTCTTTTGTCCTCTCCTTTTCCCACTGCCACCAGCCTTGTACAGCCTGTCCTCCTGGGTACCTGGATGATTGCAATAGATTCCTGAAAGGTCTTTCCACCTCCAGAATCTTTCTCATTCAATCCATCCTTTGCCTTATTGCCAGAATAATCTTTAATGCATTGATCTGATCATGTCACTCTTCAGTTATAACAAAAAGAAAAATAAAAGTAATATCCCTCCCCCCAAAATAATAACTCAGTGACTTTCTATTGCCTCTTTTTTTTTTTTTTAAGGATTTTTGCAAGGCAAATGGGGTTAAGTGGCCTACCCAAGGCCACACAGCTGGGTAATTATTAAGTGTCTGAGCTGGGATTTGAACCCAGGTACTCCTGACTCCAGGACCAGTGCTTTATCCACTGCGCCACCTAGCCACCCCTCTATTGCCTCTTGAATAATGTTCAAACTCCTTTTGCCTGCCATTTAAAACCCTTTAGCATCTGAACCCACTCTACCTTTGAAGACTTTCTTATATTACATCTTTCTGTATTTTGGCCAAACTGTACTACTCTTCCTGGGAACACATCTTTCACTGTCCCAATTTTCCCCAAGCCTTTCCTTGGGGTGTATTTCAAAAAGTCTCTTGTATTCCTGAATTTCTTGTCATCTTTTAAAGCAGACTCAGATAGCACTTCCTACATGATTTCCCCATTTCTCCCCCAAAGTTGTATAATGTAATATTTCATATGTCATAGTTGTCTCTGTTTATATCTTATACTTCTAGTAGACCATAACCATCATGAGGGTATACATCATGTGTGACTTAGCCTTTGTATCTTTCCCACTTCTTAGAGCAGTGCCATGCATATACAAACACTTAATAAATGTCTTAAATGAATGACTGAATTATTAATTCTTGATTCATCATTAGAACAGCTGTAAACATTGACTAAGGTCTGTAAGAATCAAGCTGGACTCAATAGAAACCAGACTATGAAGCTAAATTCAAGTGATTTTCTGTTTCTCCATAGTTCCTTCAAATCATACATCAGTAAAAAAAGAAAAAAAATTTCCTCTAGCTAACAATCTTATCGCATTTAAACATACTTAAGAGTAATCAAAGAAGAGAAAAGAAAGGTCAGTGTATGATTTATACTAGTTCAAGTTAAATATTAATTTCGGAAAAGTAGCTGCAAAAATCAATCCAATCTTAAGTTGATCCAAAATTCAGCAGTAGAAAAATTACTAAAGCAAAAATGCAGCCCACATCACTGGGGCTGATAAGGTCTGGAAAGGAAATTTACCTTTGGGAAGGATCTGAGAAAGATTTAACCCTTCCAGAAGGTGGATCATGGTTCCTCCCTTATTCCTAGATTTGTTTTCAATAGAAGCAATGACCATTGTTTTGACATTTCTGTGACTGAGACTACTTTTTTATGTGCTTGTTACCACTCATTTTTTAAAACTTTATTATTATTTATTAATTTTTAACTTAAAGTTTTTTTGAATTCCAAATTCTCTATCTCCTTCTGGCCCCTCTCCCACCCACTGAGACAGCAAGCAATACTATATCTATTGTACATGTGAAGTCATGCTAAACATATTTCCATATTAGCCATATTGCAAAAATAGTAAGAAAATTAAACTTTAATTTGTATTCAGGGTTCATTACCTCTCTGGATGGAGGTGGATGGCAGTTTTCATCATGCATACAATCACGAGGTCATTGTATTACTCAGAGTAGCTAAATCTTTAATTTAGAAGACCTGATTTCAAAACTAGATTCTTTCACTTAATAATTATGTGACTTGTAATGGAGAGAATATTAAACATGTATAACAGGGGGTGTCATTGAATCAGTAAATCAATTACCTCACCCCCCTCCCTCTTAAAGTGAGTGGTAAGATGATAAGCCTTAATACCTTAACCTGGTGAGAATGAAGAGACTAGCCAAAGTTCCCATTGGTAGGACATGGACAGAACCAAGATTCAAACCCATATCTTCTGAGACCCTTAGAAGTTTACATACTTATTCAAATAAACTTGCCTTGATTCAGAGCATTCCTGAATCTCCTTTTTGGGAACGACCTTCAAGAACATTTTACACATACCACACATACACACACCACACCAATCTCAGTACTTTATAGATACCTCATCTCATTTGGAGAGGTAGAAAGTTTCCTTACCTGGCATGAAACTTCACTGTATTAATCAGACTTGTCTTTGAATGATATATTGTTTCACAAAGTTAAATTTATCATAAGAGAATGAGAATTTCCTACTCCTAAAGAATGGACTTTTACTTAGAAGAGCAGGCTTGCAGACTTCTAGATCTCACAATAGATCTGAATAAAAGTGTGTTGTGGGAGGGTATTGACAAAAATAAAATCATCCCTTCCTATGATAGCTCATGTTTTACTGGAGACATACAGTATGCCTTAAAAGACAACACAATGGGAAAAAGGGTTAGATTTGATCCCAGAAGATATGGGACATTACAGATAATACATTACCATTACAGGTTTTGTAATCCTTAATGTTCTTGACTTTTACCCAATATACATAGGCTGTACATAACTCCACCAAGCAGGACAGCTTCAATAAGGACAAATTTTAGATATTCTTTATTTTTTATGGCTTTCAAGTGAATTGAATTCTCAAAGTAAATAAATGCTTTTAAATTACTTTAAATATAGATTTAATCAAGGTTTGTTCAACCTTACTTGGACACCTAGGCAATATAATTATTAAAGAGTTGAATAAAGTAGAATATATACACTTCATCAGAAACCTCAATTCTAATCTCAATTCTGCCATGAATTGGTATATGATTTTGGGCCAATGAATTTCCTCATCTGTAAAATAAAAGAACTGGACTAGATCAGGGGTTTTTTAACCTTTATTTTGTTATAAACCCTTTTGGCAATTATAGATTATGTCAAAGTTCCTTTGTTGATTAGTAGTGGAATTGATCTTTTTTATATTTATATAGCACTTCCAACCATGTTAAAAAGGAACCCATGGGTTCATGGAAAGGAACCCATATTGAAATATAGTTATTGAAACATTAAAAAAATAAATTTGTGAATTACACACTTATCCAAATAATTTCCAAGCTTCCTCCTCCCAACTCTAACATTCCATGATTTCTATAATCTCAGATAGGGCTAAGATAAGGGTGGTAGACTATCTCATTTCAATTTGGAATTTTTTTATTCTTTTCTCTGGATATTGGGAAAGTGAGAAACAACATAATGGAGTCGGCAGAACATTGTATTGGAAGACAGGGAACCTGGGTTTAAATTCTGCTTCTAATATCTAACTGCTGTGTAATCATTGTTATTTGTTGTTATTCAATCATTTCCAATTCTTAGTAATCTCATTTGAGGTTTTCTTTTTTCCTTTTTTTTTTGCAAGGCAGTGGGGTTAAGTGGCTTGCCCAAGGCCACACAGCTAGGTAATTATTAAGTGTCTGAGACCAGATTTGAACTCAGGTACTCCTGACTCCAGGGCCGGTGCTTTATCCACTGTGCCACCTAGCCACCCACTGAGGTTTTCTTAAGAGAGACACTGGAGTGATTTGCCATTCCTTCTCCAGTTTTTTTACAAATGAGAAAATTGAAGCAAATAGGGTTAATTGACATGCCAAAGGCCACACAGCTAGTGTCAAGACTAGATTTGAACTTAGGAAGATGAGTCTTCCTGACTCCAACCAAACTATCCACTGCCTCCAGCCCTTAGTGACTTCAGGAAAGTTGTTTAAATTTTCATAGCCCCACCTTAAAAAGTTATAGACAAATTGTGTTCTGCACTTATTGAGATAATTTCCTAAATGATGAAATCACAGATTCATGACATATTGAAGGACAGAGAAGCTAATGAGAAAAATGTTTTGGATGAAGAGGGAATGCTTGATCAGGACCAGATTGTACTAGCTGCCTGCTGATGATCCTTTCAACTCTGAGATTTGGTGATTCTGAAACAGGAAGATGTGAAAATTCCATGCTTCCAACTCACAACTTAAGCCTTCACTTTGTGGCAGGTAGGTGACCTACTAAGAAAGTAAGGTACAGGTGGGAGACTAATGTACCCACATTGCAGGTTCCCAATTGTACCAAAAGCTCCCTGCTCCCCCTTTTCTTTTGCCAACAAATCTCACTCTAATGAATAACAGATTGCCTCTCCCAACCCACAAACAGGAGAAATCATCTCCTCTTAATCCTGAGGTCAAAGGAAGAAAGATTCAAAAATATTTTCTAGAACTATCCAATCAAAATTTCATTTTCACTTTTTTAGCTGGCACTTTTCCAGACTTCCTCCTTGATCTCCCTGTTTACAAATTGAATTATCTTGTTTTCCAATTCCATTGAGCTTAAAATGCATTCAGCATGGGTGGAACAAGGCAAAGGTCAAGAGAGTCTTTCAATCTATGGCTTAACCATTCCAAATGATAGTGACCTTTCCAATTGATTTCATGGCAAAGATATTGGGGAAGGGGAATGAGTGAGAGAAGAGGTAAATATAATAATTGAATGAAAGTGCCAAGATCAGATTATATGAATTGAGAAAAAAAAAACCTGTGATACCTTCGGGAAAGAAGAGTAGGGGAAATGTGCTGCAACACCAAATATTTTACAGATGCCTTTAGTCAAAGGCCTGGGTGGACCATGGCAAAGCAAGCAGTGGGTGTGAGAGAATTCCTTTTAGTCAGAGGAATCTGCTGTAGTTAATCCCTAGTGACTTGATGATTCTTTGAATCAAGCCATCAGTGGTTTTTGAGGAAATAAGATGCCATCTTAGGCAAGGAGGGATGCTCTAGAAAGGAAAGTTTATTTAAGGACATTTCATATCACACTGTGATAATTTTACTATCCTTTTCGTCGGATCACTTCTGGAGGAGTCACTTATGAGTACCTTCTTTTAGATAGGGCATTGATAAGTTAAAAAATAGAGAAGACTAGGAGTTGCGTTAGGGACATGATAGCTTCAAGAATAAAGAGTTTTTGTAAAAACAACAAGACTTTTAGGACATGCAGACATATCATTGAGTGTGTAAATGTAACTGAAAATGTAACTGATGGAGCTATGAAGGGAATGGATAGAATGCCTGGCCTCATCTTCCTGAGTTCAAATCTGTTCTCAGACACTTATAAACTGGATGACAATTGGCAAATTACTTAACCCTGTTTATTTCAGTACCTTATCTGTAAAATGAGCTGGAGAAGGAAATAGTAACCACTCCAATATCTTTATCAAGAAAACGGCAGCGTCATGAAAAATTGGACATGACTAAAAATGAGTGAACAACAAAAGAAAAGAGTCTATAAAATGGCTGAGAATCAAAAGAATCATATTCATGTGAAGAACATCAGCCAATAACATGCAGACAAAAAACCTGTTAAATGGTTAAATAATGAATTTTAAAATTTTAATTGATATTTTATTTTTCCAATTACATGTTATGAAAGTTTTTCAACATTTGTCCACAAGCATATGCATATTTTTAAGTTACATAATTTCTTTCCACCTGTCCTTCCCACCCTCCTTCCCTTAGAGGCAAACAGTCAGCTGAATATTGTACATAGACATTTGTATTAAACATGTGTTAAACATGAAATAGGATTAAGGGAAAATAGAGATAGGAAAGAAATATATGAGAATTTTTAAAAAAGTGAATATAGTGTTCATTCAGATTTTGTAGGGTTTTTGGTTTTGTTTTGTATTGGGTTTTTTTTTTTTTAACTCTGGATAGGGATAGCATTGTCCGTAGCCAGTCTAATAGGGTTGTCTTAGTTCTCTGAACTGCTGAGAGGAGCAGATCAAGGTTGATCTATCACAATGTTGTTGTTAATGCATACAATGTTCTCTTGGTTCTGCTCCCTTTGCTCAGCATCAGAACCTGTAATTCGTTCTATATTTCTCTCGAGTCTGACCATTCATGGTTTCTTATTGAACAATAGTATTCCATAACATTCGTGTACCATAACTTGTTCAACCATTTTCCAGCTGATGGGCATTCCCTCAATTTGCAATTCTTTGCCATTACAAAAAGAGCAGCTATGAATATTTTGGAATATGTGGGACTTTTCCCATTTTTTATGATTTCTTCTGGATATAGACCTAGTATTGGTATTGCTGGGTCAAAGGGTATGAATAGTTTTATTGCTCTTTGAGCAGAGTTCCATATTGCTCTCCAGAAAGGTTGGATCTGTTCACAACTTCACCAACAATGCATTAATGTCCCAATTCTCCCACAACCTCTCCAACATCAATTGTTTTCCCTTTTTGTCATCTTACTCAATTTGATAAGTATGAGTGATATCTCATTGTTTTAATTTGCATTAATGGTTTTGAACATTCTTTCATATGATCATATATAGCTTTAACTTCTTCATTTGAAATCTGTCTGTTCATACCCTTTGACCATTTACCAATTGGGAAATGACTTGTAACCTCATAAATGTGATGCAATTCTCCATATATTTTAGAAATGAGACCTTTATCAGAACTCCTTGCTGTGAAAATTGTTTCCAAGTTTTCTGTTTTCCTTTTAATTTTGGCAGCATTGGTTTTCTTAGTGCAAAACCTTTATAATTTAATATAGTTAAAAATCATTCATTTTGCAGTTTATAATGTACTCTATTTCTTGCTTGGTCATAAATTTCTCCCCTTTCCATAGATCTGACAGATTAGAGTATTTCTTGGTCTATTAATTAATCTCAGGTGTCACCTTTTATGTCTAAATTGTGTACCAATTTTGACCTTATTTTGGTATAGATATGAGATATGAGTCTATGCCTAATTTTTGTCACACTATATTCCAGTTTTCCCAACAATTTTTGTGAAATAGTGAGTTCTTATCCCAGAAGCTGATGCCTTTGTGTTTGTCAAATAGTAGATTAATGCAGTCATTTACTACTGTTTCTTTTGAGCCTGTCCTAATCCCCTGATCCATTACTCTCTTTCTTAACCAGTGCCAGGCAGTTTGGATGACTGCTGCTTTATAGTATAGTTTTAGATCTAGTAGAGCTAGGCCACCTTCCTTTACATTTTTTTCTATCATTTCCCTTGCTATTCTTGCCCTTTTGTGGCTCCAGATGAATTTTGTTATTACTTTTTACTATAAATAGTTATTTGGTAGTTTCTGGGTTTGTCTTGAAAGATAGATTCTCAGGTATTTAATGCTGTCTGCAGTTAATTTAAATGGAATTTCTTTTTCTATCTCTTGCTCTTGGTCTTTGTTGTTCATAAATAGAAATGTTGTTGATTTATGTGGATATATTCTAATCCTGCTACTTTGCTGAATGTGTTAATTGTTTCAAATAGTTTTTAAGATGATTTTCTCGGATTCTCTAAAGATACATCATATTATCTGCAAAGAATGAAAGTTTTGCTTCCTTATTGCCAATTCTGATTCCTTCAATTTCCTATTTTTTCTCTTATTGCTAAAACTAACATTTCTAATACTATATTGAATAGTATTGGTGATAATGAGCATCCAGGTTCCTTCCTGAACTTATTGGAAATGCTCCTAGTTTATCCCCAATATATATATATATAATATTTATTGATGGTTTTAGATAGATACTATTTATTATTATAAGGAAAAGTCATTTTAATCTTATAATTTCTAGTGTTTTTTTTAAATAGGAATGGATGTTGTATTTTGTCAAAGGCTTTTCCAGTATGTATTGAGATAATAATATGATTTCTGTTGGTATTGTTATTGATTATGTTCAATTATATTGAGTGTTTTCCTTATATTGAGTCATCCCTGCCTACCTGGTAAAAATCTTACCGGATCATGGTGTGTTGTTCTAGTAATAACTTACTATAATCTCTTCACTAAAATTTTATTTAAGATTTTTGTCTGTTTTGGTTCTTACTGGTTTAGGTATCTGCACCATGTTGGTGTCATAAAAGAAATTTGACAGAACTCCTTCTCCTATTTTTAAAAAATAGCTTATGTAGGGCAGCTAGGTGGTGCAGTGGATTGAGCACCAGCCATGGAGTCAGGAGTACCTGAGTTCAAATGTGGCCTCAGACACTTAATAATTATTTAGCCATGTGGCCTTGGGCAAGTCACTTAACCCCATTGCCTTGCAAAAAAAATAGCTTATGTAGAATAGGTATTAATTGTTACTTAAAGATTTGGTAGAATTCACTTGTAAATCAATCTGGAAGGGAGATGTTTTCGTAGGGAATTTATTGATGGTTTCTTCAAGTACTTTTTCTGACATGGGATTAAGTATTTCATTTCCTCTTCTGTTAATCTAGGCAGGTTGTATTTTTTCCAAATATTTAGTCATTTTATTCAGGCTATCAAATTTATTGGCAAATAATTTGGCAAAATAGCTTCAAATAATCTCTTTAATTTCCTCTTCATTGGTGGTTAGTTCACTCTTTTCATTTTTGATGCTGGTAATTTGGTTATCTTCTTTTTTTCTAAATCAGATTAACCAAAAGTTTATCTATTTTATTGGGTTTTTTGATAAAATCAACTCAGCTTTATTTATTAGATTGGTTTTTCTTGTTTTCAATTTTATTAATCTCTCCTTTGATTTTCAGAATTTCTAATTTAGATTTTTATTGGAGAATCTTTAATTTGTTCTTTTTCTAACTTTTTATTTCATACATAATTCATTGATTTCCTCTTTCTCTAGTTTATTCATATAAATATTTAGAGATATAAAATTTCCTCTCAAAACTGCCTTGGTTGCATCCCATACATTTTGGCATGATGTCTCATTGTTATCATTTACCTGGATGAACTTATTGATTATTTGTATGATTTGTTGCTTGATCCACTCATTCTTTAAAATTAAGTTATTTAGTTTCCAATGAATTTTTTTAGTTTTTTTTGCAAGGCAATGGGGTTAAGTGACTTGCCCAAAGTCATACAGCTAAGTAGTTACTAAGTGTCTGAGTCTGGATTTGAATTTAGGAGCTCCAGACTCCAAGGCTGGTGCTCTATTCACTTAGTCACCTAGCTGCCCCCCTTCGATTAATTTTTTAATCTTTCCATGACCCTTTATTATGTATAATACTTATTGCATCATGATCTGAAAAGTATGCATTTATTATTTCTGCCTTTCTGCATTTGATTGTAAGGTTTTAATGCCCTAGTACATGGTCAATTTGGGTATAGGTGCCATGTCCTCCAGATAAAAAAAGTATTTTCTTTTCTATCCTCATTCAGTTCTCTCCAGAGGTCTATCATATCTCAGTTTTCTAAGATTTTATTCACCTTCTTAACTTCCTTCTTGTTTATTTTGTGATCAGATTTATCTACTTCTGAGAGAGGGAGGCTGAGGTCATCCATTATTTTTGGTTTTTTTGTTTGTTTTTTTTGTTTGTTTTTGCAAGGCAATGGGATTAAAGTAGCTTGCTCAAGGCCACACAGCTAGGTAATTATTAGGTGTCTGAGGCCAGACTTGAACTCAGATCCTCCTGATTTCAGGGCCAGTGCTCTATCCACTGCACCACCTAGCTGCCCCCAAGGCCATCCATTATTAAAGATTTGTTGTCTATATCTCCTTGTAATTCATTCAGCTTTTCCTCTAGGAATTTTGAGACTATAGCACTTGCATACATGTTTTGTAATGATATAGCTCCATTGCCTATGGTGCCTTTTAAGAAGATGTAGTTTCCTTTCTTATCTCTTTTAATGAGTTCTATTTTTGCTTTTGCCTTTATCTGAAATCAGGATAGCTACCCTTGATTTTTTTTTTACTTCAGCTGAAGCACAATACATTTTGTTTGCTCCAATCTTTTACCTTTACCCTATGTGTATCTATCTGCTTCAAATGTGTTTCTTATAAACAACATATTGTAGGACTCTGGTTTTTAATCCATTCTGCTATTTGCTTCTGTTTTATGGGAGAATTAATCCTATTCACATTTACAGTTAAGATTGTTAATTCTGTATTAATCTCCTTGCTATCTCTTCCCATTTATATTTTTCTCTTTCCTTTCCTCTTATTTTTCCTCACCAAAGTTTTACTCCCTTTCTCCTTTCACTTTTCAATTAAATTTTAGCTTTCAGTTTATTTTCACTTATGCTTTTGCTTTCCCTTTTATCAGTCTCTTCTTCCCTTTTCTTTTCCTCCCCCACCCCCACTTTCCTCTAGGGTAGAACAGATTTTGAAACCCAATTCTCAAGAGTTACAAGAGTTATATCTTCCCTTATAGGGTTGTATGAAACTTAATTTTCTTCTCTGGCATTTTTCCCTCTTTTCATTTACCTTTTCATGCATCTCTTGAGTCTTATATTTGGAGATTGAATTCCCTATTCAGTTCTGGTCTTTTTATCAGGAAATTTTGGAAGTTCTTTTGTTGAACATCCATCTTCTCCCCTGATTAAATATGCTGAATTTTGTAGGGTAGTAAATTTTTGGTTGCAAGCCAAGATCCTTTGCCCTCTGAAATAAAGTATTTTAGATCCTCTGGTCCTTCAGTGTTGAAGCTGATAAGTCCTGTGCAAGTCTAATTGTGTTTCTTTGTATTTAAATTGCTTCTTTTTTTGCTGTTTGCAGTATTTTCTCCTTTATTTGTGAATTCTAGAATTTGGTTATGATAGCCCTTAGGTTTTAATCCTAGGGTCTCTTTCTGGAAGACTTCTGTATATTCTTTCAGTGGCTATTTTGTCTTCTTGTTCTTGTAGATTTAGACATTTTCCTTGATAATTTTCCTGAAAGATATTTTTCAGGTTCCTTTTTTTTTAATCTAGGTTTTCTAGTGGTCTAATAATTCGTAAATGATCTCTCTTGGATCTATTTCCCAGGTAATTTATTTTTCTGAAAGGTATTTTATGTTTTCTTCAATTTCTTCAGTCCTTTTACTTAATTTGATGGAATCTTGTAGTCTCAGAGATTCATTGGTTCTAATTGTTCATTTCTAATTTTTAGGGTTTTATTTTCTTCAGTTAGCTTTTGTGTTACCCTTTCCAGCTAGTTAATTTTACTCTTTGTTGAGTTTCATTCATTTTCCAGTTATTAGATCTGAGTTTTAGATGAGTTACATTCCTTTTCTAGTTGGTCAAGTTTATGTTTTGAAGAGTGACATTCTTTTCCCAGTCAGTTAATTTTACTTTTAAAGGAGTTGATTTCTTTGGTCAATTTTACATTATTTTTCTGTATGACTCTCATTTCTTTGTTTTTTCCATTTTTCTTTCTTCCTCTTCTTTGAATTTTAATTTTTTAAGCCTTTCTATGAGCTTTTGGATTTGAGCTCAATTCATAGACTCTTTTTGAGACTTCCTCTGTAGATAATTTTTCACTATTTTCTTCTTCTGAGGTGGCATTGTTATCATTTTTAACTGCTTAGTAGCTTTCTAAAGTGAATGCTCTTTTAGCTTTTTTACTCATCTTGATTGTTTGAGCTCTAAGCCTGGGGTATAGGGAGTATAGACCCAAGCTTTTTATGCTGTGGCTGGGGTTTGATCCCTGGCTTATCTTTGGCCAAGATTTACCCATGCACTCCAGGCATTGCTTTTGCAGAGGTTTGTTTCCTCCTTTATATCCAGATTCTGCCTTTACAGTGGTTTGTTCCCAGCCCTAGTATTCTAAGGCTTCAGAGTTTGTTTGGCATTGGGACCCTCCCTGTTCGCTTGCTATATGACTGCTGGAAACTGTGCTGTTGTCAAGCTTTCAGGACCTGGACTGCATTGTGGCTACAAGTCTCCCTCTGACTTTCTGAATTTCCCACAAAGCTCAACTTTACTTCACTCTTTCTCCCAAAGAGGTAGACATTCATTGAAGATCATGATGTCTACAGTTGAAACTTCTTTGTAGCTTTAATGCCTGTGCAGAGGCTTCACTTAACATCCTGTAGGGAAAAAACTCCAGTAGCATACTAGCTTTATGTTGCCATCTTGGCTCCTCCCCCCAAAGCCTGAATTATGAATATTTATAACAAAGATATAAGATTTTTTATGACAATTCAGGACCAGGTCATTAGAAATTAGGGAAGGGCAATCCTTAAGGAGTTTAGACTTGTGATCAATGCAGCGATTGATTAGAACTATACAACATATCACTGAAGGTAGAGAAAGTCAACACACACCCAGATCCTTTCATCTACCAAACCACTCTTTCTATCAAGGACACCGCCATTCTTCTAGTATCTGAAGCTTGTTACTTTAGCATTGTCCTGGGTTTCTCCTTCACCTACATAATTGCTGAGTTGCCAGATCTCTACATCTATAGAATCTCTCACCTCCTCCTTCTTCTCTCTCCTCACCTTAGTTTTAGTTACCATCATTTTTTTGCCTAGACTATTATTATGGTCTCCTAATGGATCTTCCTGTTTTAGTAGTGAATAAAAATAATACCCATAATTTATATAGTGCTTTAAGTTTTGTAAAACATTTTACATGTTAACTTATTTGATCCCTATCACAAGATAGTGATTTCCTTATTTTGCAAATAAGGAAACTGACCACCTTCCAATTTGTCTTCCACACAGCTTCCATAGTGATTTTTCTTAGGCACAGCCATGACCATGTTGCTCCACTGCTCAATAAAATTCATTGTCCCCATTGCTAAAGGATCCTCCACAAACCCTTCTGTTCTGCATGTAAAGCATGTTAGAATCTAATCCCAACAGAGCTTTCTAGTACCATTAAAAATGACTCCCTTTTCCACATACTCTACTCTATTTTTCACACAAAGCACTATCATCTCCTCCCTGAGTCTTTGCACTGATCATGTCCCATACCTATCTTCACCTGTACATCATAAATCCCTCACTTCCTTCAAAATAGCTCAAGCTCCCTCTTCTATGTAATACCTTTCCTTATTCTGAATTGCTAATGTCCTCCCTCATTAACAACCTTATATTTAACTTGTTAGTATTTTTCTGAGAACATGTATATATATATATATATATATATATATATATATATATATATATATATGTCATTTTGCTTGCTAATAGAGTTGTAATGAAGATCCTTTAGGGATGAGCTGTAACGCATTACTTTTATTTAATTACAAAAGATAGACACTATTCATCTGCAATAGTCTGCAGAGTATTAAATGTAAAGTAGCAGCAAGAATAAAAACTTGTCTTAAGACCATTTCTACTTCATAAAATGAGAATGAGGTAAAAAAATTATAATATAATCACAATCTTTAATATGCATTTATTAATCACTTTAAAGTTTGCAAAAAGATTTCTATATACTATATCATTTGATCCAGAGATCGACTCTGAAATTATCCATGAAATAATGCTATTCTTATTCTCATTTTATAGAAGGTGGAACCAAGAAGCAGAGAAGTTAAATGTCTCTTCTAATATCTCACAGTATCTGAGTCCAGATTCAAAAACAGGTCTTCCTGACTCTAAGGACATCGCACAAGAAGGTTGAACTAAGAATACCAGGTGGAAGTTCAGGGGATATAAATTTTAGATCAACGTTATGGAAGAACTTCTTAACATTTAGAACTGTCTAGTGGTAGAATGGTATATCCAGTGTTATAAAGAATTTCTGGTCATGAAAGGTTCACAAAGGGAGGTTAGATTATGCCTTTGAGTATAATGAAGAGAGAATTCAAGTTTCAGATAACTTTTTTTTTCAGCTAGCTGACCTTTAAAGTTCTTTCTACTTTTAAATTCTGTGATTCTCTGATCCTGAGAGGGAATGGCTACTTTTAGATACATCAAAGACAATATGGATGTTTTTGTTGCTATTTTTAGTTAGAATTTGATGCTGATGACAGCAGTACAATTTGACTGAAAGAAACCAGAAGAAAAAAATATTTACTGTGAAGAATGATGGACAATGTCCTGACACTGGAATTTCAAAGAGAGGCTAAGGGAACTTTGACTCAAGCAGTGAATGGATGGATGGATGAATAAATGAAAAAAAATTTATTAAGCAGTTAATATTCCAAAAATATTCTGGGTAAAATATTTAATTTAGATAGTATCAGAGCTGTAAGGTATCTTAATGATCATCTTAGTTCAATCTTTTCATTTAGAAAATTAGTCTCAGAGAAGTCCAATGACTTGCCCAAATTCACACAGGTAATGAGAGGTAAGATTCAAAACTGTGTCTTTCAATGTCAAATCTTGTTTTTTTTACTATACCAAGAAATATTTGCAAAGTTTGTGTGTGTGTGTGTGTGTGTGTGTGTGTGTGTGTGTGTGTGGTATGTGGGTAGATGCTTGGGAAAAAATGATCCCATGGAACTTAAAATTTACAAGCAGGAATATGACATGATCACAAATAAATAAGGGTAGAATGAATGAGTAAAATATGACAAAATGGATAAAGTGCTAAATCTTTAGTTAAGAAAACTTGAATTCAAATCCAGCCTCAGACACTAATTACTTGGATGACTCTGGGTAAGTCACTTCACCTTAGGCTTCCTCAATTTCCCTATCTGTAAAATGGAATTACTAGTAGCACCTTCTTTCAAATTTGTTCTGATATTAAGTGAAATGCTATTTATAAAGTATTTTTTAAACATTAGATGACTTACAAATACTAACCTCTATTTTTATTACCATTTTCTAGGTTTTGGGTAAGTTCTGAGGATAGAAATACAAACAAATGAGACAACCTTTGTCCTTAAGTAACTTATATCCTCCTTAAGGGCAGCTAGATGCTATAGTGGATAGAGCATTGACCTTGGAGTCAGGAGGACAAGAGTTTGAATACAAACAGACATTTGCCACTTACTAGCTGTGTGACCTTGGACAAATCATGAATATTAATTAATATGAGTGGTCCAAGGGAGAGAATTCTAAAGATGGTGGAACCTCTAGGAAAATGTGAGAAGAGAAAGCTGTCAGAGGTAGGGCAGGCTTCATGGAGGAGGAGTTATCTCTCAAGTCTTAATGGAAAAGAATGATTTCAAGAGGCAAAGATGAATGGATGGGTATTCCAAGCATGGAAAACAGTCTGCAAAAGATGCATTGAGGGAGGAAACAGTAATTTGAGTTCTGGGAATAAGTAGTAATTCAGTTCAATCAATCAATCAATCAATGATTGAAAAACATTTATTAAGCAGCCTCTATGAGTCTGGTATAGTGGTAAATGTTGGAATACCAAAAAAAAAAAGGCAAAATACAATCCCTGTCTTCAAGGACCTTATAGTCGAGTGGGGGGAAAACATGCAGACAAATAGATACTAGGCTAGTTGTATTCAGGATAAATAGGAAATAATTAATTGAGGAAAGACACTAGAATTAAGAGGGATTAGGGAAGACTTCCTGTAGGAGGTAGGGTTTTAGAACTTGAAGGAAGCAAAGGAGCTATGTAGGCTAAACAGAGGAGGGAAAGTTATTCAGGTATGGGGGAAAAGCAGAGAAAAGACTAAGAACCAGGAATCAATCAATCTACAAGCATTTATTAAGTGTTACTTTATGTCAGTCACTGGATGGATGGAAATAGAAAGATAAATAGTGAAATAGTCCCTCCCCTGGTGCATTCTGATGAGGGAGGTAACATAGAGATAAAAAAGCACATGTTAAAACAAGATAATTGTGGTGGGGAGAGGTCTAGTGCTTTGAGTAGGGATGAAGAAAGACTTCAGTTAGAAGGTGGTAGCTGAGCTGAGTTTTGAAGAAAATAAAGTATTCTCTAAGGTTGGAGGTGAGGAAGGAGAACACTCCAGAAAGAGGACACAATCAAATACAAAGGGCAGAGTGAAACCTTGCAATGTAAAATGTGTGAAGGGAAATAATATGAGATAAGGAAACCTAGATTGGAATTAGATGATGGAGGACCTTAAATACCAGGAAGTTAAATTAGGTAAAGCTCAGTCTGGAGGCATATAGGTCAACTGGATAATCATCTGTTCTGGATGATCATTTGTTCCTATGATTTCATGACTCAGATGTTGAACCATGTCACTCTACCCAGTCTTATAATTCTTAGACCCATGGGACTCCATTCTTATAAATTGTAGTCTAGATCCCATGGTATTTCTATGAGGTAGGGATAGGATTGATGTTTGATTCCCATTGAAAGCATGGAAACTGACTCATAGTCTAGGTTAGTCATCCTTTAAAACCTTAGAATGAGTCAATTGGTGGAGTAAAAGAGAATCATAGGATTTTTTTTAGCTTAGAGGGATCTTAGAAATTCAGTCCAATTCCGTTAGCTTTTCCTGGGGTAACTCTCTTTTCCTGTGTTGAGATTTCCAATGCTAGCAGCCTCCATGGGGATTTGCTCTTGAACTGAGAGCTACACAACTTTTCCATCCAGCTACCCCTGACCCCAGAGAGTATCTTTGAATATTTGACTTTATAATTCAATTACAGGCATCCTAGATAATCAGTTATAAGTGACCACATTTACTCTTAGATACAAAATCAATATTCAATACAAAATCTCATATTCAATAAGCCAGTCAAAAAGCATTATTAAACCCTTACCATGAGTTAGGCACTATGCTAAGAGCTAAATATATAGAGGCAAAAACACAGTCCCTATCCTCAAGGAGCTCATATTATAATGGAGCTCAGGGTAGGGGGATGAAAGCATATGAACAATAATGCATATATAATGTGTGTACCAAGTGGATGGAAGGGTATGTCAGAAGTTAGTGACTAACAGTAGATGATTGGGACAGCAATGGAGATGGGTTGGGGCTGGAAAAATCTTCTATGGAAGCTGAGTCTTAATGAATGACAAGGATGCCAGCAGGTCAAGATGAGTCAGGAGAGCATCTAATTGATCCACACCTTTTCCAACACTTTCTCCATTTTCCTGTTCTTTCTCATTCCATACTTCATCCTGAGCTTGGTCAAATGACCTTTAAAGTGTCACAAGAACTCTAGAATAGTAGGTTATTAATAAATTTTTGGCTTTTAATGTCTTGATATTTGGAAAGAAGGGTGGAATTTAGTTATTGGAGGAAGCTGCTGGAGCATTTAATTTTTCTCACAATTTAACTATCCATGTGTACCCAGGAAATTCAAGCTAACACCCCACCCCTTATGAGCAATTTAAAAACAACCAAAATTCACATATAATTTGACAGTAATAGAGTTGAGGGAACATTGTATAAAGTCCTGGAATATAAAGACTGTGAAGGGGAATAATGTAAAATAAGGGTTGGAAAAATAGATTTGAGTTAAGTTATAGAGGATAGGAAGTCTTTACTGACTTTGAACTTAAGTTCTTTTTAGAGCTTTCACCTTTTATAGAAGCCAACAATTATCAAGAAGTTAAATTAGATGAATTCCTAATTAGAGACAAAATAGTAGCCTAGATTACCTTTTTTTAGGTTTTTGCAAGGCAATGAGGTTAAGTAGCTTGCCCAAGACCACACAGCTAGGTAATTATTAAGTGTCTGAATTCAGATTTGAACTCAGGCACTCTTGACTCCAGGGTCGGTGCTCTATCCACTGCGCCACCTAGCTACCTTCTAGATTACCTTTATACTTTTCCTCTTCTGAGTAACACTCAGAAAACCTCAAGTCCTAGTCCAGCACTCTTTCCATTACCATGTTTTTGTCTGATCCTTTCAGATGACCTCAGTCCCAGGAACTCTGCTGGGAATAAATAGAAACTTGTCCCTGAATTGTGGCCCAAGGTAGGATAGGTCGTAGGAAAGTTGAGAATATTAGCTCATTTTGGGGGAATAACAAAATGTATCTGCTATGGAATTTTTACCATCTGAAGGGAAAAAAATCTCTTTTCCACTCATATATAATAGGAATATATACAATGAAATTAAAAGAACCAAGGAATATCTCCTGTTATTGGGTGAATGCTCAATGGAAGATTTGAAATAATCTCTAAGATGAGCAAGCATGAATAGGTAGAGATCAGCACAGGGAAGGGCAAATTAATAAAAACATGGTTTCATCAGGGTCAGCTAATTGTAGCCCTTCCCCAAAAAGCACACTTAATAATAATGAGGAAATCATCTATCAAAAACATGACATTATGCTTTTAGGAGCACTGGGTGCCCTCTGTGACCTATAGCAAACCAAAGGAAAAAAAATTCCACTTGGCAACTGTTTTCCCTAGATAGCCTCTGGGGTCTCTTCCATCTCTGAAATGAAATGATTTTAGCCTTGAACTTTCTTGACACATGGACATGGGTTGGCAGAGAAGGTGTGGTGAACAGTTTTAGGAAGAGGTCACAGGGTTATCAAAGATAAGGGGTTCAAAATCAGTGAAGAGTTTAAGTCACAAAAATATGTAAAATTTTTCAGTTTTCTATCCAGAGAGAGGTGTCTCTTTGAATTTACAACTTTATTAGGATATTAAAGCCAATTGGCTGCTTTCATAGCACAATATAAAAGCATTAAGTTCATAGAGTGAGACAAATCATGAAGGAACTCCTGTTGACAAATCTGGCCCAAGGCAGTCATAGGGAAATCTAGTATTGGAAAAATTACCTGCCTCCATTTCCTCATCCCTCTGGGGCAGTTTTTCTCATTTCCAAATAACATTAGCAGAGGAAAGAAAGAGAGTTACAGGTGGGAAAATAAAATGAGAGTGACAGAGACAGAGAAAATAGAAGGAAGGAAGAACACCACAGTGATTACCCTATGGTACTGGCCCTAGGCCAAGTAGCTCCATCATCCATCTTTCTCTCCACATCCTGCTTTCCTTTGAACATCAATCTCCTTATGTTCCAGGATTATTCCCTATGTTCTTTAAAGAGTAATACTTGTGTAACAGACCTCTGGTTGGACTTGGGCTAGCTGTCTTCATTAAAGACTCAGAGAGTTATAATTTTCTCCCGAGTGGGAAGAGAGGAAACTAGGAGGAGATCAATCCTGCATGGCAAAGTTTTCACCTTATTTTGGGAATTTTAGGGAAGATCTCTAGAGAGGGCACTAGAAGAGGCAGATGGTGATTTCTTCCCCATATCCTCCCCTTAGTGATTATGGCTGTTGGTAGTAGGGAAATCTATGGTTACCCTCCTCAAACCATTCCAAAGGCAAACAGAAAGATGAGAGCTAAAGGCACAAGGGGAAGATATAATAATGTGTTTTGTTTTGTTTTTAATCACACCTCTTTCTTCTGTCTTTCTCTTTGTCTCTTTCTCTGTGTCTGAATCTGTTTCTTTGTCTCTGTCTCTGTCTCTGTCTCTCTGTCTCTGTCTCTCTCTCTCTGTCTCTGTATCTCTGTCTCTCTGTCTCTCTCTCTGTCTCTGTCTCTGTCTCTCTGTCTCTCTGTCTGTCTGTCTGTCTGTCTGTCTGTCTGTCTGTCTCTCTCTCTCTCTCTCTCTCTCTCTCTCTCTCTCTCTCTCTCTCTCTCTCCTGGCACTCTGAGAAATACCAGATAAGAGAAACTAACTGTTTTGTTTTTGTTTGTCCTTCATTTTCAAAGAGGACTAATGAGATCATGGAGTGATTGTCTTAACTTGTTGGATTTAAGTGAGGCAGAGTCATCAGCTTCACTCTCTCCCAGAGTCATCAGAGTTTGTCCTTTGTCCTCAAAGAAAACCATGATATTAAGGAGGTGATATCATGATAGGCAAGTAAGTTGGATTTAAGTGAGGGGTGCTGTGCAAAGCCACCAGCCTCACTTTCCCTTCCAGAGTCATCTGGGTCCAGTGGTGAGATATGATCAGGATGACTGTAGATAATCAAAGTCATAGTGCAAAAGAAAAACAGGATGATTGGAGATGGCCCAGGATGTAATGGATGACCTTGGCAGCTTTAAAGACTAATCAACTCTAAGAGTTTCAAAGTCTTTTTTTCAGCCATCTTCATGGCCATTGGAACACATTGTTCTCATCTGCCTATTCCACTGGGGGACTTCTTTACATACGTAAGATAGGCATCCTCCTAAATCATCAATGGGTTTATACTCTGTTGCTTATTCTCTACCGGGTTTAGCTTGACAGCTGAGATGGCTTACCAGGGTGTGATCCCTGCATGTGTTACACCATATAGAAGTTACAGGGGAAAGTTGAGTGCCAGATGGACACTAAAAGTGGGTGAGTATCCCTGAAAAGGACTGGGCAAGTCCTCACACCAGAGATCCTAGTTCTCCCTGAACACTTTTACAACTCAGTAGGAACTCATAGTCTTTATCTGAGGTCCCAGACTTACTTCAGACTTGTTCCTAATCTTGTCCTTTTATTCAAAGACTGCACCTGATTGATTTAATCTTTCTTAAAAAAATATGTTTGACTAATCCTGTCCTTGAATTTTTGTGAATATTCTGCCAGGAACCACAGGGGAGAGTGACCTTTCCTAGCACAGGGTTGGAATCCCAAGCCCTCAACCCATTGTTGTTGTTACTGTTTTTTCTCTCTAGCTGGAAGCACTATCAATATCTGTCCATATGTTTCACAACTCCACAAGGGAAATATTACTATGAACTTTGAGTCTTTTAAAACCTACTTCAACCAACACAAACATAACACAGTAACCCCTAGGCCACATTTGTATCACTAAAGATATATTTATCAATTTGGAGTCCTTTGAATGTGATAGATTTTCTCCCCTTCCTCTTCTCTCCCCCCCCCCCCCACCCCGGGAAAGATTTGAGAACCTACAAGGTGTTTTAGAGTTTAATTCTCAGTCAGCAGGAAAATCAGTCATGCCTTAAGATGATTATTTTCAACTGCATCTTTCCTTTCTAAACTGACCAAGGTCAGCCATATAGTTTTCTTCCTAGTCACAGAGAGACAAAGGAAAAAAAAAGTCCCTCTGACCTGGGACCCCCAGGAGACCCAGAACATCTGTTCTGCATTACAGATGTGCTTTGGCAATGATCAAGGGACTTGGAATCAAGGCAGTCAACAAGCATTTGTTAAATGCCTACTATTAGCATGGCACTATGCTAGGCATAGTATTATTAAAAGTTAGAAACAAAAGGAAAAAGGTAACATCTACTCTCAAGTAGGTCACAACCTAATGGGAGAGATGACAAGCAAAAACTGCATATAAAGATAGATACAGGATAAATTGAGGTTAATTTCAGAGGGAAGGCACTAAGATTAATAATCATAGCTAACATTTACATAAAACTCTAAGATTTGCAAAGTGCTTGTATATGTTATTTCAATTCATTCTCACAACAACCCTGTGAGGTAGATGCTAAAAGATTAAGCAACTAAAGCTGAGAGATGTTAAGTGACTTGTCCAGGATCACACATATAAGTATCTGATTCACATTCAGGGTTTACTGATCCTAGTTCGATACCCCCTGTACTACCTATAATGTACATATCTCAGATGGACAATTGTGTACAAGTTGGCTCCTTCATTAGAATATGAACTGCTTGAGGAGTTGGACAGTTTTTGTCTTTCTTTATGTCTCCATTGCTCAGCAGAATGGCTGGCACATAGGAGGCACTTAATATAAATTTGCTGACTGTCTGATTGACTGCTTATGGAAGGGATGAAAGAAGGAAAAGTCAATGATGACTCTAGGGGGCAAAGACCTGGGTGATTAGGAGTGTTCCAAAAAGAGGCAAGACAGTTTTAAGGCATGACAGGTTGTGGGGATGTGGCAGGGGGACCAAAGGGTATGGAGGAAGGGGTCCAGCTTGGTGTCCAGCTTTCCTTCACTTTAAAGTCCATTGTCGAGCCCATACTTGAAGCTGTTCCAATTTGGTAGAACCTCCCAGAACATTCTGAGAGAAGTCAAGGTCACATACATACTATTGACAACACAAATTTAAAAAATGCATCCCTCTGAGATAATCATTTCATTTCATAAATTCATCACTTTAATGAAATGGTGAATTTTAGGCATCAAACCAGGCAAGTGGACTTTTCAGTTCAAATCATGCCATTTAGAACAGGATTCTTAATTTGGGGTTTGTGAATTTGTTTTAATAAAAAATATTTCAATAGATATTTTGATATAATTGGTTTCTTTTGTAATTCTGACTTATTTTTACTTATTAATTTCTCCAGTTAGATGTAAAGACTGTTTTCAACATTCATTTTGGTAAAGTTTTCTCTCTTCCTGTCTTAAGATAGCAAGTGAACTGTATACATGTACAATTGTGTTACACATATTTTCATATTGGTCATGCTGTGAAAGAAGAATCAGAACAAAAGGGAAAAGCTATGAGGAAAAAGAAAGAAACAAATTTCAAAAAGTAAAAATAGTATGCATGGATATGCATTCAGAATCTATAGTTCTTTCTCTGAATGTAGATGGCATTTTTCATTCCAAGTCTTTTAGAATTGTCTTTGATCACTCTATTACTGAGAAGAGCAAAGTATATAATAGTTATCATTACACAACTTGCTGTAATTGCAAATAATGTTTTGGTTCTGCTCATTTCAGTCAGCATCAATTCATGGAAGTGTTTCCAGATTTTTCTGAAATCTGCCTGCCCATCATTTCCTATAGAACAATAATGTTCCATTACATTCACAACTTGTCCAGCCATTCCCAATTGATGGACATCCCCTCATTTTAAAATTTGTTACTATGATTCTTATTTTATGCATTTAAAAACACTATTCTGAGAAGGGGCCCTTAGGCTTTATCAGTTTTCTAAAGGGAAAATCACTTATAATTCTGGAGCTCAGACCAAAGAAACATAGAATTGGTAGATCCTTTGAGATCAACTAGTCAAGAGTTATGCAATGTATAGCCATGGAGGCTAAGGCTGAGAGAGTGGACATGACCAGTCCATGGTCACAAAGTGTTTTAGTGGTAGATTTGTTCCCTAAAAATGCCATCACCTTAAGTTGCTCTTTGTGTCCTTCTGGATTGTTCCAGGAGAATCATGCTTAGACACATAAGACACTGGCCCGAGGGAGAGATGAGGACACTGGAACTTTCGAACTTCTCCAATAGGGGAAGTGAGAAATGGGAACTGTGCCACACCCGCCTGATTTCAACAGACCCCATCCTTGTACATTAAAACAGTGGAGAAATTGTTCATCCACATTTCATTCCTGCCTGAAATATTTCTACTGCATAGTCAGTGTCAGCTTTGATTTCCTGTGCTAGGAGAGGCTGGCCCCAAGCAGAAAATATGCCTCTCTAAGGCATCAGTGAATTTACCCTCATCGTGGGTGTTAGAAAGGAGAATCACAGAAACAGAGACATTGAGGATTGGCAAGGGACCAGAGTGGTCCTCTAAATTCACAATCAGATTCTTTAGTAATATAATTGGAGTAGCAGCCAAACTCCAGATTAAGAGGTTTGCTGTTGTTTTCAGTTGTATCCAACTCTTCATGAGATGAGTGTCTTCATTACACTATTGAGGGTTTTCTTGGCAGAGATATTGAAGTGCTTTGCCATTTCCTTTTCCTAATCATTTTATAGCTGAAGAAAATGAGGCAAAGAGGGCTAAGTGACTTGCTCAAGGTTACACAGTTAGAAAGAGTCTGAGACTGAATTTGAACTTATGAAGAGGAACCCCAGCTTGTTGGAAATGAACAAGCCCCAGATCTGGATCTGAATCCCGGTTCCATCACTTCCTAGTTATATGACTCTTGGGTAAGTCATTTTATCTCTCTAAACCACATCTAAGCAGTTAGGTGACTCAGTGGATAGAACCAAGTCTGGAGTCAGAAAGACCCAAGTTTGAATACAATTTCAAATATTTACTAGCTGTATAGACTCTGTGCAGGTCATTTAATTTTTTTTTTGTTGTGGGTTTTTTTTTGTGTGAGCAATGGGGTTAAGTGATTTGCCCAAGGTCATACAGCTAGGTAATTATTAAGTGTCTGAGGTCAAATTTGAACTTAGGTCCTCCTGATTCCAGGGCCGGTGCTCTATTCATTGTACTACCTAGCTGCCCTATGTCATTTAATTTTTGTCATCATCCACTGTCTGCCTCGATTTTCTCAAACCTACTTCTCAGGGTTATTGTAAGGACCCAATAAGATTACAGATATAAAAGCCTTTGGCACATAGTAGACTATATCATTTTACTTATATATGTAATGTGAATAGTAACATTTTTACTACTAAATTATTCTACTGCAATCCAATCCAAAAACAATAAAAAAGAGAGGCAGTCTTGACCTTTAAAACTTATACCCTAATGGGGGGACAATACATAAAAGAATGCAGAAAAGTGAGGGGGGGAGTAGAAACCAGGGAGAACAACAGATACAGAGTGAAATGGGCTGAAAAGTTCAGTTTCTGCCTTTGGTAAAGGAAGGCATTAGAAGGAGTTTGGTACTTCACCCTCAACCCTCCAATCCAGGCAGGGGAGGCTGAGATCAGCCAAGTCTTGAGTTAATAGCTATTATCCCCATTTTACAAATGAGGAAACTGAGTCCAACAGGTTAAATAACTTATTAGTTCACACAGCTAGTGAGGCAGAATTCAGACTTATCTTCCTGACTCCAGGTTCCATGGTCTATCTACTCTGTCACCTAGTTAATTCATCAATAGTTCTCTACTCCAGTGATGAAATCACAGATTTGGAAGTGAATGTCACTACATGTAGGGGAATGTAAACACAGAACAGAAAAATATTCCTGTCCTCAAGGAGCTTACATTCTACCAAAGGTTAACAACACACAAATTGCCTTCCTAAAAGGTTTGTTTTATGGAAAGACTGATGTAAAATTGAAAGGAATTTTTCAGTTAGAGAAATGTGAGAATGTTATTATGAGCTCCCTGTGAACTCCTTTAGTAATAGAGCAGTTGATATCTGATATAGAATGAACTTCCTCATCCTGAGAAATGAACCCAGGCTAAGCTCAGAAGGTCAAAAAGATCAGGAGGGACAGTTTCATCTTGAGGAAGATGCAAGACCCAGGTAAGTTGGTTTTCTTGGAAACTCAGAAGATTGGGGCAGAAAGAACCTAGGTCCGAATCCAGAGCCACTTTCAGAAAAGAATAAAGAAAACAGATGAAAAGAAGCTTTTCTAGAGCAAAAGCAAAGAAACTAATTGTTGACTCTCTGAGCTAATTTTAAAAATGTCCCTTTCTCTCAAAATTTCATCACCATGACTCATCTCACTGTGGGCCAAATTCTGAAGCTCTGAGTCAGATTCACTCCCAGGAGCCTCAGCTCCATGAGAGTTTTACCTAAATAAAGCCTGCAAGCTGAGCCCAATGTGATACATAGACCAAAAATTTGCTAGTTAAGCATGAGGAATGTCCTTACCCCTTAACCACTGATCAGAGAGCTTCACGTCATTGGCTGCTGGGGGCTAGAGGTGTTGAATAGGGAGTTTTCAACTACTGGAAATTTTTATTAAAAGACAAATATTCTGTTTTTATTTGTTCTCAAATATGGGGGGCATTGATCTTTGTTGCATTTGAAACAAGGAGATTCTAAAAGTTTCTGTTTAGATATTCATTATTCTCATTAGGAGGAAATAGCTACATGGTGCTGTGGGGCTTTGAGTCAGGAAGGCTTGAGTTCAAATTTGACCTCAGACACTTACTACTTGGGTGACTCTGGACAAGTCACTTAAACCTTTTTGCCTCAGTTTACTCATCTGTAAAAAAAGAGCTAGAGAAGGAAATGGTCTTTATCAAGAAAACCTCAAATGGGGTTATGAAGATTTGAACATGACTGAAAAATAGCTGAATCACAATAATAGGTACACACAAGATTTATAAAGTAAATGAAGGTAATCTGAGAACAAGCTCGGGGAAAGATTTGAGTTAAATATTGAAGGAAACCAAGGGAAGTGAAGAGGTGGCTTATCTTCTCATTTTATATTCTGAGACCAATCAGTCAGTCTATGAGCATTTATTAAACCAATTACTGTGGTCATTAAAGGTCCAAATGGTAATTACATATTCCAGCTCAAATGCTGACTATTCTCTGCTTTAGTAACTTTAGTGATGGGGAACTCACTATCTCTCAAGGCAGCTCATTTTTTATATATAATAGTAACTTCATAAATATTCATTGAGGCAAACTGAAGCCTGTCTCTTTCCCTTCTTGTTCTGTTTCTCATCTCTCCTGCCATCTGTCCTGTGACCCAATAATACTTCAGTAATTCTGTGATGTGGTACATCTGGGTCTATGCTTTCCATTCAGCTATTACTTTCCAACAATCTCATCCCTCTTCTTCAAAATACAAAGAAGTTGATGGTGTGGTTGAGCTCACTGAGTCATGTTGTGACCTATGGTTTTTAAATGTTCCTCAAATGAAGTGAACCAGTTGTCCACAATGATAGTATTGCCCTTTAGAATATAAATATGCATCTTGGTATTGCTGAATAGACTTACAAGAATGCCAAAATGTATATTAAGCAGCTGAGGCCAAGCTGAGTCACTGCCACAGAGCCCAGGGGAACATTTCACAGGATGTGAATATCACTCAGAATGCCAGAAATGGTCATAAACACAAATATTATATCAAACATGCACAACATTTTTTTCTCTATATATATCAATTCCATATCAATATACATTCCAGACTGACCAAGGGGAAAACCAGATGAATAGATCATGTCTAAGGAATTGTTAGACTTTTCAAAATCTAGGGAAAAACTTGGTCAACTTTGTAAGATGGAAATTTAACAAACTAGATTGGGTCTGGAAGAACACAACCAGGAGGCTGAAGAGGTTGAAATTGAACTCTATGAATCTGTTGGAGAAATTGAGAATTATAGTTTTGTTCTTGAGGGTAGGGGTAATTTCAAGTCAAGTTAACAAGTATTTACTAAGTATGAAAGAGAAAGTACACAGTAGCACAGGTATTGTGCTAAATGCTGAAAATATAAGGAAAATATGGAGAAAAAATAATGCCTACTCTCTAGAATCTCAGAATTGAATGAGGCAGAAAACAGGCAAACAACTATGTACAAATAAAATATATTCAGGATAAATTGAAAATAATCAAAGGAGGGAAGACCCTTGCATTAGGAAATCAAGAAAGGCTTTTTATAGAAGGTGAGATTTTACCTAGGGTTTGAAGGATGCCTGGGAGGCAGAAATGAAGAATAAAACTTTCCCAATAGGGGGGACAGTCAGTGAAAAGGAAGAGTCAGAAGATGACATATCTTGTATGAGCAATATTCAGGAAGTCAATTGCACAAGGTCATATTGGAGGAGTACTATGTTAGAAGACTTTTGGCTTTGCTTTTCAATTTTTATTTCAATTTTAATTAAGCATTTTCATAATAGTATAATTTTATTTTATTTTTAATTGTTTTTTGAATTTTACAATTTTTCCCCCAATCTTGCTTCCCTCCCAACATGCCCCACCCAGAAGGCAGTCTGATAGTCTTTACATTCTTTCTATGCTATACATTGATCAAGATTGAATGTGTTGAGAGGGAAATCATATCCTTAAGGGGAAAAAAATAAAGTCTAAGAGATAGAAAAATTACATATTAAGATACTTTTTTAAAATTAAAGGTAATGGTCTTTGGTCTTTTTTAAACTCCACAATTCTTTCTTTGCATACAGATGGTATTCTCCATTGCAGATACCCTAAAATTATCCCTGATTGCTGCACTGATGAAATGAGCAAGACTGATCATCACCCCCATGTTGCTGTTAGGGTATAAAATGTTCTTCTGGTTCTACTCATCCCACTCAGTATCAGTTCCTGCAAATCCTTTCAGGCTTCTCTGAATTCCCATCTCTCCTGGTTTCTAATAGTATAATTTTTAAAAATGATTGCACATGAAACTGCAAATTTATTATGTACAACTTTATTCCTTTTAAATATATAATAAAGTTACCGTGTAAATTTCTTTTTTTCCCTTTTTTCCTCCTCCTCCTTTCATTGATAGACTTGCTCAAAATAATGAAAGCAAAATGAGCAGAAGCAAGAGAATGTTGTATACAATAACATCAATATTGTTTTAAGAATGACTGAGCAAATAAGTCAATTTTACTATTATAAATAATAATTATGATGATGGTAATAATAATAGTAAAACTAGCATTTTTGTAGCACTTATAGGTTTGCAAACCACTTTATAAATGTTGTCTCACTTTAACCTTACAACAATCCTGGGAGGTAGGTGCTATTATCATCTCCATTTTTAAAAGATAAGAAAACTGGGGAAGATGGAGGTTAAGTAACTTACCCAAGATCACACAGCTAATAAGTAACTGGAACTGAATCTGAATTCAGATCTTCCTGATTCCAAGTACAATGCTTTATCCACTGAACTATTTAGCTGACCCATTACTAAAATAGATGTTACATAACTATTTGTTGCAACTATTATAGATCATGGAGTCATAGATCTGTATCTTGAGGGGACCTTGGAGACCATCTACTCCAATCCCCTCATTTTACAGATGAGGAAACTGAGATTCAAGGAAATCACTTTCCCAAGGTCATACAGATAGGAAGCATAAGAGGTAAGGTTTGAGCTTTTATCCTCCTTTATCCGATGCTGCCTCCCCCAAAGGATTCATGCTTCAAGTTGAAATAGATGAGGAGACTTTAAAGTCACTTCCATTTCTAAAATTCTATTATTTCATTTTTCATAAATTACTTATTCTTTCTCACCTACAAACTCTAGTTTTCATAAATTACTTATTCTTTTTGATCTACAAAGCTGTCATTGACTAAGTTAATTTTTTACTAACACTATAATACTTGAACTCTTTCATTCTCATCTTTTCCTGGTGGTCCAATTTCACACATCAAGAACACAAACAAAAGAGGAAAGAATTGATTATAATAATGGCACATTTTATTGTAGAGGTAGTATTATGTTATGGCACCACTGCAGTTCTTGGGTTGGGCAGATACCTAAGTATGAATCTTTACTCTAATGCTTGCCGGTGGTGTAATCTTGAGTAAATATTTAAACTATATCAGTTTCCTCATATATGGTATAATCGTAGAAATAATATTCCTAAAACCAACTTCATAAAGTTGCTTTGTAAAACATAAGGCATTACATGAATACAAATTAATGTTAGAGCACAAAAAGCACTTTCCTAATAATCACTCTGGAAGGAAGTGAAAGGTTTAGTATTCCTATTTTACTGATGAGGAAATTGAGCTAACAAGGATTAGAATCAGGACGTGAATTTAGGCTCTTTCTTCTCGACCATTCTGCCTCTTCATGATGTCCCTATTGCCTTTTCAGACACTACTATGATAGTCTATATTATTGAGATCATTGGGAAGAATCTCAAATGTATATCAAACAGCCCCAAAAGATCTGGACAATATTCTCAAAATCTGGAGGAATATTTGATAGGTGTAGAAATCATTCAGATTACCAAGAAGTTAGAAGTAAATATCATATTAAATATACACAGTATTTTCTCTCCCAATCAATCTCAAATCTGTATATATTCCTGATTGGAATGGAATCAGGATTCCTATTAGAATGTTTAGCATTTGTTGACATTATCTCAAGCAAGAAGACTCAAAGGAGCTTAGGTGCTAGGTTCTAATGAACTCCTTGGCCCACACACAATTTAGCTTCCACTTTCTATTCCATTCTTATTGTACATTTTAAGTCCAATGTTTTATCCAATGTGACACTTAGCTGAACCATTTCTAAAGTTCTTTAAACAGAAGCTACATGATCATTTGGGGCAACTAGGTAGGGCAGTAGATAGAGCAGTGGTCTTGGAGTCAGGAGAATGGGAGTTCGAATCAGCTTCAGATACTTGCCACTTACTAACTGTGTGACCTTAGGCAAATCACTTAACCCTGACTGCCTCACATCCAAGATTATCTCCAGACATCCTGATTCATATCTGGCCACTGGCCCCAGATGACTCCAGAGGAGAAAGTGAGCTGCTGACTTAGCACAGCATTTGCCCATTCAAATGCAATTCATGTGTTTGTCATGGCATCACCTCTCTGAAATCATGATCTCATTCGAGAATGAAGGGCAAAACAACATGAACAATTGTTGCAAATGATATAGAATGCTAACAAACTAGATGACTAGCTTTGCCCTTGGATGACCATGTTATTTGATGTCTTGTCTCAGTATTTTGTTAAATTTTTAAATGTAAACTGCCCCCCAACAGCTACACCTCTTCCTAGAAGGCATAACTTTCCTCATCTCCACTTTTCTGAATTCTCTTCCTTCTTAACTTAGTTCAAGTACTTCTTTCTCCATTAAGTCTTCCTTGATCTTTTTTCCTCTCTTGAGATTTTTCCATTTTCCTAGAGTACTATGCATATTTTACTTTATATTATACTTATATGCATGTAGAATTTTAGAACTGGAAGGCATGTCAAGAACGATTAAGTTCAACCTATAACTAAAGGGGATTTCTTCTACAACATACTTTGCCCAAGTTGTTATCAAACCTTAGCTTAAAGATTGCCAAAAACAGAGAGTCCACCATCCCCTTCTCAGGCAGCCCATTCCACTTGTGTTTGGGAATATTTCCTGATAGTGAAAGTTGAGTCAGTCTTCCAGAAATTTCCAGTCTGTGTTTCTTCCAAGTGGAACAAGTTTAAACTCTCTTCTAAATTGGATACCTTAAAATACCCAAAGAGAGTTCATTCAGTCTTCTGTTCTCTGGACAGTCAGAACTCATAAGGTATCATCTTCACCATCCTAACTATCTTCCTTTGGAGCCTTTCCAGCTTAGCAAATAATGTCCTTTCTGAAATGGGTACCATGAACTGAATACAGTCCTTACCTACCGCACAGAGTTGTAGCAAGGAAAGAAGTTTATGAAGTACTCAATAAACACGAGCTATATACTTCTTCCACTTCCACCACATTCCCTTGTAACATTCAGTTCTCTTCTCCATTTATTAAACCCTACATAATTCTTTAGGTTTGTGGTGGCAAAGTGGAAATTGCAAGAATGCCTATTAATTGGGGAATGGCTAAACAAGTTATGGTATATGATTGTTATAGAACACTACTATGCTATAAGAAATGGTGAGCTCAATGATCTTAGAAAAATATTGATAAACATGCATGAAATAACTAAGAGCAAAATGAACAGAACCAAGAGAATGTTGAACACAGTAATAGCAATATTGTTGGGTTTTTTGGCAAGGCAATGGGGTTAAGTGGCTTGCCCAAGGCCACACAGCTAGGTAATTATTAAGTGTCTGAGGTCACATTGGAACTCAGGTGCTCCTGACTCCAGGCCCAGTGCTCCCACTGCGACACCTAGTAGCCTGCGATATTGTTTTAAGAACAACTTTGAGTGAATATCATTTTTATTATTATAAAAACTCAAATTAACTACAAAGGGCATATGAAGGAAGATACTATCTGTATCCAGAGAAAGAACTGATAAATAAATGTGTGAATGGAATGATATATGTACATATAGACACATATTTTTGTCTAATGCTCACCATCTCTAGGACAGGAGAGGGAAGGGAAAAATTTCAATGATAACTTTATTAATAGATTTATAGTTTCATATGTAACCTTATTATTGTTATTATACTATGCTATAGAAATGATTATTTCATTCTATACATTAAAAACAAAATAAATAAAAATTAAAAAAATAAATCAAATTAAGCAACATAGTAGGTACTTAATAAATTTATTGACTTTCCTCTGACCTCATTTCATTCCCTACAACCTTCTCTTGTAGGTTGCTCCTTCTTCAATTCCCTCCCAATTCACCAGATCATGAAGACAGAGCCAGCAAAGATCTTGATCATCCCATCTCCTTAGACATCATTGTTTTGATACCATTGTTTACCAAATGTGGTACCAAGCACTGGAAAGTATTGCAGTGCCCTGGAGAACTTGTGAATATTGGAAACAATTTTAGATGTTTCTTGACAGGATAGACCATGTCCTATCCTTGTAACTCTGCCTCAAGAAATCTGGTCCTCTCCTAAAAATTCATATGCAATTTAACATTTACAAAGGGTTTTTTCCAATCAATAACTCTATGAGGTTAGTATGTGATTACCTGCATTTTATGGATGAGGTAGTGGAGCTTTAGAGAGGTTACAGTACTTACTCTGAATCACCCAACTTTGAAAGATCTTAGAATTCTGATCAAATTCAGTGAAGAATAATAACTTAAGATGACTGATCAGAATGTTTCCTGACTCCTAGCAGAAATACGATGGACCAGAATTTTAGACATAGAGAATGTATTACATTGTTTTACTCAATTTTCCCTAGTTGTTTCAAAAGAAGTCTTAAATGGGAATTGGGGAAGAAGCAATGTATAGTCACAGAAATTCAAAAAAGAAGAAAGAAAAGAGTTTCAATAAAACAATTTTAAATACTTAAAAAGATAATAAAAATGAAGTTGAGAAAGGACTATAAGCAGGGTAATTTTGTTATTAACACAATACATTAAATAAAGGTTCTTTAAAAAACTATGCATAGCAGTTCACAATCTCATAAAATATCCCTTCTTTTTTATTCTTTAGATCTTGCAATGTTCATATTTGTTGAGGGTTTTAAGTTCACAATAATATTTTTTAAATTCAAAAGCAACAGTTTAAAGTCTGGCTTTGAAATCATCTCAAAAAAATGAAACAGAATGTCCTGAAAGTCTTAGTGGAAATTTAAATTACTAAAACTTGAGTCACAAGGACAGAAAAGACTGCTTTTAGAATAGGTATCTTTAGGAAGATGCCAAATGACTACCAACCTCTAAAATTCTGTGGTTTTCTTATAAAAGAGACCTATGAGCAACATTCCAAAAAGCTGGAGTCTGAACCACTAGCCTATTGACTTCCCATCTACCAGTCTTTTAACTCTACTGGCTTATAGTGTCTATCATAAATTTATATTTGCCACACAACTGGCTTTCTAGAGTGACAGATGACAACAGGTAGCAAACTGTATCCATTCCATTAAAAAAATTAATGATGAATCCAAATCAATGTTTTCCAATGTGTTCTAGAGGGCTATGATATCAGAGGTTTTGGGTGCTCTGAGACTGAAGAATCACTTGGTTGTCCCAAAAGGGTTGTTGTAACACAGGTATCATCTGGCAAGTTCATGTATCTCAGTACTTTAAATGAATGGAGAATCAAAAAGCTTTCCTAGGAAGAAGATAGCTCCCTGTGGAAAATAAATCACTTGCCTGGAGCTATGCAATGAATTAGTGGGAAACTAGAGGTAAGAAATCAGGTGCTCTTTCAACCTGGTTCCAGACAGCTGGCTCCAGTCTGTGGTAATTACCACCCTTACACCCTCAGGTCCCTCAAGAGGACCCAAACATCAGACAGAGGCCCAAGGGAAGTAACCAGGGTATGCTGAAGACTTATGAGTTGAAAACAAACAATGAAAATAGTATTTGGCAATTCTTTCTCTGGTAACTAAGTGGACAAGAGGAAGTTACTTGGCAGCAGGTTAGTTCAGTGGATAAAACCTCAAGGACTAGTTTTCAAAAGACCCAAATTCAAGTCCAGTATCAGTTACTTACCAGCTGTGGTTATTCAGTTTAACCTGTTAACCTCAGTTTCCTAATCTGTAAAATGAGGATAATAATAGCACCTTCATCGAAGGGTTTTTGTGAAACTCAATTGAGATAATTGTTCAGTGACTGGACATTGTAAGTGCTATATAAATATTATTTATTATTATTATTATTATTACTAAACCTTTTTGAGCCTTAGTTTGCTCATATCTCAAATGAGTATAATAGTATTTCTCCTATTTGATATGATTGTTGTGAATAAATTGCTTTATAAAACTTAAAATATTATATAAATATATGTCATAGGTTTAGATTTGAAAAGGATCTTGAAGGTTATATAATTTGAACACATATTACAGTTGAGGAAACTGAGGCTCACAGAGATGACATGACTTGGTCAAGGTCACAAAGATAGTAATTAGATGTTGTTGAGTCATTTCTGACTCTTGGGGTTTTCTTGGCAAAGATACTGGAGTGGTTTGCTACTTCCTTCTCCAGCTTATTTTTAAAATGAGGAAACTGAGGTTAAGTGACACCCAGGGTCACACTAAACTGCAAATGTCTGAGACCAAATTTGAACTCAGGTCTTATACTTCCTACTTCATTGTTCTACATCTGCTTCATGTTGTAGGAGCATCTTAAAAGTGTATTTGATTTCAGGTAAAAGGAAAATTTCCCAATTTCTAAGTGAAATAGGTTGTTCTCTACCATTGAAGATCTAGCAAAGTTTGGATGACCATTCATTGGAGGTATTGTAGAGTGGCTTCTGATTCAGATATTGGATGGAATAGAAGAACTTTGAGGTTCCTTTGAATGATAATATTTTGTGATTCTGTTATTTATTCCAAAATATCCTAACACCTTCCAGCCAAGATGGTGGAGAGAAGCCAGGTCCTGTGCTAAGGTCTCCTGATCTTCCCTCATAAACAATATGAAATAAACCTCTTAATGGAAGTCCTATCACAAAACCCAGAAAGGGAAGCAAGAAAAACAACATGTACTGTGGCCTATATGTGGGGATGGGGGTGTGGTGAATGCAGAGTGCTGACAGCTGGTGGGGGGGGGTCAGGAGCAGGACTAATCTAAGATCAGTTGTGGGAACCAATCAGCTGTGGGAACCACTTCTCACTGAGAAACAAGCATAGAGTGGAGGCCTGGCCCTGGGACTGATGGTCTGGGATTTACAGGAAGGACTGGAGAGAAGGTTCCAGTCTCTAGCATGCTCTACTGCCCAGAAGGACATATTACATGTAGGGAGAAAAGCCTCCAACATCCCCTACTGACCAGCTGGACACATTACACTCAGTGAGTATAGCCTCTAGGGATCTCAGTATCAAACATCAAATAAGATGAAACTGGCAATATCCCTACCTGAGAGATTTTAACAACTCTCAAGAATTGTAAGTCTATTAGAGAGAATTTAATTAGCCAGAAGAGATGGATATGCATGACTTATTTGAGAAACTGTTATCCAATACGATGAAACTGGATATATCCTTACCTGGGAGAAAAACTCTAGTGACTCAATAATTGTAATTCTAGGAGAGAGAACAGACAGAAGTCATGGACACTCATGACCTTTCTGTGACTCAGAGGGATTTAAAAATGCTATCTCCTCAAAAAGGAGGAGATGGGAGGATAGAGGGGACTGAATAGGGTAAATCTCATTATATTAAGAGGTACAAAGGACTTATTGCAATAGAGGGAAAGAAGGGAGGAGGTAAGAACCACTTGAATCTTACTCTTAAAGTTACCATACACAGGCCCAGTTAACTTAAGAAACTTATCTTATGTTTAAAGTGTTAAAAGGGGAAAAGGGAAAGGGGAGGAAAGGGGAATCAACAGAATAAGGGGAAGAAAGAAGGGGCAAAGGGAAAGGGGGTAAAGGGGGGGTTGGATTAGGAGGGCAAACACACTGAAGGTGGTGGTATTCAGAAACAAAACACTGGGGAATATGGATAAAGGGGAAAAGGGGAAAATACAAACAGAGGGAAGATAACTGGAAGGCAATAGTAATTATAACTTTGAATGTGAATGGGATGAACTCTCCCTTAAAATGTAAGCAAATAGCAGAGTGGATTAAAAACCAGAATCCTAAAATATGCAGCTTACAAGAAACTCATCTGAAGCAGAGAGATACATAGAGAGTAAAGGTATAAGGGTGGAGCAAAATATATTTTGCTTTAGCTGAAGTGAAAAAAGCAGGGGGTAGCAATCCCTATCTCAAACAAAGCAGCTGCAAAAATAGATATTATTAAAAGAGATAAAGAAGGAAACTACATCCTCCTAAAAGGTACCATAGACAATAAAGTAATTTCAGTAATAAATATGTATGTACTCAATGGTATAGCACCCAAATTCTTAGAGGAGAAGCTGAAAGAACTACAGGAAGACATAGACAGCAAAACTCTACTAGTGGGAGACCTCAACCTCCCACTCTCCAATCTAGATAAATCAAATCATAAAATAAACAAGAAGGAAGTTAAGGAGGTAAATAGATTGTTAGAAAACCTAGACATGATAGATATATGGAGGAAATTTAACAGGGATAGAAAGGAATATTTTTTTTCTGCAGTATGTGGCACTTACACAAAAATTAATCATGTACTAGGGCATAAAACCCTAATGATCAATTGCAGAAAGGCAGAAATAGTGAATACATCTTTCTCAGATCATAATGCAATAAAAGTCATATGCAATATTGGGCCAGGGAAATATAGACCCAAAACTAACTGGAAACTGAATAACCTCATTTAAAAAAAATTTTTTAGGTTTATTTTGCAAGGCAAATGGGGTTAAGTGGCTTGTCCAAGGCCACACAGCTAGGTAATTGTTAAGTGTCTGAGACCGGATTTGAACCCAGGTACTCCTGACTCCAAGGCCGGTGCTTTATCCACTGCACCACCTAGCCAACCCTGAATAACCTCATTTTAAAAAATGAGTGGATCAAATAAAAAATTATAGAAAGATTAATTATTTTATCCTAGATAATGACAATAATGAAACAACATACCAAAACCTATGGAATACACTCAAGGTGGCTGTCAGGGGATATATTATATCCTTAAATTCTTATATGAATAAATTAGAGAAAGAGGAAATCAATGAACTAAATATGCAACTAAAAACTTAAGGAAAGAACAAATTAAAAACCCCCAGTTAAATACCAAATTAGAAATTCTAAAAATTAAAGGAGAAATTAATAAAAATGAAAGCAAGAAAATTATTGAACTAATAAATAAAACCAAGAACTGGTTTTATTAAAAAAAACCAGTAAAACTGATAAACTTCTAGTCAATTAGATTTTAAAAAAAGAAGAAAGCCAAATTAATAGTATCATAAATGAAAAAGGTGAACTCACCACCACTGAGGAGGAAATTAAAGTAATAATTTGGAATTATTTTGCTCAATACTATACCAATAAATTTGATAATCTAAATGAAATGGATGAATATTTACAAAAATATAAGTTGCCCAGGTTAAGTGAAGAGGAAATTAAATACCTAAATAATATCTCAGAAAAAGAAATCCAACAAGCTATTATTGAACTCTCTAAGAAAAAATCTCCAGGGCCAGATGGATTCACAAGTGAATTCTATCAAACATTTAAGGAACAACTTGTTCCAATACTATATAAACTATTTGGAAAAATAGGTGAAGATGGAACTCTGCCTAATTCTTTCTATGACACCAATATGGTGCTGATACCTAAACCAGGAAGAGTTAAAAGAGAGGAAGAAAATTATAGACCTATCTCCCTGATGAATATAGATGCAAAAATCTTAAATAAAATCTTAGCAAAATGACTACAAGTTATCACTAGGATAATACATTATGACCAAGTAGGATTTATCCCAGGAATGCAGGCTTGGTTCAATATTAGGAAAACTGTCAGTATATGGGGTGGCTAGGTGGTTCAGTGGATAAAGCACCGGCCCTGGAGTCAGGAGTACCTGGGTTCAAATCCGGTCTCAGACACTTAATAATTACCTAGCTGTGTGGCCTTGGGCAAGCCACTTAACCCCATTTGCCTTGGAAAAAACCTGTCAGTAGAATTAATTATATCAGTAGCAAACCTATCAGAAATTATATGATCATATCAATAGATGCTGAAAAAGCTTTTGACAAAATACAACACCCATTCCTATTAAAACATTAGAAGAGCATAGGAATAAATGTTATTCCTTAGAATAACAAACAGTATCTATCTGAAACCATCAACAAGCATTATATGCAATGGGGATAGGCTAGAGTCATTCCCAATAACATCAGGGGTGGAACAAAGGATGCCCACTATCACCACTACTATTAAATATATTATAAATTTTAGCTTCTGCAATAAGAGAAGAAAAAGAAATTGAAGGAATTAAAATAGGGAAGGAAGAGACAAAACTCTCACTCTGCAGATGACATGATGATATACCTAGAGAATCTCAAAAAAATCATCTAAAAAAACTACTAGAAATAATTAGCAATTTTAGCAATGCTGCAAGATATAAAATAAACTCTCATAAATCCTCAACATTTCTATATATGACTAGCAAGATACAGCAGAAAGAGCTAAAAAAGAGAAATCCCATTCAAAGTAACCAGACAATAATACCTGGGAGTCTACCTGCCAAAGACAGACTCAGAAACTTTTTGAAAAGAATTACAAAACACTTCTGACACAAATAAATCAGACTTAAATAACTGGGCAAATATCAACTGCTCATGGATAGGCCAAGCTAATATAATAAAAATGACAATTCTACAAAAATTAAACTATTTATTTAGTGCCCTACCAATCAAATTTCCAAAAAAATTACTTTAATGAGTTAGAAAAAATTATAAGTAAATTTATATGGAGAAATAAAAAATTGAGAATCTCTAGAGATTTAATGAAAAAAAGTGCAAAAGAAGGTGGCTTAGCCTTACCATATCTAAAATTATATTATGAAGCATCAGTTGTCAAAACTTTCTGGTACTGGCTAAGAAATAGAGTAGTAGATCAGTGGAATAGACTAGGTGCAAAAGTAGGAAATGATTATAGTAATCTGCTGTTTGATAAACCCAAAGAGTCCAGCTATTAGGATAAAAACTCTCACTTTGATAAAAAACTGTTGGGAAAATTGGAAGTTTGTATGAAAGAAACTAAATTAGACCAACACCTCACACCCTATACCAAGATAAGATCAAAATGAATACAGGATCTAAGACATAAAAAAACAATATTATAAGCAAACTAGAAGATCAAGGAATAGTTTACCTGTCAGATTTATGGAAAGGGAGGCAATTTATAATGAAGGAAGAGATAGAGAACATCATTAAAAACAAACTAGATAATTTTGATCACATTTAATTAAAAAGCTTTTGCACAGACAAAAACCAATGTAACCAAGATCAAAAGAAATTTAATAAATTGGAAAACAATTTTTACAACTAGTGTTTCTGACAAAGGACGCATCTCTAAAATATATAGAAAACTGAGTCAAATTAAAAAAAAAAGGCAAGCCATTGCCCCAATTGACAAATGGTCAAAGGATATGCAAAGATAATTTACTGATGAGGAAATCAAAGAAATACATAGTTGTATGAAAAATTGCTCTAAATCACTAATTATTAGAGAAATGCAAATTAAAACATCTCTGAGGTACTACCTGACACCTCTCAGACTGGCCACTATGACCAGAAAGGACAATGATCAATCAATGTTGAAAAGGATGTGGGAAATCTAGGACACTAATACATTGTTGGTGGAGCTGTGAAATCAATCCAGCCTTTCTGGAGAGCAATTTGGAATTATGCCCAAAAGGCAACAAAAATGTGCATACCCTTTGATCCAGCAATACTACTACTGGGTCTATACCTTGAAGAGATTATGAAAAAGGGTAAAAACATAACTTGTACAAAAATGTTCATAGCAGCTCTCTTTGTGGTGGCAAAGAAATGGAAACTGAGGGAATGCCCATCAATTGGGGAATGGCTGGACAAATTGTGGTATATGTATGTGATGAAACACTATTGTTCTATTAGAAACCAGGAGGGATGGGAATTCAGAGAGGCCTAGAAGGATTTGCATGAACTGATGCTGAGTGAGATGAGCAGAACCAGAAGAACATTGTATATCCTAACAGCAACATAGAAGTGATGATCAACCTTAATGGACTTGCTCATACCAACAGGGCAACAATCAGGCACAATTTGGGGATATCTGTTAAGGAGAATGCCATCTGTATCCTGAGAAAGAATTGTGGAGTTTGAACAAAGACCAAAGACTTTCTATGTGCCTTTTTTTAGGTTTTTTTTCAAGGCAATGGGGTTAATTGGCTTGCCCAAGGCCACACAGCTAGTTAATTAGTAAGTGTCTGAGGCTGGATTTGAACTCAGGTACTTCTGACTCCAGGGCCAGTGCTCTATCCACTGCGCCACCTAGCCACCCCTCTATGTACCTTTAATTTAATTTTTAAAAATTGTCTTATTATGTAATTCTGCTACATCCCATACTATATGTTTCTTCCATAAGGATATGATTTCTCTCTCATCACATTCAACTTTTTCTTTTTAGTTTTTTGCTAGGCAATGGGGTTAATTGGCTTGCCCAAGGCCACACAGCTAGTTAATTAGTAAGTGTCTGAGGCTGGATTTGAACTCAGGTACTTCTGACTCCAGGGCCGGTGCTCTATCCACGGAGCCACCTAGCCACCCATATCATATTCAACTTTGTTTGATGCATACTATGAGAATGATGGAAAGACTAACAAACTGACTTTTGTGGGGGGGTCAGGGGAGGGAAGCAAGATTGGGGCAAAAATTGTAAAACTGAAAATAAATAAAACCTTTCTAAAAAATATCCTAGCACATTATTAGAATTAGAATTTGAGGATGATTTATTGACATTAATTCAAATAATGGTTGGATATGTACTTGTCAAGGGCATGTTGAGGTAAAACAAGGATTCTTGTTTAAGTCTCTGTTGGGCTAGGTGGCTTCTGCAGTCCTATCCAACCCTGAGATTCTGGGGTTCTATGATCCTATGAACTAAATGCAATCCTGTTTCCCCCAATGATCCATCATGATTCATTCATGAAAGTGTTAAGACACTTTGTGACTCTTCAGCTGTCCCTCTACTGTTTCCCTGAACCCTTCCAGGAAGAAAATGTCAGTGTTGGTGAGATGGGCTACAGTGGGCAAGGCATCCTAACTGCTCTGACAGAAAAGGCAAGCAAGCAGTTTGTTGACACAATAATAACTAATATTTATATAGTACTTTTAGGTTTACAACATGCTTCAAATAGATCTCAATTGATCCTCACAACTCTGTGAAGTTAATGTCATTCTCTTTCCTTTCCACCCTTTCCAGAACTGATTGCACTTTTATCCAGTTTCCTGAACAGATCTCCTGTCAAGGTAAAGGAGTTGGAGAACTGTTTTAATTTCTACTGCTCATCCATCTCTCCTCCTTTGAGGTTCATGCAAACCTTATCTTTAGCTGCTCTGGAGCCAGCTTGGACCAGCTCTTTAGAACTGATTTAAATTTTCAGTGTGAGCATTTACAACTCAGAAAAGGACAAATATTACAAATATTTGGTCTATTGATTTGTTGATTGTTTATGTTTAAGAAACTGATACAGAAACTATTGATGATAAAGATTAAATGTAAAGCTATGTCACAAGTGCAACCCCCCCCACACACAAACATTCACCATTAAATATTTATGCTGTTGTGTATCTAATATCCAATAAAAATTCAGGAAGCTATTGCCTATCGATCTAGAGGGTAAGCCCTCTTTTTTCTTCAATGAATTCAGTCTCTGACTCAGTCTTTTACTCTGCCCCTCAGGCTAGGGGATTAGCATGATATTGATATCAACGGTATCATATTGATACTTCCTCAAACATGCTAAACTAGCAGTTCTTCAATTTACTAATTTCACATAACCTTCTCCTCCACACAAAGATGTATACCACAAGTATATATCACTTCTATGTCTGTGAAGTGTGAAATTCCCTTATATGATCACAGTCTATTATCATTCACCCTCTCCCTCAGTCTTGCAACCCCAAGTCTGTTCTTCCCCATCTCCTATCTTGATCCCTCTGGTCTCTCCTGGATTGTACCCTTGTACTACCCATACACTACATTCTCTCTTCTTCATACTAACTCCTTGAACCAGATCAATTCTAAACTGCAGTTATATCTTTAGCTCCCTTATTGTATTGAAAACTTGATTTTCAAAATCACAGCTATAAATTACTCCCACATTCACTGCTTTTACTCCTACCTATCTTCTGTTGCTTAGAGCTAAAGAAAATCATGAAAATGTGCTGTCTAGATCTACTAATGATTTATATTATATAATATCAATTAACCACCCACTACAGCAAGGTAATCTCTTTAAATCTCTCTAATTGACACAATATCTAGGCAGCTAGGTATCACAGTGAATAGAGCACCTAACTTGGATTGCAGAAGATTCCTCTTCATGGATTCAAATCTTCTCTTAGACGTCTACAAGCTGTGTAACCCTGGACAAGTCACTGAACCCTATATGTCTAAGTTCTTCAGCTGGAAAACAAGCTGGAAAAGAAAATGGCAAACGACTCCAGTATCTCTGTAAAGAAAACCCCAAATTAGGTCAGGAAGAGTCATATATTACTAGAATGACTCAACAAAATTGATTCCTCTACTTTCATCTTTTTTTCTCTCCTCTCTATATCCCTTGATACTATTGATAACTCTTCTCCTTGATATTTTCTTCTCTCTAGATTTCTGTGTTACCACTCTCCACTGACCTCTTCCTGCTTATGTGATTACTTCTTCTCATAAAGTAACTTTATCCAGTTCATACTCATCAATCTGGAGTGTCCCACAGGGTTCTCTCCTGACCCTCTTAACTTCTCCCTCTTTATTATTTCACTTGTTGACCTCATCAGCTCCCTTGGATTCAATTATGATCTCTATCAAATCTACTTATCTTTCTGCTGACCTCCACCTTCTCATCTCCAACTACCTATTGAATATCACAGACATTGGTGTCTTAACTTCAACATATTCAAAAATGAACTCATTAAATTTCCCCACATAAACTACTCCTCTTCTGAACTTTTTTCTTTTACTATTGAGAGTACCTTCATTTTCATAGTCTCAAGTGAAAATTTTTGTGCCATTCTTAACTCCTAATTCTTACACACATCCCCATAGCCAATCTGTTCCCAAGAATTGACAATTTTACTTTTGTAACACCTCTTGCATATGCTTCCTTCTCTTTTCTGACTGCCTTATGGTCTAGGCCATCAGCATCTCAAACCTAGACTTTTTCAGTAGTCTGCTAGTTAGTATCCCAAAGCCATTCATAACCAAGCACCCTCATATCTTTTTCGTATTCATACAACCTTCCCCACTCCCTAGCCTTCACTATATTCTTTGCATTCTAATGACATTGAACTCTTTACCGTTCCTTATACAAGATACTCATATCTCTAGACTTGGGGCATTTTTTCCAACCTTACCCTGCACCCAGAATGCTCTTCCTCCTCATCTCTGCCTCCCGTCTTCCATTAAAAACTAAAATTCTACCTCTTTTAGCAAGTAAGGCTTTTCTCAACCCTCCTTAATTCTAGATCTCTGTGTTTCCTTTTCCAATTCATCTTGTATGACTTGTTTTCACAAAATTGGTTATATGTCATTTCCCCCATTTATATGGTGAGCCCCTTGAAAACAAAGCCTTTCTTTGTTATTCCAGTACTTTTCCAGCACTTGCAATTGCCTAATATGCTTACTGACTGACTACATTGAGAAACTGAGTCTAAGAGACAGAGTCACATGACTGGTAAGTGTCTGATGAAGAATTTGGACTTTCTGCCCTGATTCTAAATTTGGAACTCCATTCATTGCATCACTTATGTAACAAGCAGGATAAGGTCCTGGAGAAGGGATATATTCAAAATAAACAGGTACAGTTACCCGATGCAGTGATCTAAAGAACAAAACTGGCAGTTCTGGTCAAACATCAGGAAAAAGTCTATGAAATTGGGTGTCCAGATGTGCTTGAGACTTATTTTCTAATTTGTGTCATTTAAAACAGTGACAGTTACTACTTAGAAGTTATTCCCATACTCTTTGTTCTTCTGAATGAACTTCAGCTGTGGACAGCTCCCAAACACTTCCACCTCTGACAGCAATTTCACTACCTCTAACACTCTTGGTTCCTCTAACTATATCCTACCTCTACTCCTAGGACAATGATAATGATGATGATGACAATAGCAATAATAACAATTCCTATTTAATAGTGCTTTAAAGTTTGCAGTATGCTTTACATATAAAGCTCAAAACATAAGTACTACAGGCATCATTCTCATGATCTGTGTTTGTTCATGAGTGTTGAAGAGGCTAGAAGGTTTGCACAGGGCCATACAACTAATAAATATCAGAATAATGATTTCAAACCAGTTCTTCCCAACTCCAAGTCTGTGTTTCTAGCAATTACACTAAATAGCCTCTTAGAAACAAATTCCTTAGATTTATGACACATCATGATAAGTAAGATTCATCTTATTTGTCCTAAATTCACCTCTCCTAAGTTAAGGTTCCTTTGTTTTAGAATACTGGGGTGGTTTTATAGCCTGGTTCATGTAATACATGTCTGAGTAATATCTCCAGAATGAAATTCTCAATTGAAAGGAATCAGATCAAGTGGAAGGTGGACTTATTTAGATTTTGGAAACTCTTGCTTTGGAGCTGACTTCCTTTTCCTGATCTATAAATAAGCCCCAATGTACTTGGGCTTACTCCTAAGGAAAGCCCTGAGTAATATCAAATTCAATTTCACTATTTTTTGGACCCTGACGATTAACCTTATTCATGGGCAGAGGGAGGCTATCTTTCTCTAAAAGGACTAGGGAACTAATCACAACTATCCCACCATCTACTTGAAGAAAGAAAAAAAGTAAAGGGAAGGGAAGAATGAGAAGGAAAGGAGGACAGGAAGGAAAAGGCAGAGAAGATGAAGAATAAAGGAGAGCAAAATTTCAGGCAATATGGGACCAAGCAGTATGGATTCCTCCTCTTCTCATTTAGCTCAAGATAGGAAGGAGCTAGTAGGGTGCTCCAACCTGCTCTGCACACAATAGACAGTTCAGAAAAGCAGCTGGACGATTTTATAGAGAATGAGGATAGGGCAAATTAAACATGTTTGGAAGGTGAGGGATGTTCCTCAATGTTCATGCTAACTTTAGTGAGAACCATTATACTTTCTCACTAAATATCCTTAAAAGCCTAGATCAGAGACCAGGTTAATCAAGGTGGCATTTTTTTCTGATGACTATATGGCCCAGGAAAACAACAATCCTTAGTTGTAAAGGTAGAATAGAGGGAGAAGACTATTGATAACTTTTGTTCCACTAATAACAGATCTGCCGTGGGAACTTCTGGGATACTTTGGGAATATCCTGATCCCAAATAGGAACATTCTATGCACTGGGAAAAACTTTTACCTAAGGCAGATTAAAGGGCATGTTTATATACTGCCATGAAATTGAAACAGGGGACTCTTGAAATAGTATTTTTAGACTGAAAATTCTGGCCATAAATGCAATGAATTCTCTTTTATGAAGTTGGTAATAGAGATGATAGTAAATCCCTACAAAGGATTTTATACTGCCCCTAAATATTATAGTTGAACATGGCTCAAAATGCAGTGAACAGCATAGAAATATTTTTTAAATTTATTTATTTATTTTGAGTTTTACAATTTTCCCCTAATCTCGATTCCCTCCCCCACCCCTACAGAAGGCAGTCTGACTTTACATTGTTTCCATGTTATACATTGATCCAAGTTGAATGTGATGAGAGAGAAATCATATCCTTAAGGAAAAAAAATAAAGTATAAGTGATAGCAAAATTACATTATAACTTTAAAAAAATTAAAGGTAATAGTTTTTGGTCTTTTTTCAAACTCCACAATTCTTTCTCTGGATACAGATGGTATTCTCCATCACAGATAGCCCAAAATTGTCCCTGATTGTTGAACTAATGGAATGAGCAAGTCCCTTAAGACTGATCAGCACCCACAGTGCTGTTAGGGTGTGCAATGTTCTTCTGGGTCTGCTCATTTGACTCAGCATCAGTTCATACAAATCCTTCCAGGTTTCTCTGAATTCCCATCCCTCCTGGTTTCTAATAGAACAATAGTGTTCCATCACATACATATACCACAATTTATTAAGCCATTCCCCAATTGACATTCACTCAATTTCTAATTCTTTGCCACCACAAACAGGGCTGCTATGAATATTTTTGTACAAGTGATGTTTTTACCCTTTTTCATAATCTCTTCAAGGTATAGACCCAGTAGTAGTATTGCTGGATCAAAGGGTATGCATATTTTTGTTGTCCTTTGGGCACAATTCCAAATTGCTCTCCAGAAAAGTTGGATGAGTTCACAACTCCACCAACAATGTATTAGTGTCCCAGATTTCCTACATCCCTTCCAACATTGATAATTGTCCTTTGTGGTCATATTGGCCAGTCTGAGAGACACCACAGAAATATTGCATAATAATTCCATCTTCCAAATCATTATGCAAGGCTTCTCCCAAATGTCTTAAAGCAGTTTTGATTCATTAAGATTTGGGGGATAACCTGTAAAATATGTATAATCATTGGGATGTAGGATATATTCAAGGAAGACTATGTGTGAGGGCTGCCAAGCCCTTTTCAGGGCTGCTTTCCACCTTTGTTGTCCACCTGAGTTACCTAATTCTTATCTGTGACTCCAAGAAGCTGTAGCATGCACAACAGCCACATCCTGGTAAACCATTTTGGTAGGCAGGCTAAACCAGGTTGAGGGTAACCAAGGGAGTCTCAAACTAATTGGTGAGTTGTAGAGGGTGTCTACTCCAAGCATGTGAAGTATTCTACTTGTGGAATGGGTGGATGAGAATACTTCATTCCAACAACCATGAAGCCAGTTGAAGCTGGGTCCCTAGAGTGTTTAATGCTTGGTTAGACATCAAAGATGCCAAGGTCATCCAGTGCATCTAGAGCCATCACCACTTGTCTTAGCTCTGTCTTGCCACACTGGACCATGATGACTTTGGAAGAGAGAACGAGATGGATGACTTCATGCAGCTCTACCTCACTTAAATCCAATTTACACATGCTTCAAAAGACATCACCCATATTTTACCATTCCTCAAAGTCCTGTGGTGACATGCAAGTGACAGGTACAGATACACTGGGAACTGTAGTCACAATCCTGCACACAGGGGGCCCAGATATAGGGTCATTTCCCTACTGAAAGCATTAATGAGATTTGGCAGCCCCTTAAGTGACTAAACAGCTCTTTTAAGGATTGCTCTGCTCATCTACTGATGTGAGGAAGGGACTAGAAAAGGTAACCTAAAAATTGTCTGCTTACCCAACCCTGACCTGAGTACTGTGGCAGGTGGGGATTCCAGTGTGGTCTAGACACAAAAAATAAATGAAAACTTCTTTAAAGAAGATTCTTCAAAAAAAACCCTAAAAAAAGAAGATTCTTCTCACCACCAGTGCATGGAACATGTGCACACTCATAGATAACACAAGATCCAATGGACCTGAAAGAAGAACAGCCCTTGTTGCAAGAGTACTCAGCAGGTATCATATAAAAATAGCAGCCCTGAGTGAAAAAAGGCTGACGAATGAAGGCCAGCTGACTGAAGTTGGAGATATCACGAGGGTCTCTTTTAAGAACTTTGGAATTGATTGTACAACATTGGAGACACTAGCACAAGACTGTCCAGCACAGTATGCCCTCATCAGTGAGGATGCTCATCTCCAGTGAGGTCATTTCTGAACCAGGAAAACACATTTACCTCTATGAGAAAGGCAGAATTGAAGCAACTTAAAGGAAACATGACATACATAAGTTTAGAGTACCCACTCCATGTGTTCACATAACTATTTGTTCCCGACCTGTGATAGAGCATTCTGAGCTCATATTGGTCTGATCCACAGTAGGACACACTGTAATTTATCTCAAACCCAGTGATGCCATTTTGCTCTTCTTTGATAATGAAGGACAAAAACCAACTGAATAATAATTGAGAAGGTGTTGTCTTGAAGGCTTTCAGTCTAGAACAAAGAAAGAATATTAGTCTGAGAGTTGGGAGGTCATAGATTTAGAGTTGGAAAGCACCTAAGAGATAATTTAATCTAATGGCCTCATTTCACAGAAGAGAAAACTGAGGTCTAAAGCAGTGAAGATGATACAGGAAGTGACAGAATCAAGATTTGGCAAATCCCAAATTCTTTCCATTATGCCAGAATTGATATTCTCCTGCTAATAATAAAAATAATAACAAACATTTGCATAGCATCTTGGGGTTTACAAATCACTTTTACAAACTTTTTTAAATTGACTTGTGATTCTAATTCTACCTCTACCAATGTATATTGATAGATTCACTGCACAATGTCCTACAGAGTTGCCTGGGGCACTAAGAGGCTGAGTAACTTGACCAGGATCTTAGGACTTCACAGGACTAGTCTATTTCAGAGGTTCTTCCTGCCTCTGGGTCTAGTTCTCTAGAGTGACCAGGTGGCTTAACTACACATTATCTCACTTTATCTTTTCATGAGTTAACACCCATTTTACTGATGATGGAAAAAGTGCTGCTCAGAGAAGATGATTGGCCAATAGCTAGTTGTCAAAAGTGCAAATCAAAGTTACAACTCCAACAACAGTTCTGTGACTTTAAGTAAGTCAATCTCCATGTGCCTCAATTTCCTCATTGTGGAATTGAGATGATGTCAAATGAGATAATATTTATTAAATACTCAGCACAGTAAGTGTTTAATAATTACTTCTTATCTTCCCCCCCTCTAATAAGAACCATCCTGCTCTGACAGTCTCACAGGACTGTCAAAATGACATATGACAGTATTATTCATGCAAGGTTAAATTGGTAGTGGTATTCAAAGGTCCTTATCCTTATTGGTGTTAGTAGAATGCACATATTGTTCTGTCTCAATAAAATAATTTGGGTTCATTTTCAAATTCCTCATCTCCAGGTGAGGTCATTTCTGAACCAGTAAAAAACATTTACCTATCTGTAGAGTCAATATTGACTGTACTGAATGTGTACAGTTTCCTTTCCACATTGGAGTCATTCTGCTGATAATCATTAAGTAGTTAGATAAAGAAAACAGAGCCCAGGACCTTCTCCATTGTTACAAAGTCATTTGTGCTCTTCAAACCAAGGTTCAGGGAAAGTTTATGGCTTTGTCCTAGCTTTTTTACAAATATGGGAGTCATATCCCAAAGCACAAAAGCACCTTTCTAATTTGTTTGCATGGCTTGAAACACCGAAGTCACTTTTGATACCAGACCCCTCCTCTAATCATTCACCTAGACTTATCAATACTTGGTAATGCTTCTCTCATCTGTCCCTTTCTTCTGCTTTCCAACTTATATCTGAGCCATCGCAATACTATTTGAACCCATCTTCCAACTTTTAGTTTTTCGTTCCTCCAATTCACTAAACATACCATTACAAGTTTAACCATTCCTTTAAAACACTGCAATACACTTCACCAGTCTCATTAAAAAATTTGCAATAGTTATCCATTAGCTATTGAATAAAGTCTCCTTAACCTGGTATTCAAAGCCCTTCATAGTTTGGCAGTATAATAGATTTGTCTGAAGCTAGATCAGTAGCCACATCATTTATTTTTATTTTTTTTTCACATCATTTATTTTATTATTATTTATTCTCAGCCACATTCAGTGGTTTCTTAACATTAACTCTTTCTTGGAAATAAATCAATAAAATTTTGTCTTTGGCCTTTATCAGTCCTTCAAACTTCTTGATATAAGTGAATTTAGATGAATATTTATAAAAAATATAAATTATCCAGATTCACAGAAGGGAAAATAAAATACTCAAAAAGCCCCATTTCAGACAAAGAAATTGAACAAACCATCAGTGAACTCTCTAAGAAAACTCTCCAGGGTCAGATTGATTCACAAGTGAACTCTGCCAACATTTAAAGAACAATTAATTCCAATTCTATATAAATATTTGAAAAAAAAAGAGGCAAAGAAGGAATTCTGACAACTTCCTTTTATGACACCAATATGGTGCTGATACGTAAAGCAGAAAGAGCCAAAAAAAGACAAAGAAAACTATAGCCAATCTCCCTAATGAATATTGGTGCAAAAAATTCTAAATAAAATATTGGCAAAGTGATTACAATAAGTTGTCACTAGAATAATACACAATAATAATGTTGGATTTATATCAAATAAACAGGGATGGTTCAATATTAAGAAAAGAATCAGCATAATTGACCAAATCAATACTAACAGAAAGCAATTCTAAAAAAAGCTTTTGACAAATATAGCATCATTTCCTATTAAAAGCACTTGGGGGCATAGGAATAAATGGCTATCTTTTTTTTTTTTTAGTTTTTTTGCAAGGCAGTGGGGTTAAGTGGTTTGCCCAAGGCCACCCAGCTAGGTCATTATTAAGTGCCTGAGGTCAGATTTGAACTCAGGTACTCCTGACTCCAGGGCCGGTGCGCCACTTAGCTGTCCCAATGTCAATCTTTTTTAAAATGATAAGCTGTAGCAATCTAAAATCAGCAGCAAGCATTATATGTAAGAGGAATAAGTAGAAGCTTTTTCAATAAGATCAGAGGTGAAACAGTGGTTTCTGAAGACATTAACTCTTTTTTGGAAATAAATCAAGAAAATTTTGTCTTTGGCCTTTATCAATCCTTCAAACTTCTTGATGATATAAGTTAATTGGATGAATATTTATAAAAATATAAATTATCCAGATTAACTCCATATCTCCACTATTATTCAGTATCATATTAGAAATGTTAGTTTTAGCATTAAGAAAAGCAAAATAAATTGAAGAAATTAAAATAGGCAACTCTCATTCTTTGCAGATAGATATGATGGAATACCTAGAGAATCCTAGTAAATCAACTAAAAAACTGAAACAATTAACAACTTCAATAAAAATAGCAGGATATAAAATAAGCATACATATATCATCAGCATCTCTATATATGACTAACAAAGCTCAACAGCAAGAGATAGAAAGAGAAAATCCATTTAAAGTAACTGTAGACAACATGGGAAAACATGGAAATATATGGAAATCTACCTCCCAAGACAAACCCAGAAGCTAAATGAACACAATTGCAAAGCACTTTTCACAGAAATAAAGTGAGTTCTAAACATTTGGAAAACTGTCAGTGCTCATTGGTAGACCAAGCTGATATAACAAAATGACAATTTTATTTAAATTAAATTACTTATTCAGGACTATACCAAACTACCAAAATTATTTTATTAAGCTAGGAAAAAATAGTAACATAATTCATTTGGAGGAACAAAATGACAAAAAAAATCAAGGGAATTAATGAAAAAAAATGCAAACGAAGGTGGTCTAGCCATACTTAGAAATGTGTGTGTAAGATAGGGAGGAATAGAGATGCAGGGGACAGTTGAATTGAAATGAACTGAAATCACTTCAGGAGAGTGATTTGGTCTTCACTTTAGGGAGGTAGAGAAAAAGATCTGGCCAAGGAGAAGGGTCCCACAATTACAGAAGCCTGGGGCTGGCAGCTGTAGAGGCCATTTACAGAGTATGAGGTAAGGTGAGGTATTTGGATGGTAGTCCAACATTCCCCTCAAGATAATGATGAAAATGTTGAACTGAATGGCCCAAAAGTCAGTTCTCTGGGTCACTCCATATCTTCCTATGTAGTGATATCATTGCTTGAGATTTAATATTCAACCACTTCCAAATTCATCTAACTACCCTAGTTCACTCAAATGTGGTAAGATAGATAATTTCTAGCTAAAAATACAGATATACTATATTTACAAAATTTTCCTGGTCTACAACTTTAATTCAGCTGAACCAGATCAGTCATCCTTCATTCTCTGGACTTTGATATCAGGCCTTGACTACCTTCTCCCTCTCCCCTTGTGGCCCCCTTCACCTTTTGATGAGTTTTTCCTCTCATTTTGAGGAAGTACTTAGACCACACATCCATCCTTCTCTTTTTTGCCTTCAATACCATGCTCCTATGAGTACCTTCCTCCCTACTCTTCCTCATTTCCTCTTTATGTGTTGTCTTTTCTCTTTAGTATGTAAGCTCCTTAAGGACAAGAACTGTTTTTCTTTTTGCTTCTATTTGTGCTCCCATATCTTAACACAATGTCTGGCACATTGTCAATACTTAAGATATATTTGCTAACTTTTGATCCTTGCTAAAATCCAGATATATACAATGCTTAAAACATTCCTATGATTTATAATTCTGAGTCCTATCCAGAAAGGCTCTAGCAACTCAAATCCTTGACCACTGTAGGGTTTGCAAAGAACTTTCTCCCCATGACCTTGTGATGTAGGTTGTGAAAATACTATTATCACCATTATACAGAGAAGGAAACTAAGGCTCAGGTGCATGGTTGATTAGGGTCATAGCCAGAATCTGAAACTGGATTTCTTCTGATTCCAAGTCTAGAACTCATTTCACTATGGCATGCTGTATTAAGAAAAAACATTCACAGCTTCAAAATGCTTTCAGATCGATAAAGCACATTATCTAGCAATCCTATGAAGTAGTTAGTACAGGCATTAATGTGCCCATTTTATCGTTAGTGAAACTGAGACTGAGAGAGGTTAAATGCCCCCAAATTAAGCCAAAATTTACTCATCTACATACAATTCTAGTGTTCTTTCCACTATACAGCACTGCTGACTTGTGAGGTTGGTTTGACATGACCTTTTATTGATGAACCCATGATAGTCTTAGTGGACATTATTTTTTTAATTTTACCTGCTAACAAAACAATTCTTTTAATAATATATTATAGAACCAAAACAAAAATTAAATTGAACACTAATTATAAGAACCAAGGTTGGAACTGAGGATGAAATAAGAAAAAAACAAATGGGACACATGCTTATCTGAAGGTCTGTAGCACTATTCTTCTGTATAGATTTTCAAGAATTACCATTAGTGGCCCGAGTATGGGTTTGCTTTGCATATACTGTCAGATTTGGTTGACGTATTGGTTAGGTTTTACTGAACTGATAGGTTTTTTTTTCCTTTTTCTGGTTTTTTGTTACAAAGAGTAACTTTCTAGTTGGGAAAGAGGGTAAGATGTTTGAAAAGAAAGGTGAAATTTTAAAAAAGAAGCTATCAGTAAAATATAAGAAATAAATTGTTCTAGATGTTTTCAGACATTGAAGTCAAACTCACTGGCCTCTAGTATGAAGATGATAACCTTTTATCTTAAAAACAATAACAACAACAATAAATAGTAGATATTTGTTGTGTCTGTGGGTCTGCAATGCTATTCCTCCTCTGTACAGTTTTTCAAGAATTACCAATAGTGGCTTGGCAATTTCATGAGGTAGTAGAATATGCTACTGGAAGGAATTAGAGATACTATATGAAGCAAATAAGATTAAGGGAGGTTGCCCAAGATCTATAGGTAGTAAGTAGCAAGATTTCAATATGGATAATAAATCCATGCAGCCAGAATCTCTGTGCACCCTTATCAATTCTTAGGATTATACCTTTAGAAGCAGAAATGATACCAATGGTCATCTGATTCAAATGCTTCACTTTATAAATGAAGAAACAGAGGTCTAGAGATTTGTCCAGTGCCACTCAGTGACAGGTCTCAGACTTTAACTGGGATCTCGTGACTCCAAATCCAGTGTTATTTTTATTAATCTACTCTGCCTCTGATACAATGTAATCAGAGATATGATGGTAAATGTTTAATAACCAGCTCTCCCTTCCCTCATCCCCCCAAAAAAACTTTGCACAACACACTTTTAAGTTTAATATGCATTATGAATATTTTCCCCATCACTTCCTAAGTCAAGAAAATCAACAAAAATAATAAAAGTCTGATTTTTAACATTTTTCAAGTTCCAGGATGTAAACACTCACACTGAAAAATGCAATAATCAGCTCTTGAGCCAATTCAAGTCAGTTCCAGCACAGCCCGATTGTTACATTTCAACTGGACTTGAAATCATTGAGGGTAACTAGGTACTTTGACACTGCTAGACACGTAGTAAATATTTATTAAATGCTTTCCAAATATCTAAATCCTCATTTGTCCTCACTTCTAACTATTAACAATTCTCCTTCTATTCCTCAGAGTTAAAATATCTCCCCCCTTTCTCTATGGGAAAACTGGTACTAAGTAAGGAATTGGATAGTTCTGTTTTCTTGTCCATATTCATTATCTTGGAATAGAATGGTAGAACTGGAGTCAGACTTGAATTCAAATCCTACTTCAAATACTTATTAGGTATGTGATTCTGAAGCAATCTCTCTCAGCTTTGGCTTCCTCATCTGAAAAATAGGAATAATAATTGTATCTACTTCGCATGATTAGATTTAAAATACTTTGCAAGCTTTAAAATACTATATGATACCAGTTATTTTATGACCTTTATCCCATCTACCCTAATAACACTTCTATTTCTTGATCTTTCTCTTGCCTCTCAAGTAGTCAATCAACAAACATTTTTGAAGCTCTTTCTATGTGCTGATAGTAATTCTGGGGAAGTAAATGTTGCGGAAGCAAAGATAGGACAAAACAGTTTTTGCCTCTGTAGGAATTCACACATTCTTTTTTATTTTTTATTCATTATTTTGCAGTTGTTTCCTCTTCCATTTCCCTTCTCCTACTAGGAAAAACAAAGAAAAACAAGACCCTTTTAATCAGTCAAGCAAAAAATAAATTCTCACATTGACCAAGTCCAAAAATATGCCTTATTCTTCAAATTTAGTCCATCAACCAAGGAAAGTCTGAGAGGAAAGGCCATAAGGATGATTAGTCCATTGAGAAACTAACTGAGAGAGTTAGGATATATCAGTCTGGTGCCTTATGTCACCAGATGTTCTTGTGCAGTGGTGTTTCACAGATATGTGAGAATAAGAAAACAATTCAAGGCCAAGAGACTCCCATAGTTCTGTTTCCTATCAATCAGGCAAATGAGAAGCATGTCTTGCACAGTATGCCCCTCACTATAATAAACACAATTCTGCTAGTCATGCCACCAATCACTTGATTGGTTGGCATAATCTTTTTCAATGAAGGATGACTTGTAAACTAGTGGCAGCAGAAGGTGGGGAATATTCTTCATTATTGGACCTCTGGAATCATAATTGATCATTTCATTGATCAGTGTTCTCAACTCTCAAAATTGTTCATTTTTATAGAGTTGTTTAAGTATAAATTGTTCACCTGGTTCTATTCATTTCACTCTGGATCATTTCATATGTATTTCCAAGTTTCTCTAAAGCCATGTTTTATCATTTCTTACTACACAGTAGTAATCCATTACATTTATACATATAATTTCCCAATTGATGGACACCACCTTAATTTCCAGTTTTTTCGACCATGAAAAAGAGCTACTAAAAATATTTTTATACAAATTTTTTTTGTATAGTTATCTGATACATAGTAGTTGCTTAATAAATGCTTGTTGACTTAACTGCATTTAAGAACTTTTCATCTTACAATTCAGGGATATAGGCATAGTAATGATACATCAGGATCTAAGAATAGCAAAATTTAACAATTTTCTTGATCTAGTCCTAAAGTGTTTTCTAGAATGGCCATACCAATTCACAGTTCCACCTAAAGGGGATTAATTTGTCTATTTCTTCCAAATCTTTGTATCATTTGTTATTTTGTTTTTGTCAGTTTTGTCTGGTAGGTATAAGTTAGAAGCTTAGAGTTGCTTTAATTTTTGTATTTCTCTAATTATTAGCGACTTGAGCATTTTTTCACATTGCTATAGATAGCTTGGATTTCTTTCCTTGAAAATTGCCTGTTCATTTCCTTTGACCAGGAGCTCATCTTCCAATGGATAAGAAAACATGTCCTTAATATTAATTCCAAGGTTCAGCTTATTCTTAAAGCACGATAGAAATGTGAATTATTTTTGTTGTAGACAAATGTATATCAACCAACAATTGTGGATGGAACAAGTCACTGGCAGAGGCAAACATAAGAGGAATTCAAGATGCTCTTGATTCCCTTCTCCAGAAACCTCATAATTCCTCCATCAAAGGTCCTCAGAAGGATCATTGGATTCTTCATATGCCTCTAAGTATATTGAAACAAACTCTCCAGGTCCCACTTGTTTTCTGGGTAAACTCTATTACATGCTAATTATCCTGGGCAGTAGTCATGCACCTACATGTATTAATTAGTCAATCCACTTCTGTTATGTGTTAAAGGTCTTTGTCTATGAGTGTGGTGATTCACACCAGGCAAGAGAATGTACTGTTGGTACTTGCAAGCTCTTTTGCTGGTAAAGATTTAAACCTAACCACAGCTGTTGAACTAAAAAAAAACGCCTTTGATATCTCAGAAGAATATTTCTCTCCAGGTCATTAAATCCCCAGCACAGAGAGAATGATCCTCCAGTGGTGAAAAAGAAAGTCATACTTAAGAGAATAAAATGAATCCAGATACATCTCAATAATTATTTTACATGGTTCTATGTTTTAGTCACCTTGCCATCTGAGAAGGAGAATATTAGAGAGTACAGGGCTTATTATCCAGCTGGCTTTGAAACCAAGCAAGTTTTCTGAGACAAAAGAGAGACAATAACATTGATTTTCCTCCCTCCTTGGTTAGTTGTGAAGAAAGTCCTTTGTTAAAGTGTTCTGTAAGTGAGTGTTGTCATTATTGTTGAGCTATATAAAAGAGGGATCTAAAAAACATCTGGCTTGAATATAAAATCACTGACACTGCAGATCTCTTCATCTTTCTATGTTCCTCTTTTAGAAATTTTTTTTAAAGTTTTACTGGTATCTTTGGTTTTTATACTACCATAATTTCCATTTATCTCTCTCTTTCCTCTCTTCCCCAGTGAACCATAGAGAAATCTTTGGTAATGAAATTTGAAAAATAAAAGAAACCCAGTGAAATAAAACTAACCAACTCACCAACCAAAGAAGGAAGGTCAACCCTTTTCTAAGGCCTAAAAACACTTGAGTACTGGCTCATCTCCTAGAATGGGTATGATGGTTATCATGGAATCCTATGGGCAATATGACACCATACCAATCCATAATTCATGTTATTCCTTTGTGTATGTTGTTCATTTCTCTTACTTTACATTTACATGTGTAATGACTGAGCCTTTTGCTAGTTGCTCAGTCAGACTGAGTCAGACTCTTCTCTTCTGGAAATGGTTATTAATTCATTTATTCAAATGTCTTCACATTCATTAATTTTACTCAAGGGTTTCAGTAAGTATTAAATCTATAAGCATTAATTAAGCACTTACTGTTTATTCAGGAACTTTGCCAGATACTAGGGATAGAAAGGCAAAAAATTAAAAGATCATTATCCAAAAGGGATTTTTATTCTACAGTGAATACAACATAATGAAACAACATATGCATAGATACAAAATATACATAGTACAAAGTACTATCAAGGTAATTGCAGTGAGGCTAGGAGAATACTAAAAACTTGGGAGGGGAATCAATAAGGGTCTCAGATAGAAGGTAGCAGTTGAGCTGAACTCTGAAGGAAATGAGGGATTCCAAGAGGAAGAGGTAAGGAGAGAGAGCATCCCTGGTATGGGGGACAACCTGGGCAAGGGAATGGAGAAAGGAGGTAAAATATCAAGAGTAAGTCAGTTTGGCTAGAATATAGAGTATCTAAGGTAGGAGGAATAATGTGAAATCAGTCTGGAAATACAAATTGTGAAGGGCTTTATATGCCAAATATAGGTATTTCTATTTTATCCCAAGGGTAATAGGGAGTGACTGTGGCTTCTTGAAAGCGCAAGTTGTCATACCTCAGCCTTGAGGTATAGGAATACCAATTTGGCAATACTGTGGAGTGATAGACTGGACAGGGGAGAAGCTGAAGACTAGGTAGACTAAATAGGAAGTTCTTGCTATAATCTACATAAGAGGTAATGGGAGGTGGCCAAGTTAGTGAAGAGAAAGGGTCAGTTTTAAATAGAAACTTTAGAGGAAAGATTCTAAAAAATTAGCAATTGACTAGCTATATGAGTTGAGAAAAATGAAGAATCAAAGATGACTCTGAGACTTCAAATCTGAATGAGTGAGAGGCTGTCAGTGTCCTTGACAGATACAGAGAAATTAGGAAGAGGGTTAGTTTTCAGGGAGTGAACATAAGAATTAAGTTTTGGACATATTGAGTTTGAGATACATCTGGCACATCAAAAATATGTTCCAGTGGTTGCTTAGGATTGCAGGAGCTCAGGAGAAACAAGACCTGGATTTATGGATCTGTTCCATATAATTAGTATATTTCTTATTATGTAGAAGTAAGAATCCTAGACCTGAGATCAGGAGTTCTGGATTATAACTTTGGCTCTCTTATTCTCTGTGTAACTTTTAACAATCCCTAAATTTCTCTGGCCCTTTAAGTGCTCTACATGAAAGGAAATGGCTGGAATATATGTTGTACAAGATGCCTAACATTCTATGGTAATAGCAATAGCTCATATCTGTATGACAATGATTCCATGAGGTATCAGATATTGTTATCATTTGTATTTTAAAGATAAAGAAACTTTCAAAGAGATCAAGTGACTTGTCAAGGTTACCCAACTTTAAGTATTAGAGTTCGGAACCAGGTCTTTTCTGACTCCAAGTCCAAGACTCTTTGCTCTAGGATTCCAGTCTCTATCTCTTACAAGCTATATAAGCATAAGCAGAAAATTAATCACTCTCTCTGATTCTGTTTTTTCATCAATAAAATACAAGTAAAACAATGATAGTATTTACCTTACAGTATAGTTTGTAAGGCTCAAATGAGATGTTATGCAACAAGTTTCACAAACCTCCATGTACCTGATAAATATCAGTTATTATTATTACTAAACTCTAGATTTTGGTGTGAACACTAATCTCCAACTAGACTGGATTTAACAATATCTATGCCTGTCAGTTTGCCAACCCTAGTGCTTTTCTTCCTGTCTTCATGCTCTGTCCATAATTCCTGCCTTTAACCCCAATCATTTCTTGACCTTTAAAAACTCTTTTTTAAAAAAAGTCCCCCAAAGTTCATCTAAAATGCTTCCTTCTCTACACCCTCCCCCAGATCTCTCTACTCTCTGAGCTCTTTTAATGCTATATTTTTCTTCAGAGTAATTTGCATATAATATTTTATATTTAAGTTACTTTTTTGTGTGTATATACATGTCTTATCAATTGAGCTATTAGTTCCCTAAGAATAGACATTCATCTTCCTTGCTTCTCCCAATACCTCTCTCACTACCTAATGATGAGACCTTGGGAAAGTAGTTAACCTCTTTAAATCTCAGTTTTCATATCTGTAAAATGGGAATAATAATACTTTTATAGTCTTTACCACAAAGATGTTGTGGGGATCACAAAATCTTAATGTTGGCAGAGACCTCCTGTCCAACATCTTTTTGAAGCATGAGTTCTGTCAACAATATCCCTTATTAAGCCTCCAGCCTCTGGACCACCAGTGAGCCCTTTTTCTCCAGAACAGGATCAAAGGAGATATTGTACATAAATCATTATTAAATAAAAACCCTTTGATGTTGGTAGGGCAAGGATTTCTCCCGTTTTACAGGTGAAAAAATTGATGTCTAGGAAGTTTACCTGACTGGTTGAGGATTACACACTTTGAAAGTTTACTGACAATTTCATCTTTCTGTCTATGTTATTCTCCCTCCTGATCAAAGAAATCATTCAAACAATAATTTTTTTTATTAAGTGCATGCTAAGTGCCAAAACTTTGCTAAGCCCTTAGTATACAAAGAAAGACAATGTTATACTCAAGGAGCTCATAATTTAATTGGGGAGAAAACATAGCTTAATTGGGGAAACAATGACGTACACAAGTTATTTGTGGGTTAAATAGGAGGTGATCTCAGATGAAAGACACTAGAATTAAGGGAGATTAGTAAAGGTTTCCAGCAGAAAGTGGGATTATAACCGGGACATGAAGAAAGCCAGGGAAGCCACTTAGATGGAGATGAGAAGGAAAAGTATGTTAGACTTGGGGAACAGTCAGAGAAAACACAAAGAGCCAAGAAATCGGGGTATTTTCTGCATGCAACAATAGGAGGCAAGAATCATTGGATTGGGGATTAAATGATAAGACTGGAAAGATAGGAGAGGGCTAGGTAATAAAGGACTTTGAACAGCAAACAGAGCATTTTGTATTTGATTTTGAAGGCAATAGGGAGTCACTGGAAATTATTATAGGGGGATGACATCAGATCTGTGCTTTAGGAAAATCATTTCAGTGGCTGAAAGAAAGATACTTTGGTATAGGGAGAGACTTGAGGAAAGTAAATAAATCCACCAATAATAGGGACAGATAGGTGGTAAAGTGAATAGAACACCAGCCCTGGAGTCAGGAGGACCTGAGTTCAAATCAGGCCTTAGATACTTAATAATTACCTAGTTGTGGGACCTTGGGCAAGTCACTTAACCCCATTACCTTGCCCCCAAAACCCCAAACCCCTATAAATCCACCAATGAACATACCTGCCCTAGAGTGGTAGTAGTGTCAGAGAAGAGAAGGAGGTATTTTTACAAAATGTTGCAAGGGTATAATCACCAGGTTTTGGCAGCAGATTGGACTTGGCGGGGGGAGGCGGAAAAGGGATATTAAGGAGTAGAGGGTGACACCTAGACTATGAATCTGCTGGCCCTGGGAGGATAGTATTGCCCTTTACAATAATAGGAAAGGTAAGAAGGGGAGAAAAGTAATACATTCAGTTTTGGACATGTTGAATTTAAGAAATCTACTGGACACACAATTTGAAATGTCTGAAAGACAGCTGAAATGCAAGATTGAGGGTCAGCAGAGAGTTTGGTGCAAAATAGGTAAATTAGAAAAAATTAAGAACTACAAACATTTAAAGCCATAGATATAGGAAATTATTAGTGCTGAAAAGCCAGACCACTTATCCACTCATATTAAATGTAACAATGATGATGATGCTTGTCTGTCATTTTAAAGAAGACCATGACATCAGTAAGCTGATGCCGTGACATGTATGTGAATTGGAAGTGAGTGAGAGGAATTTGAGTTGGCTAGTGCTGTCATAAGCCTCACTTTCTCCTGCAGAGTCTTCTGGGTCCAGAGGCTAGATATGAATCAGGTTGACTGGAGCTCTCCAGGAGGCAAGGCAATTGGGGTAAAGTGATTTTCCCAAGGTCACACAAACTGAAGCCACATTTGAACTCACATCCTCCCGACTCTAGGGTTGGTATTCTACTCACTGTGTCATGTACAAATAGTTCCTTCTCCTTCACTCCTGGAAGAACATTTCAGACTCGACAGGTAACCTATAAATGTTTGATGATGCAGAAAATTACCTATCTGTAGAAGTCCCCAAGAGTAGCTCACAGTTCAGAATACAATTACCAATTATTCTTTCTAATGTGAGGATGTAGAAAATGGAGACAGGCAATTTGCTCAAGATGTCAGTGCAATTCAAGGAGGAAACCAGAAAAAGAAGTCCCAGAGGTCTAATGTGTCAGTAGGAACTACCCAAGCATGTTTTCTTCATGAGAATCTCTCTTTTCTGACTACTTATTGCACTGTATCTTCTTTTTAGCTCCAGCTGGCTGAAGTATGAGGGATCCTTAGTCTCCCTCTTTCCTTTATGCAATGCAGAAAAGGTGTAGACTAAGACTCTAGGACTATGTCTTCGGCTTTTTCTCTCATTATAGTTGGGGAAGGGGCAAAGGAAGGGAGACAAGTTTCCATAGGTAACATAAACTAACAAGGATTTTTCAAAGCAAATCCAAATTCCCTGAAACACATTGGACAATTTGTTATTTTAGAACCAAAGGTCTGTGGGGTACATAGTACCCCACAAAGTACTTTAAAATTATAAGGACAGGAAATTTCTTATCTTTGCTAAGACTCTATATTTTGGAAAGCTTCCATTGCATAACCTCACTTGCAAGTTTTAGACAAATGATTTTTTAGTGGCAACGTGGTTTATTTATTAAAACACAGTAAAATAACTCTAAAAGAGCTGCAGCAAAACAAAAAACCAAATCCCATCATTAACTACAAAGAAGTTGTTTCATCCCTTATTGATCCAATTGATCTCTTATCCCAAATCTTCTTCAATCAGGTTATTGGGGTAAAGTCTAAAAAGGTTCAGAATTTGATGAAATTCTACAAATAACTGGAGAAAATTGGAGGGGAAGGAACTCTGGAAGCTGAAATTGTCTCCAAAGTGATCCCAATTCCATTCAGTTTCTCTCTTATTTAGTCTCCATTGCAATTCCCAGTCCTGACCTTTTGGTTGGACCCAGGGCCAGGACTCTTCACTTTCATAATCATTGCAGTTCTTTAAGATTTTTCCCAGTTTGCAAAGGCTTCAGCTTCTGGCTATCAACTGGACTCAGCAGCTATAATCCTCTCTTCTCCATAAACTCCTAGTCTTGGATTTTTTCCTCTCATAGCTGTATAAAAAGAAGGGTATAGAAAGACAAACCAGGTATACCTCTGAGGGCTCATCTGTTTTCTCCAAAGGCTTTAAAAATGCCTGTTTCACAAAGATTAAAAATAACAACAACAAATCCTGTGACTCAAAAAAGAGAAGGGACTGACCCAAGATCATCAGGGTGATGGGTAGCAAAGTCATTTGTTGAGTCCTGGCTCCCTAGGGATTATCATAGAAAAAGCATTAGTTTCAGAATCAGAAGGTACAGGGTGATTTTTGTTGTTGCTATTTCTTTCTCAGAAAATGGACTTTGCTGGATGTAGTAAAGGATAAAAGGAGACTAATTTGAAGAGCTCCCAGAATGGATCATTAATAGTCCGTCCAAGTGTCATATACTTGTAATGGAATCAATTTGATTTGTTATTTAAGTTATAAATGAAGTCATCTCCTGGGGGATGGCAGAATATATTATTCAAAAACCATGAACTTTTGTGAACTGATCCAATCATTTTGGCAAGCAATTTGGAACTATGACCATAGAGTTTTAAAACTGTGCTTATCTCTAATCTAGCAACACCACCACTAGGTCTGGATCCCAAAGATTTCCAAAAAAAGGGGAAAGGATCTTAGTATTTAGAGCAACTCTTTTTTTGTGATGACAAAACATTGGAAATTGAGAAGATGCCTATCCATTGAGGAACAGCTGATCAAGTTGTAGTATATGCTTTTAATGGAATACTATTTTGCTATAAGAAATGAAGTGCAAACTGATTTTTAAAAAATCTGGAATACATAGACAAACTGATGGAGAGTGAAGTGAACAGAACCAGGAGAATATTTAATAATGACTATGTATGGTGATAAACTATGAATGAGTTAGCCATTCTCAGAAATATAATGATTCAAAATAATTCCAAAGGACTCAGATGAAAAATGCTATCCATCTGGAGAAAAAGAACTGATGGAGTCTGAATGACAATCAAAGCTAGTATGCTAGAAGACTTTTTCACTTATTTTTTCATGGTTCTTTCACAATATGACTAATATGAAAGTATGTTTTGCATGATTGACCATGTAAAACCTATATCAAATTGCTTACCATCTTTGGAGGGAGGGGATTGCATATGTAAAACTTATGTCAAGTTGTTTACTTCTCAGGAGGGAGGGGATTGTGCATGTATAACCTATATATCAAATTGCTTTCCATTTCAGGAAGGAGAAAATTAGGAATGCAGGACTTTAAAAAATGAATGTAGGAAATTGTCTTTGGATAGAACTAGTTAAAATAAAATACTATTAAAATTTGAACTTTTTAGTCATATTTTGACAAAGTAGAAAAATAGTGTGGAAACTTCAATTCTTAATCTTAGTGTCTTTCTTCTGAGATTACCCTAATGTAATCTGAATATGTCTTGTTTGTACGTAGCATTGTTTTGTGGGTTGATTTTTTTTGGCATGTTCTTTCCCTCATAAGACAGTAAATATCTTGAGAGCAGAAAATTAGCATAATTCCTAATATATAGTAGGTGCCTAATAAATGCTAGGTGATCGACTGACTTCAGTTCAGGAATTCCATTAATGTGGGTGCTTTTCCCAATCAATGAAAACAACAATCTGCTGTGTGACTGCCAATTTTCTGAGGGAGCTTTCTTTCTTAGGACCTTTTTATTTTGTGTCTGTGTCTTTTTTCACACTATGACTAATATGAAAGCATGATTTGCATGATTGCACATGTATAACTAATGCTGGTGTCTACCAGTGAGCACAGCACAATAATAAACTTTTGTTAAATTAAAGAAAAGGATAATTTATTTTTTCTAAGAAAGATTTTATTTATTTTGAGTTTCACAATTTTTCTCCTATTCTTGCTTCCCTCCTCCCACCCCCATAGAAGGCAGTCTGTTAGTCTTTACATTGTTTTCATGGTATACATTGATCTAAGTTGAATGTAATGAAAGAGAAATCATATCCTTAAGGAAGGAAAAATAAAATATAAGACATAGCTAAATTGCATAATGAGATAACGTTTTTTTTTCAGAAATTGAAGGTAATAGTCTTTGGTCTTTGTTCAAATTCCACATTTCTTTCTCTGGATACAGATAGTATTCTCCATCACAGATAACACAAAATTGTCCCTGATTGTTGCACTGATGGAATGAACAAGTCCATCAAAGTTGATCATTACCCCCATGTTGCTATTAGGGTGTACAGTGTTTTTCTGGTTCTGCTTATTTCACTCAGCATTAGTTCATGCAAATCCTTCCATGCTTCCCTGAATTCCCATCCTTCCTGGTTTCTAATAGAACAATAGTGTTCCATGACATACATAAACCACAGTTTGTTAAGTCATTCCTCAATTTAAGGATATTCACTTAATTTTCAATTCTTTGCCACCACAAATAGGGCTGCTATGAATATTTTTGTACAAGTGATGTTTTTACTCTTTTTCATAATCTCTTCAGGGTATAGACCCAGTAATGGTAATGCTGGATCAAAGGATATACACATTTTGGTTGCTAAAAGGATAATTTAAAGAAAGCTCACATTTATATAGTGCTTTATATTTTAAGAGGATAGCCTCAGATCCAAGAAGACCTGGATTCAGGTTCTGCCTCTGACACATACTGCTTGACCTTGGTCTTAGTATTTGGGGCAATTCTCAATAATATTATAAGTTAGATACCAAACTTTACAGGTCGAGGGAATTTCCTCATCTTAAAAGAAATCACAGGTCCAATTTCTGTCCCTTCATAGTTTATAAAATATCTTTATGCATTATCTCAGTTGACACAATAATCCTGAGAGGAAGACTCTACTTGTATTATTTCCAATTTACAGAAGAGGAAACTGAGGCTTGGAGATTTAAAGCAACTTGTCCATGGTGACAGCTTGGACCCCTTTGGAATAACAATTCAGATGCCTGGACTGTTTTGGGCTCCAAAGCCTGTCTTTTCCCATTAAATCATAATATATTCAATTCTCTCTGCCCATAGGAACCATGATTCTAGACCCATTTCTCCTATTAACTTGCTGAATGATCTCAGGAAAATCATTCTTCCTTTATGCATCTGTTTCCTTTTCTGAAAAAAGAAGAGTCAATCCCCCCAAATCCCTTGACTTTATTCTATTGTTTCATTTGTTTGATTATTGATATTGTTGCAGGACCTCAGGGTCAAATATTTAAATTCTTACCTTTAATTTCTATTTTATCCTTCATGTTAATTATAGATGTAGAAAGGATAGAAAAGTGAAAAAAAATGTAAACTTAGCCCAGGATATCCTCTAGAATTTATTGACTTTTTTATAAATGGGTTTTGTTATAATTTAGCATTTTTTCTCAGAGTTGAGAGCTCTAGTTTCTAAGAAACCATTTTGGTAGAAGATCTATACTCATTGAGATTAGAATGAATAAGATTTTATTTTTGTAAAGAAAAATTCCCCTATCCTAATTTGTAACTCCTGCTAGGTTAAAAAAAAAAGCTACAAGGTATTTATTGAGAAGGATTTTGATGATGTTCACTTTTGTATTGAGTGATGACTAATTGATAGCTCCACAGTTGACAGGGTTGGAAAGTCAAGTTAAGAGTTCTTTTTGAAAATGTTTTATTTATTTTTCCAACTACATGCAATGATAGTTTTCAACAATCAATTTTTGCAAGATTTTAAGTTTCGCATTTTCCCTTCCTTCCTTCTCTCCCTCCTCCCCTGACAGAAATCAATATGTTACACGATATAACTGTTAAGCAAAACTCCATATTAATCATTCAACACTTATTTGTAAAGAGCTAGCTTTGTTAAGAGCAATGCAAAGTCCTGGGGACAAAGAAAGGCCAAAGACTAACTTCAAGGAGCTCACACCTCATTACAGGAGGCAACCTTCAGCCATCTATTTACTGACAAGGTATAGCAGAAAGTAAGCTGGCACTAATTGGTGGGGTAGGAAAGGGGGGCAGTCAGACAAGGAAAGGCTTCTTATAGAAGGTGGGATTTTTGCTAAGACTCAAAGGAATTCAGGGAAGGCATGGAGTAGAGGTGAGATGGGAGAGCAAGGCTGTTGAAAATAAAAAAAGAGTAGAGAAATGGTGTGGCTTCTTTGAGAAGCAGCAAGGAAATACTTTATTGGAGAATATGAAGGGGGTCAGTGGAAGAAAGGTACTTAAGTTAATCAATCAATAAGCAACTGCTTAATTCTTGTTGAAGGTACTTATTCAAAAAATTCATAAAATAAAACAATGCCTGTCCTGAAGGAGTTGGCATTCTATTGAGCAAGACAATATGTACAGATACCAGAGGATACTGAATAAATATGCCAAATAAATATGAGGTAATTAAATATGATCAAGAGAGAGTACTATTAACCCAAAAAATCAGGAAAAGTTTTATGTAGAAACTGGGCTTGAGCTGTCTTTTTTTTATAAGGCAATGGGGTTAAGTGGCTTGCCCAAGGCCACACAGCCAGGCAATTATTAAGTGTCTGAGGCCAGATTTGAACTCAAGGTACTCCTGACTCCAGGGGCAGTGTTCTATCCACTGTGTCACCTAGCCATCCCCTTGAGTTATATCTTAAAGAAAGTAAGGAATTTGTTAGGGTAGAAGTAAGGATGAAGTACATTTTAGGACAAAGGTATGGAGATGAAATCCTGTCCTTGAGGGATAATAGTTGTTCAGTCATTTTTTCAGTCATGTCCATCTTTATGATCCATTTGGGATTTTCTTAGTAAAGAGACTGGAGTGGATTATCACTGCAATCTCCAGCTCATTTTACAAAAAAAGGAAACTGAAGCAAACAGGGTGACTTGCTCAGGGTCACAAAGCCTGAGACCAGGCAGATTTGAGCCCATGAAGATGAGCCTTTGTGATTCTAGGATTGGCATTCTATACACTCTACCACCTATCTGCCATGAGGAATAGAAGGAAGTACAATTTGTCTGTACAAATTGGGAGGAAAATAATGAATCATCAGTCTGAAAAGATGGGTTGGAACCAGAAAAGACATTATAAGCCAAATAAGGATTTAAATTTTATCCTGGAGGGAGTAAGAAACTACCAGAATTTATTAAGTAGGGAAATGACATGGTTAGAGCTTCATATTAAGAATAGACTTGAAGACTTAACTGTGCTGAAAAATTTATTGTTTTCCAAGAGATCCTATTCCATTTCTTCTGACACACCTAATTGCTACAATGTTCTTCCTTATACTGAAGTAGGAATCTACTCTCTTGTAACTTCCATACATTGGTGCTAGCTCTCGTCTCTAGGGCCAAACAGAATTAAGGCTAATCATTTTTTTTAACTATAATATTTTTTAAATATTTGAGGATAGTGTTTATATCAGCCAACTCTCCCTGACTTCAATCTTGCCTCCCAAATCTTCTCTTTTCAGGTCACACATGCTGTGTTACCCTTGGTCAAGTTAATTAATACTTCTGGACCCAAGCTTCTTTAAACAATAAAATGAAGAGACTAGAGTAGGATTGCATTAAAGTCCCTTCCAGTGCTAACACTCTATTAATAGAGATTATTGTATCAAGAGTAGAATCCTAAAATTATAGGAAAATGTGTGGCCCTCCCCTGCTCCAGGGTCATAAGCCTGTGGGCTAAAAGCAGCTCCCAGTCACCAAGCTACAGTTCTGATGACCAGAATGTAAACAGTACTTCAGAAGAAAACACCGCAGAGTAAATACCCACTGGAATACATGGGGTGGAAAGTTTGTTAAATAAACTTGACTTTCATGGCAAACTTAGCAAAGTAAATATTGGAAGGATTGAAGGGGGGAAACAAGTTTGTTAAACATACACACATGTATTGGGCGGTCAGCTTGGGCACCAGGTTCCCTAGAGAGGAACAAATAGGACCACAGGAAGAAAGGCAGTTTGATGGATTAAGAGACTAGATGGATTCTTTTTGGGGTTTTTTTTGCAAGGCAAATGGGGTTAAGTGGCTTACCCAAGGCCACACAGCTAGGTAATTAGTAAGTGTCTGAGACCAGATTTGAACCCAGGTACGCCTGACTCCAGGGCTGGTGCTTTATCCACTGTGCCACCTAGCTGCCCCAAGATGGATTCTTAACCTAACTGCCTCTAACTTTCTGAATGAACTCTGTCAAATAACTGAAGATTACAGCATTAAGAGTGGGGGAAGTTTGTTTTCATTTCATTTAACAAATGAAAGATTTACATCCTCAAAGAAGGGGGAAATGACTTGTCTAAGGTCACACAAATATTGTCAGGGCAAGGATTCAAACCTAAGTCATATGACTCCAAATCTAGGAATACCATCTACCATGATGCCTATTTTTCAGCTCTGATATTTTATGATTCTAATACAAAGCTGCCTTTTCCAAATCATTTTTGTGCTGCCTTTAATATATACAGGGTGTACAAATGTCTTATGAAGTTTTAATCTTTTATAGGGTAGGAGAAGTATTTGGGAAGACCTTGATTTGTCAAATTTATGGGAGAGAGTTGAAATCCTCAAATTTATGGGAGAGAGTTGAAATCCCCTTAAAAGTTTGCACTCTGCTCTCAGGCTAAAAATATACTCCAAACAATCCCAGTTTCAAGTTTCCATTTCTCCATTTGCTAACTATGTAACCATGGTCAAGTTATTTAACCTCTCTGAGCCTCAGTTTCCCCATCTCTAAAATGGGGATAATAATAGCTGTTATATTTACCTTTCAGGGTTGTTGGGAAACTAAAGTGAGATAATATGTGAAAAGCACTTTACAAACTTCAAGGTGCTATGAAAATGCCAACTCATCATTATCATTATCACTGTTTTTATTTTTGGTCTCATTTTTTTCAGATAGAAAGTGATCCTGAAAAAAGTTCTTTCCTATCTATTATTAGGTTGTGGTTATGTTCTGTGGACTATTGTGGAGGTGGATAAAATGACTGGTTTTTTGTAAATAAATAAAAATATTGATTTGTAAGCTTATGTAGGCTTATTTAATACATATTTGGGATAGCTATAGAAGAGCGATCAAATAATGAGGATAAAGTATATATTATCCTGTCCCTACATGATCTTGATTTCTTCTGCTAGCAGTAAAAGGAGCAGGCATGTCAACTGACTTTGAAACAAAAATATTATGTTGAAGTAAAAGTTTCTATCTACTACTTCTGTTTTCTTTGCTGTGTTATATATTTTTAAAAAGATGCTATATCAATTGATAGAACTTGGTTCTTCAAGATATCCTTAAATTTTGAATCTTTTAGTGCTAGGTATCTCTATATTTTGAAAGTTTTTTATTCCTTCAAGTTGGAGATTAAGGGTATTTGATATGATGGTATCCAGGGGTATGGTGGAATCACTTAGAATCAACTTAAGAGGAAGAGTATATTGCTAAAATTTCAAAGTGAGCATTTACACTTGGGAAACTGGTAAAACTTACAAATGAGAGCTTAGTTTATTGTTTTGATTATTGTTTAGACTTAAGAAAGTGATGGATAAAATGTTAACAAAGTAGAATAAACTTGAGAGTGTCATGTGTTTTTTTAGAGAGCTAGTTGTTAACAGCACATTCCTGATGACACCCATTAAAAACATAATCTTAAATCTCTATGGGTCAGTGTTATATACAAGATATTGTGAACAATAATTTTTGCCGGCCAATGCTTCAGTTTCAGCACAATTAGTTATTTTGTGGCTGTATTGTTTTTTGTAACAAGAATTTGTGAAAAACAAAAATAAAGGATGACAAAAATACTATATGCCATTTACCCTTGAATTATTTTTTAAAAGTAATTCAAAATTTTGGGGCAATTAGATGGCCCAGTGGATCGAATACTAGCCCTGGAATCAGAAGGACCTGAGTTCAAATTCAACCTCAGACACTTAATACTTACCTTAGCTGTATGACATTGGGCAAGTCACTTAACCCATTGCCTTGCAAAAATCCCCCCCTCCACCACCAAATTGAAAATTTTAAGAGGGAAATAGACAAGATAAGTCACATTGACATTAATTTTGTTTAGAAGTTTAACCAATGTAAATTAATTGCTATAATAAGGATACTAAAAAGAATCACAAATGCCAATAGAAGATGGAGATATTCAGGGAAAGATTTATGAAAGAAGTATCATTGTTATGGTTTCCAAACAGTGCCAGTATCCTGGAATGAAGCAGGAAACTCACAAGGGATGCCATGTATATATTATAAATTTTCAAAGGAAACAAAAAATTAATATCTACCAACCACTGAGAACTGTTCATTTCAAGGTAATTCATATATAGTTTCAACATTAGATCTTAATACATTCCTTTTGATCATAGTTTTTGAATGTTTGATTTTTTTATCTACTTGTACTTTTGGTTATGACAGTAACTTCTCAGATCTTCTTGATTCCAACATTTCATCTTTTCAAAACTAGGTTTTTGTTGTGTTTGTTTTTGACAGTTGAGTTGATAAACAGCAAGTACATTAAAAAAATCAATGGGGAATAGGAAACAAAGATGGTAGTTTCCAATCTGATCCTAAGGCTTGAGAAGTAGTGTATTACTCAACAGGTATATACCTATTAATATGTAATTAAGGTTATTTAAGAATGGAATAAAAACATTGTTTTTTCAATAAACTTTAAAATTTGAAATAAATTTTGGGGTATAAATCTTAGTTTGAACCTAACTGCTTGATAAATGGAATTATAAAGCCTTTCTTTGCTGTGAAAAAAATGACTGAAACATCGAGGACTCCATGAACTGAGGATCTCTTCTCTAGACACTAAAAGATAAATAGTATGTCAAAAAGTGGATTAGAAAAAGAAGATGGGGCATATCAGACATGGAGACCAAGATAAGCCCACACAAGGAGAGTAACCAGCACTGACCATTTTGTCAGGGCTCTGAAGTGAAAGTCCCTAGGATTCAAATACTGCAAGTAGGTGCATGTGTGTTTGTGGGGGGTAGGCAATCATCAAATGAGAAGTAAGAAACTCAGAAAGGGCAGGTGAGGTCACAATTACATGGTTGGTTCCTCTTTTTCCTTTCTTACTGGGATAGTCCAGGGTAAATTTGCTCTCTTTGGCTGAATGAGAAGAATATTAAAGAAAGCCCTGAGGGTTTAGAGACTCATCCCAGCAGATGATGTGATCTCTTGTGAAAACAGGAAGTGGGCGCAGTGCTCTTTTTAAAAGGATTCATGGGCAAAAGCCAAAAATGTAACAAAACGGAGAGAGCCATAACCAGAGGGGCTGGGGGGTGGAGAACCAATAAACCAAGCCTCCCCATTTTCACCTTGTGCTGCAATGTTCTTGAGGCTCACAAAGAATTTAATTTCAGTTAGAGGAATAATTAAGGCAAGATTTCTGGAGATGAGAAGAATAATAGTGAATTGGTAGGAAGTCATCTTACTGTTCTATATGGTGATAGGATTAAAAAGAGAATCACACCTGGAGTCCAGAGAACTGTGTTGTAGTCCTCACTTGGCACTGCCACCTGGTGCCCTAAGCAAGTTCATGGCTTCCTTGAGCCTCAGTTTCTAAGGATCCTGAATCATTTGTCCATGAATGGAGTTGGATTGACTTTGAGCCAATAACATTCATTTGTGACATTTTCCCTTTCTTACCATAAAGAAGGAATTTTTATTTATTTTTAAATTTTTCTGAGGGGGGGTGGATTTTGGAAGGCAATGGGGTTAAATGACTTACTCAAGGTCACACAGTGAGGTAATTAGTAAGTATCTGAGGTGGTATTTGAACTCAGGTCCTCCTGACTCCAGGGCCAGTGCTCTATCCACTGAACCTCTTAGCTGCCCCCAAGAAGGAATTTTTAAAGAAAACTAAAGGCTATCCGGGGTAAATGCATATGTCTGTGTACACATACATAGTTGCACCTATGTGTGTATAAGAAAGATACCGAGACATGAAACCAGAAAAAAAGGGAGTAAAAAGTGAGAAAGCAAAAGAGACACAGAGAAAGATAAAGAGAGGGAGGGAGAGAGCTTCTTTATTGTCAACAACAGGATAATGTTGAACTACTGATCTGAGAGTTGGATAATAATCAATTTTATTGTCAACTAAGAGAGCTCAAAATACTCACATGATGTATGTGCCTTTGATTTTTGTGTTTGTATGTTTCTTGATTATCTTAGTAAATTTAATTTTTTTACATCTATATAGAGGGGGAAATTCTTGTGTTTTAATTAATAATGAATGTCAGGCATTCCTTGTGATTAGTAAGGAGCCTCTGTTGAACATTATCTCCTAACCTAGATCCACATATGTATACATTCACCTATATCTCACCACACAAACAGTGACCTGATCACAATATCCTACACTGTTGTGTCAAACTCAAATAGAAATGGGAACCATGAATTCATGAGCAGGGTTCTTGGGGCAGGATCCTTGGGGTTGCATAGTCACTTAGTTTTTAAAATGTAATATTAATGTAGTATTTTTCTCTACTTTGTTAAATATTTTTAAATATCTCTTTAATCTGGTCTGGATAGCATTCAAGAAAATGAAGTTCAAGGAAGTCATGAACTTACTTGGGGCACCTAGGTGGCAGTGCCAAGTGAAGACTCCAACACTGGTCTCTGGACTCCAGGTGCAATTCTCTTTTTAACAGGTCAATTGCCAGCCAACTCTTTTGTTCTACAATATATTCCCAAGCACATATGCTGTGCCTGCTTATTTTTGTGTGTTTTAAATACAATTACCCTTCTTTTTATTTTTTCCTATAGTAAAAGCTTTAGTTGATAAGTTGGCCAAGCAAAAAATAATAAAAAAAACCTTGTCAAATTGGAAATTTATTTAGGTAAATATTCTTTGAATGAATTTATATTGGGTCCACTTTAAATCCAAGCCTATAAAGCCAACTTCAAGGGAAAACTGTAATTGGAAGTGTTAGAAGTGGGATGTTCTGGGAAAGCACGAAACCCATTTTTCAATTTCCATTTTTTAAGGAGGTTCTCATTCTTGGCCACAGACCAGAGAGCCTGACTGTCACCTGATCCATGCTTGGGGAACATGCAAGCACATATGGATTTCATAAAATTCATCAGTCAGCACTGGCCTCCTGGTGATTCTCACACAAGTCATTAACCCCTAGGGCTCAGTAAGTCCAGAAATCATTACTACTACCAATGTAGAACTCAACTAGCCTGTAAGTCAGAACTATGAATGCATCCAGGAAAGTACATTATTGTTAGCCCTGTAAACATCCCAGGAAACCTCTCTTGAAGTACTGTTTATAATTCTAATAAAAATTGCCTGAACTTTTTTTTACCCATTCATTCTTCCATTAGGGACCATTACCTATTAACAAAAGTCAAGTAAGAAGAATATGATGGCTAGAAAGCTACATGGTCAAGGATTAGATGCATTTTCTCCTCAAAAGGAACATGAGAATCTGGTTCATATTTCTATGCATCCATCCATTAATTCAGCAAACATTTATTAAGTGATATTCCATGTCCAAGGTATCCTCACTAACTCTATGTCTGATACCTCCATGGGATGGGTGTGGAGGGGACCCTGGGTTCTCAAAGATAATATCAGCAAAGTACAAGTTCTGCCTGGTCCTCACAAGTTAGAAATATTTTAATTACAGGCTTAGTAAAGGACTATACATTTGTCATCCTAGCACTAAACCTAGTTATTCATCCCTAGATCAGCCACAGTGTGATGAATTTTTCAGGTAAAATTACTTTTAAAGGGACAGATACCAAACTATGGAGAGATTCTATTGGATGGAAGGGGTACCTACTTAACTTCATACACACACACAAATATCACATGTGATAGCATTATATATTTATATAAAAGCTACACAGCAATTTAAAGTTTGCAAAATATTTTACATATCTTAACTCAATTTGATCCTCTATTTTACAAATGAGCAAACTGAGGTTCAGAGAGGTTCAAGGTCAATTACTAAATATCTGAGGCAGGATTAGAACTCAGGTGTTATAGAATCCTAGTTCCACCTTTTGTAGCCTGTGTGTACAACCTAGCTGCCTCCAAACCCTTTTTGTCCTTGAAGAATTGAAGTGTATCTGAGGCACTGTGTGGAGAAGTTTAAAAAAACAAAAAGTATTAAGTGGAACAGTGGAGAAAGTGCCTAACCTGGATTTAGGAAAACAAGTTCAAAACTACACTCACACACTTAATCAGTATAATCCCTAGGCAAATCATTTAATCTCTGTTTGCTTCAGTTTCCTCATTTGTAAAATGGGAATAATAATAGCATTACCTCCCAGGGTTGTTGGATCAAATGAGACAATAATTGTGAAATATTTAGGACAGAGTCTGGCACATAGTCAAGGATATAAAAATGTTAGCTATTATTATAGATAAAACATTTCCTCTTGGATTCTAGTTGAAAAGACAAGGCATGAAACAACTGACTGACATTACTGTATTCTATAGTTCAGTATCAAGATTGTCAAAGACACAAGCGGAGTTGAAATTGTTCTATATCCCCCCTCTCTTTTTCTATAGGCAAGGTCAAAATATTTATTAATGATTTGGGTTATTTATCTAAATCAGAGGTTCTTAACCAGGAATCTCTGAATTTTGAAAAAAAGTTTTGAAAGTTACATTTTAATTTAATTGATTTCCTTTATAATCAAATATTTTATCTTTATGCATTTAAATATATGATTTTGAAAATGAGTCAGTAGGTTTCCCTAAGCTATCAAAAAGGGGTCATGATAAAAATAATGGTCAAAATCCCTTAATCTAAATAATAATCTTGATCAGGCCTGCATGAATAGAAATAGTCAAAATAATTAAAGTATCATATGCTGTCAGTGCTTCAAGGAATCTTTGAAATTGATTACTCATTTTATAGAGACAAAAATGAATTTTAGAGAGTCAAAGTCATTTGTACAGGATTGCAAAAGAAGTAAATGGAAAAGCAATAATCATAATTATTCATATTTTAGTCATTGAAATAAGCATAAAAATCCTTCAGGTAGGACTATTCTTTCACCAAGCTCAGAATTTCACCCGGGCAAGTCAGTGAACATTTCATATGGGGCAGATGTTGACAAAAAGCTTGGGAAGACTTCAAAGTTTACCATAGTCATCCTCCCAGGTGGAAAGGAAATTCATTGATTCAGCACAAGAAATATCAAGGTGGCAAATAATCCCCAGTGCCAAAGGGTCCTATATGACAAAGCCACCTGTCCTTACAAGGAAGACTTGACTTCTGGACATTAAAAAGCCCCCAAATTTGTATGCTGTTTCATCATAAATTAGCAAGAAAGCTCTCCTAGCACTTTTCTGGGGTTTGTCACTGGTCAGTTATCCCCCATTTTGAACCATATGAAAATTAATTACAAATAAAAATAGATATATTCCCCAAGATATTACCTTTTAATGGTTCAACTCCATGACTCTGCTCTGCAAAGTAATTGGGGATCTTGCTAATAATAATAATAATAATAATAATAATAATAATAATAATCCCTCCCAAGTGCATGGTACTTTAGAGTACTGAAAGAAATGTTTATTAAATAACAAATTATTGGGGAGATCCCTGACCTTTCCCCAAAATTTATTCCACCTAGAGCATATTATCTAAGTTAGTTGCTGCCCCCCTCAAACCCAAAAACCTTAAAAAGAATTTAATCTAAGGTGAATTATGGCCCATTGTGCTCCACTTTGGCAGGTTTGAACAAGGGGGTAGAGCCTTTATCTAGACTGTGTGAAGCTGAAGGTGGTTTGGGAGTGAAAGTAATCAGTCACATCCCCTTATAGACCTTATAGCCTTCATTATAATATTCATTCTTCTTATTAATTGTTAACCAATCTGAATATACTGCCACCCTCAGGAATACCATTCTTCCAATGGCATATAAACATTGAATGAATTCAGGAGGATGAGTGGGGTCTTAGGCATTTGAGAATATCACTCAGCCATTTTATTAATTATCTGTTAGCCTGATTAATAAAATGATTAATTACCCAGAAACTATATATCTCAAACATTTTATATGTCATAGTTAACAGAATATTTTAAAATCCATTGACTCAATTACTCTGGGAGAAATGGCAGAATGGCTGATCATGATTTTTTGGATGAGGAAACTGAGGTAATGAGAGATCATTAGATTTTAGTCTTGGAAATAACTCTTGTTGTAGTTCAGTTTTTCAGTTGTATCTGATCCTTTGTAACACCATTTGGCATTTTTTTGGTAAAGATAATAAAATGTCTGAGGTCAGATTTGAACCGAGGAAGATGAATCTTCCTGACTCTAGTCCTAGCAGTCTATGCCACCTAGCTGTCCTGAGAGAAACTTAAGGTCATCTACACTGAAGATCATTTACACATGAAAAAAACTGAGACATTGAGAATTGCAGTCCCTTGGAGAAGAGATTGTGGTGCCATGTACAGAGTGCCAGACCCGGAAAACTTGAGTTCAAATAGTACTTCAGACACTGACTAACTGTGACCCTGGGCATCACTTAATCTCTGTTTACCTCAGTTTCATTTATTGTAAAAATAGGGATAAATAATAGGATATATATATATACATATATATATATATGTATATATATATCCTAGACTTGTGAAGATCAAATGAGATATTTGTAAAGCATTGATAAATAGTAGTGACTAATAAATTCATGCTTCCTTCCTTCCTATTATGTAGAACCATACCATTGAGAGTTGGAAGGGAACCTTAGAAATCTTCTTGTCCAACTCATTCATTTTGCAGACATAAATTTGGTCACTAGTTCTAAACCACTGGAAATATATAGTGTCAATTCAATTAATTCCATTCATTCATGAAATTCATTCATCTTACTAAGAAACATGATTATAATGGAAAGAATGCTAGACTTAAGAGTCAAAAGACCACAATCTGAATCCTTATTTGATCAAGTGACTTTGAGTAAATCACTCTCTTCCTCTGGAAGAGAGGTTCTTTCCATTATATCATGCTACCTAGCCAGTGCTGAGGATTCAAAGAATTATAAGACATTATTCCTCTCTTTAATGAGAATAATCAATTTCATGAAGCAATGGAATTATCTAAATTAAAATCAAATGCTTTACATATATATCTATATATAATTAAATGTCATAAATACATAAATTTAATATGAGAATATAGAAAGTAATTATTATATTATTATATATAATTATATATACCAGGGGTTCCTAATTTTTTCATGTCATGTATCTCTTAGACAGTCTGATGAAGCCTGTGAACCAATGTCTTTAACTGAATAAAATATAATGACTATGATGTTAAAAGAAACTAAATATAATGAAATAAATATGTAATTTCTCCCATTTAAATTCATAGATCTCCTGAAATCTGTCCATAGACCCTTTGTAGGATTTTTGAATCTGTGTACCCCAGATTAAGAACTCTTGATGTAAACTAATTCTCTTTTATAGATAAGGAAACTGAGGTTGAGAGGAATGAATAGTTATTGAAGGGCACAAAGTTGGTTGAGCCAGGATTAGTAATCAAAGCTCCTAATTTTTAAGATACCACAATCTATCAAACAGTGAAGAGTATAAGAAAACATTTTTGTGAGAAAATATTTTTCTTCTACTTTTAAACAATAAGCACAAACTATATAAAAGAGCTACTGTATTGAATTATAATAACTAGAAAGCACTAAAATATTTTTCCACCAAACTCCAATATTCCCTACTTCATTCTTTTTTTTTGCAAGACAATGAATGGGGTTAAGTGACTTGCCCAAGGTCACACAGCTAGATAATTATTAAGTGTCTGAGGTCAGATTTGAATTCAGGTCCTCCTGATTCCAAGGTTCAAGCTCTATTCGCTGCACCATCTAGTTGTTCTCCTTACTTCACTCTTCAGTGTTATCCAGATTTGTGCTTTCTCCCTTGTGAGACCATTATTTTACTTTTTCATATTAATCTCAAAGTTCAAGTTGAATAAGAATGGGAATGAAAATAATTTATTAATAGAAGCTGCCTTCCAGAGTCTCTGATCTCTGGGTCTGAGAATTCTCAATATTTGTGGTAGTGAATGGATTAAATATGTAGCACCTAAAAGGAAATACTGGACTTTTGTATTAGGCTACAAGTTTGATGTTCCATAAGTGCATGAGTATTAAGAACAGAAAGATCCAGTGGGCTAGAACATAGCCAGATGGAATAAAAGAAATGTAAAGTATTACACTGGGTTTAGCAAGTCAAATTTACAAGTATAGAGATGGAGAAGCACAGAGAAATAACTGTCACCTGAAAGAGCTCTGGGAGTGCAAGAAGTGTGCTGTGGGAGCACCCAAAGCAAACCTTCTTCCTGCAAGAAGTATTTCCTACTCTTCTTTAGACTTAATGCCTTCCTTCTGAGACTACCCTTTTTTTTGGATGGATAGAAAGATAGCTAACTAGCTAGCTGGATGATGGATGAATGGATGGATGAGTGGATGAATGTTGGATGGATGGATGGATGGTGGATGGAAAGATAGAAAGATATGGGTGATGTTCTGAAGAGGTCATGCCATGCTGGGTAATTCTATGCTAGTGTCTTCCATATTGCACAATCAATTACATAGTTCTTAAGAGAGACCATGAGAGTGTCCTTGAATTGTTTTTTTCTGACCACCATGTAAGCACTTGCCCTGTGTGAGTTCTCCATAAAATAGTCTTTTTGGCAAGTGTACATTTAGCATTTGAACAACATGGCTTGCTATCTGAATTGTGCCCTCTGTAGCAGAATTTGAATGTTTGGCAAGGTCAAGAAAGGATCTCAGTGTGTCATATCTTATCCTACCAAATGAACTTCAGAATCTTCTTAAGATAATTCATATGGAAGTGATTCAGTTTCCTGGCATGGCACTGGTAGACTTCCCAAGTATACAACAATGAAATCAGCACAACAGTTTTGTGGTCCTTCAATTTGGTAGTCAATCTAATATCTCTTCTTTTCAACACTTTCCTTTGGAGTCTCCCAAAAACTGATATAAATGGATAGATAGTTAGATAGATAAACAGACAGACAAAAAGACACCCAGATTCATACACATATATAACAAATAGGTGCATCTCTTTGTCTCTGTCTCTGTCTCTCTTTCTCCCCCCTCCCCTTATAAAGTTGTTTGCATGTTGTTTCCCCATTAGACTGTGAGCTCTTTGAGAGCAAGGATTACTAGTTGTCTTTCTTTATATCCCAGAGATATAAAGTCTCTGGCACACAGTAGGCCTTAATAAATGAAAGTTGATTGATGATTGCCTTAAAAGGTATAGTAGTCAAGACTGGGGAATTAATAACTACTCCATACTTTGCAAAAACTGAAATTATTCAACTTTATAGTGGAAGAGAACCATCAAGATGGAAAATACTCAGAGATGGTCAAATGGGATGGCTAAAAGTCTTAAAAATTATGTCCTGTGAGGGTTACTTAAACTATGAATGCAGGTATTTAAAGGGCTATTACATGGGAGAGGGATTAAATTTGTCATGATTGGTCCCAGCATTCAGAACTAAAATACTATGGATAGAAATTGCAAAGAAGCAAATTTAAGCCTGATGTCAGGAAAAACATATCAGAGCATTAAAAAGCAGTTTGGATTACTTTGGGAGGAAGTGAGTTCTCCTTTATTGGAAGTCTTCAAGTAATGGTTAGATGACTATATATGTTGGGATTGCTATGGAGGTAATTCTTATTCAGGTGTGATAAGGGTGGATTGGCATACAGGAATCAAAGCTTGAGACATAGATGGTTTTTCCTTGTTTGGTTCTGGTTCAAATGACCATATGGAAATGTGGAGAGAGCCAGTTTCTAGTCATGTGGGACTGAGGGGTTTGTACTGTGTGATGATGAAAATCTTTTACTTGTATATAGAGCCAAAAAAAGTGATGACTTGAAGTTTGCTGAGGTGGAACTGTTTTACAAAGCAATGACATGACCCTTCCTTAATGGTTTTCCTCTATGATTTAGTGTGAGGCAGGACTTCTGTGAGTTTACTTCTTGAAAGTCAGTTGGCAAAAGAATGGTTTCCCTGTCTTCCATCCACCCATGATGGTCATGAGAACATGGCTGCTTCTGTCTTTTTTATATCATCTATATCAACTTTCATGATTTTGGTTGAGTGTATATTCTGAAATGAAAGTATCTGTGTGCTGATATGAATTTGGGAGAGTTAAAGGTCCCATCAGAGGTCCTATGTCAGTCAGAGCTGATCAATGACAGCAGCAATAGTGATTGATGTCATTGGAACTGTCTACAGACAGATGTAGAAAGCTAGTCACTTGACAGTCAGACTCCATGTGACCCCCTCATGGCATAGGGAAATGCCACTAAGGGACTCTAGAAAAGGGTCGATCCTTAGAGTACAACAGATAAATTTGCTAAATTTTGGCAGGACATCTTGAGGACTCAATAAAGAGAGAGAGAAATGGATTTTCAGGGCCAGAAGTAGAGAGGTAACCCTTTGCAACATGTATTCCCTATGCATCCACCTTACTACCATTATAGTTAACATTAGTGCCCACTATCCTCATGGACATTATATTGGTAGGAGAAGTGTTTTCAAGGTTTTAGGGAGAATAATTGCATCAACTATTCTTACTGAACCTTTGATTCATTACCTAGAACAGCTCTCTCTCTCTCTCTCTCTCTCTCTCTCTCTCTCTCTCTCTCTCTCTCTCTCTCTGTCTCTTCCTTTCCCTCTCTCTTCCTCTTAGGAACTCAACCTCAAAATTTGGTTCTGAGTAAGGCGAGCACTCCAAAGTACTTATTATGTAGCCATAGGCTATATTATAGGAGCGTATATATGTATATATATGCATACATATGTATATACATACATATATATGTATATATATAATGTGTATATATGTATGTATACATATATATGTGTGTATGTGTGTGTGTGTATATATATATATATATATATATATATATATATATATATTCTCTGTGGTACTTTCCATATGCAAAAGTCTATATTTCTATGACTGTTCCATTTCTTTTTTTTTTGTTTTTAGGGTTTTTTGGCAAGGCGATGGGGTTAAGTGACTTGCTCAAGGTCACACAGCTAGGTAATTATTAAGTGTCTGAGGCCGGATTTGAACTCAGGTTCCCCTGACTCCAGAGCTGGTGCTCTATTAACTATGCCACCTAGCTTCCCCTCCATTTCTTTTTTTGTAAATCATTTATTTATTTATTTTTAACATTCATTGAATGGAAAGATAAAGAATTCTTTCATCATACATATATATTGCTTAATAATTTTTCTAATTATTTTTTCAGTTCATACTCACTTTTGTCTTTCTTTTCAAAGAGATCTTATTTTAGGGATTGGACCTTTATCAGAACTGGTACAGTAATTAAAATTATAAAGGACAGAGAATTGCCCACATATGATAGAGATATTAGCCTATTTCATCTTATAGCCTTAGAGATTCACATCTTCATTTAAACAGGGAAGGAACTGAGGTCCAGAAAGGTTAAGTGACAGTTTAAGGTCAATTTTATACAAACATTTGGTGGAATAGACAAGATTAGAACCCAGATTTTTGTTGTTTTTTAAAAAACTATCAGCTAAGCTTTTTTAATGTTACCATTTTCTCTCCTCTTATTTAACTTCTACAATGTAACCAGAGAAAATATTATGTTTTAAAAATATATATGGTCGAAGTTGTAACAAATGCAACATTATCTCTTGGACAGCTGAAGTCTTTTTTCTCTGACAGATAAGTCTGTTACCAGGAAAACAAAATTTGTTATTACATCAAATAAAACTGTTACAAAGTCAATTAGGAAACAAGTAGAGAATGCTTGTTATAGTTTGATGATCCTGTGGCCAATGAAGTGTTGGGTCAGCAGCAGCTAGGTTGGCCCCAGTGGACGCTGAGCTATAGAAACGAATGAATCATACTGACCCTGGGAAGGTTCCTTTCCTTGATCTCCAAAAGAACACCGAGAAAGCAAATTGGTTCCCCTCTCATCAGCTGTTCCACAGCTGTCCTGTTGGCTGTTTCACTGATTCCTTACTGTCCTCTGGCCTTTAACAGTTGCCTGATTGTCTAGTTTTTGTGTGATGAGGGAGAAGTCAAAATGTATTCTGGGCACAGTGGAGGGGTGGGTTCAGAAGAATGAAATGAATGAATAGAAAACAACAAAGGAGAAAAATAAATTACTGTTACCCCTCAGGATTTCCGGGGGCCTGAAAAGCTCTTAAAAGAAGCAGTCTTATGTACCTCCCAAATTAGTTTGAGGAGAAAGAACATTTTCTTCTTGTAAAGTCTGGTGCAGGCTGGAAGAAGGGAAATATTGGACTGAGAGTCCAAAGACCCAGGTTGTTAGTTCTAGTTGCCCCAACTAATCTTTGAAAAGCCAATCCCTTAACCTTCTGATGTCTCAGTTTTTAATACTATTTTCCTTCCTGCACAATTTGTTTCAAATGGAGGCATGCATGATCTCTTACTCCTATTGTTTCAGAGTGGAAATTGAATGTCAGCTCTGGAGTCAAGGGGCATTGGCTCAAATGAACCTTAGACACTTCTGTGACCGTGGGAAAATCACTTAACTTCCTTGGGTCTCAATTTCTTCATCTTTAAAATGAGGCAGCTGAACTAGCTGCTATTTTGAGAGGTGTCAAACATGTGACCCCTAGACATAGGCTATAACAATTCCAAGTAAGACTCAAACCAGATTAAAAGACAATTGTCAAACATTTAATTATTTATTTTTAATTTTTTTTCCCTAATCAGTTTTTGTACAAGGTTTCAAGCTTTATATTTCTCTTTCCCTCCCTCCTCCCCACCTCTCCCCTGACAGAAAGCAATCTGATATAGGCTCTACATTTATAATCAAGCTGAACAAAAGATCCATATTGATCATGTTGTGAGAGAAGAATCAGATTCAAATGGAAGAAAACATTAGAGAGAATAAATGGCATTATATATGACACCCTTCAAATTGAAGAAAATAAGCTTTGGTTTTCATTTAAACTCAACAATTCCTTCTTTGGATATGGTGGTAGTTTCCATCATAAGTCTTTTTAAAATTACCTTTGATTATTGCATTACTGAAATGAACAAGTCCATCATGGTTGATCATTACCTCATGTTGTTGTTAGTATGTATAATGTTCTTCTGGTTCTGCTCACTTCACTCCACATCAATTCATGCAAGTCTTTTTTTTTAGGTTTTTTTTGCAAGGCAAATGGGGTTAAGTGGCTTGCCCAAGGCCACACAGCTAGGTAATTATCAAGTGTCTGAGACCGGATTTGAACCCAGGTACTCCTGACTCCAAGGCCCATGCTTTATCCACCATGCCACCTAGCTGCCCAGTTCATGCAAGTCTTACTAAACTTTTCTGAAATTCCCCATGATTTCTTATAGAACAGTAGTGTTCCATCACATACATATACCACAGTTTGTTCAGTCATTCCCCAATTGATGGGCATCCCCTCAATTTCCAAGTCTTTGCCATTTTAAAAAGTGCTGCTATGAATATTTTTGTATATATGGGATTTTCACTCTTTGTGATGATCTCTTCAAGATGTAGATCTAGTAGTGGTCTATTTTTTTTATTTATTATTATTTTGTTCTTCAGTTTTGAAGAAGACCATGACATGGAGGTGATGCCGTGACAAGCACATGAATTGGATTTGAGTGGGGGGGGGGGCTGTGCTAATTCACTAGTCTCACTTTCTCCTCTGGAGCAATCTGGGCCCAGCGGTCAGATATAAATCAGCACAACTGGAGTGAACCTGGATGTGAGGCAATCAGGGTTAAGTGACTTGCCCAAGGTCATACAACTAGTAAGAGTCAAGTGTCTGAGGTCAGATTTGAACTCCTTGTCCTCCTGACTCCAAGGTCAGTGCTCTATCCACTACATCATCTAGTTGCTCTTCTAGTATTGGTAATCCTGGATTTATTTTATTGCTCTTTGAGTAAAATTGATTGACAAACTTTTATTTATTCTTATTTTTTACATTTCTTTACCCCAGCTACATGTAAAAGCAAGCCTCAACATCTTCATCCAAAACTTTGAGTTCCAAATTCTCTCCCTTCCTCCCAACTGACTCCCCACATTGAGCAAGCCAGTTACTTGGTATAGGTTAAAAATGTGAAGCCATGAAATACATTACTACAATAGTCATGGTGTAAAAGTAAACATAATCACACACACACACACACACACACACACACAGACACCCAGAAACCTCAAGAAAAATGAAGTGGGGAGGAATTTGCTTTAGTCTGTATTCAGACACCATCAGCTCTTTCTTTTGAGTCAACATCCTTTGTCATAAGTCTATCAGAGAAATTGCTTCAATATTTTTCCCCATAGTTGCTATTGCTAGCCATACTTTCCTCCATCCTATCCCCTACCCCCATTTATAATATTCTCTCTCTCCTTTCAGCCTGTCCCTTGTCAAATGTGTCCTATATCTGACTACCCTTTCCCACGATCTTCCCTCTCTTCTATCACCTATATCCCCCCTTTCCTCCCCCATCCTCTTTCTCATATCCATTTCCTCTTCTATTTTCCTCTAGGGTAGGATAGATTTCTATATTCAATTGAGTATGTATTTTATTTCCTGTCTGAGTCACTTCCAATGAGAATAAAACTTTATTCACCTCACCTCATCTTTCCTCCCACTTCCATTCTATTGTAAAAGCTTTTTCTTGGCTCTTTTATGTAAAATACCAGCCTATCCTTCCTCTCCTTTCCCTATCTCCCAGTACATTCTTTTAACTCTTTTTAATATAATATGCCTTCAGATTCAACTCCCTCCTGTACTATGTCTATATAGGCTCCATCTAACTGTCCTTGTAAATGAGAAGGCTCATAAGAGTTATCAGTATCATCTCCTCATGCAAGAATACAAACATCATTAAGTTCAACATCATTAAGTCCCTCATAATTTGCCCTTTCTATCTATTTTCTCTATGTTTCACATGAGTTCTACACCTGAAGATCAGACTTTCTGTTCAGCTCTGGTTGTTTCATCAGGAAAGTTTGAAAGTCCCCTATTTCCATCTTTTCTCCTGAAATAGAATGTCCAGTTTTTGCTGGGTAGTTGATTCTTGGTTGTTATATAAGCTCCTTTGCCTTCTGGAATATATTCCAAGCCTTATGAGTCCTTAATGTGGAAGCTGCTAAATCTTGTCTTATCCTGTCTGAAGCACCATCATATTTAAATTGTTTCTTTCTGGTTGCTTGTAATACTTTGTCCTTGATTTGAGAGTTCTGAAATTTGGATATAATATTACTGTCAGTTTTTCATTTTGGGATCTCTTTCAGCAGGTGATTGGTGGATTCTTCCAGTTTCTCTATTACCCTCTGTGACTAGGCTATCAGGGCATTTCTTGGATCATTTCATGAAAAATGAAGTCTAGGTTTCTTTTTTGGCCATGATTTTCAGAAAGCTTAATAATTTTAAAATTATCTCTCCTAGAACTGTTTTCCAATTCACTTGTTTTTCCAGTGAGATATTTCACATTTTCTTCCTAGTTTTTCATTCTTTTGGTTTTGTTTTATTGTTCCTTGATTTCTCACAAAGTCATCAGGACCAAAGTAATTGTCTATGGTTGGATTTTTTTTTTCTGTTGTTTGCTCATTTTCCTAGACTTGATTTTAACTCTTTGTTAGAGTGGGGTTCTGCTCCCAGGGTGGAAGACTCATTCCCAAGCTTTTGAGAGTTTTTGCAGTTGATTTCAGAGTCACCCCCCCAGGGACCTCAATTCCTCTAAGGTCTTATATGAGAGGCTCTGACCACTCTCCTGGACTGTGCTCTGGTCTGTGGATGACCACAAGCACTCTTTTCTGCTGTGGAATTGTAGGAGAGTCCTTGCTCCATTTATGATAGTAAAGCTCCTTTTCCTAAGACTGGGACCCCAGACTGCAACCTGGATCTGAGTATAGACAAAGCAATAGAGTCCTGCCTCAGGTATAGCAGAGACCTCTGCATCTCTCCTTTCCTCCTTGCCATCTATTGGCTGAGGACTCTGGAAGCAGCTTCCCGGTGGCTGCCTGCTGGGTGCTCCCCAGGCCTGCTCCTGGTTCCTGAGGCCAGTTCTATGCTGAGACCTATGCTGGCCTGGGTTCCCCTCTTACTCTGGTGTGGGAGATATTTCCTGCTGACCTTCTCAATTGTCCTTGGCAATCCCTGGACTGAAAGGTCTGAATACCACCACCACTGCCACACCCAGACATCCTCTGGATACTAGATGCCTCAGGGTTGTTTCTGGATGGCTGAAGCCTGGCAAGGCCCTGCTGTGCTATGGGCCCTTTCTAACCCCCATGTAACAGATCTTTCCCTTCCAAGTTGTATTGGGATGGAAAATTGTTCCACTCAGTCTTTGTGGGTTCTGCCACTTTACGATTTGGTTAGAATCATTATTTAAAGGTATTTGGAGTGGTTTGGAGAACTCATGGGATTTCCTGCCTCTCTGTCATCTGATTGGAAAACTTTTAACAAAATAAAATATTATAAAATATTGATAATGTTAATATGTGGTTTTCTAAGTCAATGCAGGGATTCTTATGGAAGGTTTTATAGCCTCCTTTCTATTTGGATTTGACACCACTTTTTGAGGTCCATTCTAGCTCTCTTTCTACATGATACTTTCCTACATCAAAATCTTTTGCTCACCAGTTACTTAGTTATCCCATGCTAATGGTTTTAAGATATTACTGCTGTGGCTACTATCTCTATTAGTAGAAATCACCACTCATCAAACTGATCTTTTCTGTGTAGTGATCCTGTGTGATGTACTGGATGGAACATGGAAGCCTGGGATAATTGGTAGGATGCTGACTTGGAGTCAGGAAGATCTTCACTTGAAACTGACCTCAGTTAATTATGAGTTTTTGACACTGGTCAACTTATCCTATATAACCTCCCATTAAAAATTTGGCCTAATCATCCATGCAGAAAAGATCAAGTATATGAAGAATTTCTATTGCCCAGGTTATGATGTGCAATTGGACAGGCATTCCACAGAGCTCGATCATCAGTCTATATAGGAATAGAAATAAAAAGGGACTCAGATAGATAACTAAATGAATAAATAAATGAATAGATAAAATATCAGACTCAGAATTGGACAAGAGGAGAAGAGTGAGCTTGATTATCTTCAGGAAATTATAAATTTCCTTAATGATGTTAACTTTTTCCAGAAGCAATGGTTCATTAAAAATAACAGTATTCTGTTGGAGTTATATGACTTTGAGACATGCCAATTTAAAAACGTGGAGATAAAATTAAAATATGCTTTGCCTAGAGTTATTTTTTATCAAATTTGTAATTTGTTTGAGGTCTGGATATGCTTCTGAGTATAATTAGAATGATAAAAACTGGGTTTTTCCCTAGAAATTAAGAGATTAAAGATTTTTTTTACAGTTCTAGCAGTGTTGAAACAACCAAGCATAATGACTAGTTAGCATGAACAAATGAAGAAATTATCAGATGTTGTGCTACTTCCCACCCCACAACTCCCAGCAGAATCCTCAATGTCCTGGGATTTCTCTCCTTAAAGGGTTTTGTGGTCTGAGGACTTTTCTCTCCTTTCATTCATACCCATGTGTATTTGTTATCAAAAGTTCAATCTAAAGATTCAAATATAAATTTCTTGTGAATAGGGGTTGTTTCATTCTTTGTTTTTGTGCTCCCCAGGGCTTAGTATAATCTGCATATAGTAGGTACTTAATATATATTTGTTGATTTGTTTGAATGTTTCTTGACACTTGCCCCAAAGTACCAAAATTGCTAGTTATGGCTCTTGAGTACTATAATAAGTGCTACATTTATCTATCTATCTATCTATCTATCTATCTATCACAATACATTTCACACAGTAAGCCTTGGAATTACTGTTTTTTAACTGAATCTGTGATTTTATTGACATAGGCTTTAGTCACTAGCTGTGTGACCCTGGACAAGTAACTTTTGTTTTCTTCAGTTTCCTTTACTGTAAAAATGGGGATAAATAATAGCATGAGTTACTAAAATTATTATATTTTACATAGCACCATAGATAGTATAACTTTGGGAGGGGGTAAAAGACCTTCATAAATACAGAGTTGAAATATTATCTAGTCAGCTGGATGGCAAAATTGATGGGGGGTTGGACCTTGACCCCGAAAAATCTGAGTTCAGATGTGACCTCCATTACTTACTAGTTTCATGATCAGAGACCCAAGTTACTTATGCTTTCTGCTTCAATTTCCTCTACCTTAAAATGGGGACTTGATAAATGCTTATTTCTTTTGCCCCCCCCAACAATTTCGTTTAACAGAGCAGTAAAAGGTACAGTGAGTGATTTGTCTAGTTAATTTAGAACAAGTCATTACTATCCCTTGTGATCTCGGGAACTTTGTTAACAGGGGTACAACCAGTCTTGAGTTGTCAAAGGCCATACCAATGCAATGCAAACTCTGGTAGAAAGGCTTTGAACTTTGCAATTGCCATATATGGATCAGTCTAGTTAAATTTCCTTCCTATGTGACCCTGGATGCTTAAGCTCTCCTGACCATCTATAAATTGAGGGGTTTTGTCTTCTAATACCGCTCACAGTCTGTAATCCAGCTCTGATGAATCAAATGATCAATGATTCATTAGAATCAATGAATCCAACACTAAAGCAAATCTTGAGGCCTTAATACATTAGTAGAAGGTCTTCATAAGTTACTATGGATCACTTACTGGTCAATCTTCTAGGGATGAGCTTCTTTAAGTTGTTAGGTTGTTCTTTTAGTTAGGACTTCATCACAAAGTTAAATAATGAGAGAACTTGGACTCAAAGCTCAGGTCTCCTGACTTGCTGAACTGGACTATCAACACTAATCACAATGTCATGAATTTAGAGCTGGAGGCAACCATGGAATCCAACACCCTTGCTAAGGAAACCAAAGCTCAGAGAAGGGAAAAGGCAGGGTAATAACTAAAATCCAGGTCCTTTGACTCTAAATACAGTGTTCTTTCCACTACACCATGGCCAGAAAGAACCAGAAACTGCTCCCACTTTTCAGGATTTTACAAGGTCAAAGTCCCCACTATTCATTGATTCTCAGAAAGGTGGTACTGGGGCAGCTAGATGGTGCAATGGGTAGAGCATTGGCCTTGGAAGTCAGGAGGATAGGAGTTCAAATCCAGTCTCAGACTCTAGCTATGTGGTCTTGGGGGAGTCACTTAACCTTGATTGCCTCACATTTAGGGCAATTGCCAGTTGTCCCAAGCCACGTCTGGTCATTGGACCCAGATGATTCTGGAGGAGAAAGTGAGGTTGGTGACTTAGTACAGCACCTCCTCACTGATATCCAATTCATGTGCTTGTCATGGTCTCCCTAATGTCATGGTCTTCTTCAAGAATGAAGGACAGCCATCATTATCATTATAGGCCTTTTGTCCATTGTTAACAATGATAACAGATTAGAGTTATAATAATAAGTGATTTAATACAGATTGTCTTTTCTTATCCTCATAACAAACTTGTAAGTAGGGCAAACAGCGTTATTCACCTTTCACAGAAAAGAAAACTGAGGGTCACTTTACACTGGGCTAAATGGTAGGGATATAAATACAAGAAGATCAAGCTGATCTGTACTCTCAAAGAGTTTACATTCTAACGGGGGAAGAAAAAAAAGCATAAAAGGTGGGAGATGGGAGTTGCTGAAGAGTTGGTGCAATGAAGAAAGTGAGTCGAGTTGAATTGAGAAAGACGTGAGCGTGACTAGGGCTCCTCAAGAAACGGGGACCCACGTGAGAGTGCCAATAATCAGACTGAGGGAGTCCTTTGAGAGAGTCAAGGTGAGTGAGGCTGCTGAGATGGAGCAGGGCCAAGACTGTGTTCACACTTGATGCCTCTGAGGTGAACAGTGACTTGCCCATTGTGTGCTGAGATCTGGAGTTCTGTCGAAACTCAGAATTCCCTCAGCCACCCTTCTCCATTTCGGGGGGAGCCAACTGAGGCAACTGAGTCCACGGCTCAACAGTCTACTTAATTGCCCGAGGAGGAAGAGTTTGTACATGAATTGCACTTCCCTCCAGAAGTGCCCCCACGGGCACACTGTTACAGAGAGGACAGTTTCCCTGGCTGATGGGATTTGGAGTCTCGGACTCGTTTTACTAAGAAAATGAATCCCGGAGAGAACCTTGCTCAGGTGATTCCCCCATGCCTTGCCCCCATCAAATGAACTCCTTCCCGAATCATTCTCTCAGCATAATGTGGCACCGCAGCCCGAGGTGCCGACTAGCTTCCAGGACTGACGTTGTGAGCACCGGGAGACGAGGCCAACGAATCCCAGAGCCGGAGAGGGTGCTCCGGGATGCTGCGGGGCCCTCTCCCGGGGCTCGGGGTGCGGTGGCGGGGGAGGCTTGCTCAGGCGGTGCACCGCTGCTAACCCGCAGGAGGGGAGGCTCCCGCCTCGGTCCCCGGGGGTGGTCCCGGCTCCCTCGCCTCACCTCCCCCCTCTCGCAGGTGCGCCGGCCTGGCTCCCGGCCGGGCTGGGGGCAGGGAGAGCCCTGGCCCGGGCCGGGGCTGCGAGGCCGCGGCTGCAGAGCGGGGGCTCCGGGCCAACAGCCGGAGCAGGTGGAGGGGGGCGGGACCTGCCGCGGCGGATCGCGCCTGCCTCCTCCTCGCCCCCCTCGGCCTGGGGGGGAGAGAAAGGAGCCCGGAGGGGGCGAGGGCTGGGGGGCCGCGAGGGCGCGTTGCACGGGGTGCAGCTGCGCCCCCCTTTGGGAAGGGGCACGCCGATTCCCGGGCCTCGCCGGCCAGCGGGAGCACGCCGGGGCTGGCATTGGCCGCCTCCGGATCTGCTTCCTGGGTTTGCTTTCGTTTTGCCGGGGGCTTCTCCTTTCTCCTCCCTCCCGGCTCCGCACCCCGCTTCGGTCCCCCCGGGTCTCCCCGGCTCGAGGAGGCGCCCACACTGAGGCTGCGCGCCTGCTCCGGGGTGCTGGGCGGAGGGTGGCCTCTCCGCTGCAGGTGAATGCGAAGAGGGAGGTGGCGGGAAAAGGCGTGAGAGGGGTTTGTCGCTGCAGGTTGGGGACCGAGTGTGAGGGGAAGCGGGGAAGGGGGCGGAAAACGGATGTGATGGCTCCCCCCTTCCATCCTTTTGGCGGTGCGAAGCCTGCCCTCCCCACCCCCACCCTTACCTCCACCCCCACCCTCACTTCCCCCTCTCCTTCCAGCCCCTGCTCCCAGGTGCGAGCGTGCGTTCCCCCCGCAGCTCGGGGGCGAGGTCACTCCTGGGTACCGTGTGACCGCCCAGTCCCTGATATCCGCTTCTTGCCTCGTCCCCATCATTCAGGATTCGCGGGAAGAAGATGAGTTCTCTCTTCAGCCAGGGAGCCCGGGTGGCTCTCCAGGGCAGGGCTGGCTGCGCCCTCCTGCTCCGGGCGCCCCCTTTGACAGGCACCCAGCTGGTCTGGGCCAGCAGCAGCTCGGGGCCCGCAGGCTCCCATCCTGTGCCCTTGGCCCTGAAGAAGCGGGGCTACGACGTCACCAGGAACCCGCATCTCAACAAGGTACCCGGGGGAGAGTGGTCGTGGGGGATGGGGGTCTGGGCACTAAACTGCAGATGGGGCCAGTTGCCCTCGACTCTCCTGGCCAGCTATTGCCTTATTCCGGGTGCTTGAACTCTCCTCCCCTTTGCACAAGACTCCAGCTTCAGTGACAGTGTTTTCCTTGTGGGCCTTGTCAGCTGTTACCAGGGCATGACTGTGACTTGATTGGCTGTGTTTTTAAAAAAAAAAAAAGATCTCATAAATCAAGGCAGGTCAGGTGTCGTGGATATGAGGCAGCATGGTGTGCTGGAAAGATTGGGAATTAAGACCAACTGTACTCCGCTGTGACTCTTCTTCAGAGTAGATGGCAGGGAGTAACCTTAGTTACCATCTAGCCTAATTCTTTTATTTTACAGATGGAGAAACTGAAGTCCAGGGATGTGGGCATTTGAAGTGATTTGCCCAGGATTACAAATGTAGTTAAATAGCAGAGCTGAGATTTCATACCTACAGTTATCTGGTATTTATGTGACTTCAAGCAGCTTATTTCACTCCATTATCTATAAAAATGAAGGGGTTGGGCTAAATGACCCCTGCAGGTCTAGATCCTGGGACTGATTTCTGATTGTCCCCAGGAGGCTTGGGTCAGAGCTCCGCCTATGATTGTGTATCCTTGAACAGGTCATTTAGATCTCTCTGAGCCCAAGTTTCCCCATCTTCAAGAAGGGGAACAGTAAGATTTGTATTTGAATCCCAGTCTTGGGCAGATCAAATGAATATGGAAAAGTGGTTTGATAGTTGTACAGTGTTATAGCAATAGAAGATAGGACTTAATATTTGAAAGGTGGCAAGGGAAGAGAGTTGGCACACCAATAGAGCCCTGGATCTGGAGTCAGGAAGGCAGACCTTCCTAAGTTCAAATCTGGCCAGAGATACTAGCTGTATGACCATGCGCAAGTCATTTTTAACCCTGTTTGCCTTAGTTACCTGACCTATTAAAGAAGCTGATGAAGGAAATGGCAAACCAAAGAGTTGGATATAGCTGAACAACAAAAAGAATTGGATTTTGAAACTGGGCCTTGAAATCATCTAGTTTTGAAACTCCTTGTAGAACTTTCAAGTGAACTCCAAATCAGTTAATTTGGAAGTGTTTAAAAAAAATAAAGAAAAATATAGTACCTGTTAGAGTTTGATAACCACTGATCTAGTCCATTTCTCTTCACTTTTACAGCTGAGGAAACTGAGACTCAGAGAGGGGAAATGACTTGCCCAATGATGCTCAACCAGTTCAGGGACAAGTAGAAAGAACTCAGGACTTCTGCAGTACTCCTTTTTTTTTAGGTTTTTGCAAGGCAAACGGGGTTAAGTGGCTTGCCCAAGGCCACACAACTAGGTAATCATTAAGTGTCTGAGGCCGAATTTGGACCCAGGTACTCCTGACTCCAGGGCTGGTGCTTTATCACCACCTAGCCGCCCCAGTACTCTCTTTTACCTGCCCCACTCACTCATATATTTATTTCTGGAAGAACTGTTAACGCCTCTACAATTCCTAATTGTCATGAACTCCAGTAATGGATAGATCTCTCTTACCCTTTCCCAACTTAAAAACCTAAAAGGAATCTTCACATACTATCAGCTGATTAAGTAATATTTAACTAGAGCTTTTAGTCATATTACCTGTATTTGATCTAGGGATATATGAGTTGTGGACTACTACTTTTCCTTTACTTGCTTATGAATTATTGACAGAATAAAGGAATAGATCAAAAGACTATATTTTTCCTGGAGTTGTGATCTCTAAAGCATTCTTAGTCCCTAGGTTTCTCTAGCTGTGGCACATCTTTCCCCACCCCCTAAAATGAAAAGAGAACTTTACTTGTTATAGCAATGTTTTTGTTACATATTCCTGTTAACTAGCTACTTTAATTCCCCCACATTCTCTTGATCATTGTTGTGGAGTGGAAAGTGCTGAGAATGCCAGGGTGGGACTTGATCTTTGTAGGGGTTATAAGATCATTGTTGGCTGACTTCTTTGAGTAGAACTACATCGTCTCAGTAAATCTAGTGCTGACTCCTGATTATTTTATTGGAGATAGATCAGATTAGTCTTAGAAATCAGCCAAGTAATTGATGACCTCTGCATTAGGATAGGACTGAGTCACTTCCCTGGCTTCCTGCAGGTCTCAGAAAAAAAATCCCTCATTCTGCAGAAACCTTTCCTGGTTCTCCTTAATACTGGTGACTTCTGACTGAGAATATCTCCAGTTTATCTAGTCTATATGCTGTCAGTATAGTCATTTGTATTTTGTCTCACCATTAGACTGTGAGCTCCTTGAGATTGGTGACATTTTTTCTTTTCTATGTTTCTCCAATACTTAGCACAGTACTTAACCTGACACATAGTATGTGTTTAAAAAATATGTGCTGACTTGATTTGTTCAGTTCTGAGGAAAGGAGGCAGAGAGGCAAATGTGAAGCCTATAGAAAATACATGAAAAATTCTTAAACATATGATATTGATCCTCTAGTTTGATTCTCTACTGAGGTCATAATGAGAAGTGTGGAGATTTAAACCACAAATTGTGTGATATAGTTTAATTGGCCATTTTACTGTTCTTTTACACAATAGTCCAACTTCCATTGCTTATGTCTTTGTCTCAGTTGTCCCTCATACCTGATACACACGCATCCTCTTACCTCTGACTAGTCTATTCAAAGTTAAAATGGAGAGTTGTTGTGAGGAGCCAATGAGATGATATTTATAAGAATACTTTAAGGGCAGCTAGGTGGCATGGTGGGTAGAGCACTGGTCCTGGAGTCAGGAGTACCTGGGTCCAAATTCGGCCTCAGAAACTTAATAATTACCTAGCTATGTGGCCTTGGGCAAGCCATTTAACCACATTTGCCTTGCAAAAAACCCTAAAAAAACAAAAGAATACTTTGCACAGAGCAGGACTTCATAAATGTTTGTTTTCTTCCTTCCTCCTTACCTGTCAGTACCTCCCTTCCCCCAAAATTAATTACCTACTCTCTCTGACTCTCTCTCTCTCTCTCTCTCTCTCCCCCTCTGTTTCCATCTGTGTCTGTCTTTCTCTCTCTCTGTATCTGTCTCTGATTCTGCCTGTTTTTCTCTGTACTTCTGTCTCGCTCTGTCTCTGTATTTCTGCTGTCTGTCATTCTCTGTTTCTCTCTGTCTCTATCTCTCTCTACTTCTGTTTCTGCTTCTTTCCATCTCTCTCTCTGTACTTCTCTCTATATTCATGTTATCTCTCATATAGAGAATATTTTCATTTTGTCTTTGTAATGCCGGAATCCAACACAATATTTGGTCCATAACAAGTGTTTAATGCTTGTTAGCTATAAGAAAATATAGGAATGGATGATATGGGAATTTTGTAGCTTACAAGACCATAGGACAATTAAGAACTTTATAAGCTGTGGAAGGAAAAACTCCATTCTGTTGGGCACAATTCTGTCAGAAATAAACCCATTAACCTTCCTCTCTCCTTAATTCCTGTTACTGTCAAGAGCAATACTCAGGGGAGCAGCTAGGTGGTGAAGTGTATAGAGCACCGATCCTGGAGTCAGGAGGACCTGAGTTCAAATGGGGCCTCAGACACTTAATATAATACTTACTTAGCTATATGATCTCGGGTAAGTCATTTAAACCCATCGCCTTGCAAAAAAAAAAAAAAAACCAACAAAAAACAAAAAAGGCCATACCCAGTCACCCAAGTTTCATTTTTGACTGCTTATCTCTCTTATCCTCCATATCCAATTGTCAACTTCTGTAGTTGTACCTTTCTGTTCTACATCCACTTCTTTCCTCAATTATTGCTACCATTCTGAAGCAGGAAGGCCCTCCTCACCTCACATCTGGGCCCATGTTGATTTGTCTTTCAAAAGTCTCTCCCCATTATGTTATATTCTCCATTTAACTGTAAATATGATCTTCCTAAAGGGTAGGTATGACCATTTTACCCCCACTCCACTTTCACTCAATGAACTCTAGTAATTCTCAGTTACCTTCAGGAGCAAATATAAAATCCTTTGGCATTCAAAGAACTGCCCAACCTTTCCAGCTTTTTAAAAACTTATTCAACCTCATATAAACTTTGATTCATCTAGTAACCTTAAGGTTCAACAAGACATTCCATTTCTCCAGGCTTTGAGCATTTTCCCTTAGTGATACCCCATGCTTTCCCTCATCTCAGCCTCTCGACTTCCTTGACTTTCTTCAAGTCTTAACTAAAATCTATCTTGTTCAAGAAGGCTTTCCTGATCCTCCTTAAATCTAGTGCTTTCCCTCTGAAATTATCCCCAATTTATCCTATACATAGCTTATTTGTATGTATTTGTTTTTGTATTGAGAGCCCTATTAGTCTTCTTGAGAGAAGGCTCTTAAAAATTTATTAACTGAGTGAATTAAATTCTAAACATCTCTTCATGGAGACAGAAATCCCCAAAGGGCTGAATTTCCTCATGCCTCAAAAAACTTTCTGATTTATGACCTTTTACTTATGATTTATTGGGTTTAAGAACAAAGATTATATAGTTAAGATTAAACCAAGATTAGAGTGTTTTATTTTTCTAAAAAGAATTATAATGACTTAATTTTGGTGTACCTTGGAGATTTATTTTATCTAATATAATTAGTCTCCCTTTTAACTTCTCCCCGTAAGGATTTCCCTTACAACTTGGTCAAAGGCAAATTCAAAAAAGGCCTCTAATTGAATTAAACAAAGGCATTCTTGTTCTTAGTTTGGTCATTACCCAATTACCTTCCTAAGATGATCAGGCTTTTCCCTTTCAAAACTAGTTGGTCTTCCTTAAGGCATCTTGTTAAGTTAGACCAAGGACTTCAGCCTTGAGCACTGGCCTAATACTATTGCTTTCATATTGCTACCTGAAGAAGAGAAAGAGGAGAGGGGATGGAATTGGATGTGTTTAGTATATCTCTACATAGTGAAATCTGTGAATATATGACCCTAGGGACATAATGTAGAGTACCTGAATATCCAAAATGTGGCCCAAGCCACCCTGAGGTTTCACTTACTCCTCCCTCCCTCCCTCCTTCCCTCCTTCCCTCTTTCCCTCCTTCCTTCCTTCCTTCCTTCCTTCCTTCCTGTCTTCCTTCCTTCCTTCCTTCCTTCCTTCCTTCCTTCCTTCCTTCCTTCCTTCCTTTCTTTCTTTCTTTCTTTCTTTCTTTCTTTCTTTTTCTTCCTTCCTTCCTTCCTTCCTTCCTTCCTTCCTTCCTTCCTTCCTTCCTTCCTTCCTTCCTTCCTTCCTTCCTTCCTTCCTTCCCTGCTCCCTCCTTCCCTTCCAGGGAAGCTAGGTAGCACAGTGGATAGAAGACTTGCCTTGAAATCAGGAGGACAGGAGTTCAAATCTGGTCTTAGACTCTAATTATCTGTGTGACCCTGGGTAAATCACAACCCTGATTACCTCACATCCAGAGTCATCACTAGTCATCCTGATTCATATCTGACCACTGGGCTCAGATGGCTCTGGAGGAGAAAGACTTAGCAAAGCACCCCCTCACTCAAGTCTAATTCATGTACTTGTCATGATATCACCTCTCTGATGTCATGGTTTTCTTTGAGAATGAAGGACAAAATACCTGAAATTTCCAACTTTGGCTTTAGTTTGGCTCTATCTGATGGTAAACAAAGATTATTTTTTTTATGGAACTGATGAAATAAGAGGTAAGATAAATGAGGTTGATGATATCAGCACAAAGTGGGAATTAAAACTGAGGTACTCCCATAATTCTCAATAAATTTGAACTTCTAAAATGTCATTTTTCTCATCAAAGTGATTTCAGTTTGGATAATAACTAGCACTAGGTCTATAGCTAATCACTATTTATGTCTATGTTAAAATCTCATTTCCCTAATACATATTAAGCTTTTCAAAGTCAGCAGCTGTGTCTAGTCTAAACTTTGTATCTTCCCTAATACCTAACACAGTCCTTGGCATGTAGAAGGTCCTTCATAAAAGTTAAACTGGATATTTTTTAAACCACTTTTGATATTGCAAAAAAATTCCTTTTTTAAATGGCTCATAGTTTTATTATTATTATTATTATTAGTAGTAGTAGTAGTAGGAATTTCAAAAATCAATTAGCCTGGATAGATACTGATTATGAGACCCACTACTTAAAAACAGATACCCTTTGATTTAGGCTAACCCTTTCAGCTTGCAGATTAAAGTAACAGAGTCCCCCAGAAAAGGGAAAGGAGTTTCTCCAAGCTAGGTCAACTATGCAAAATTAGCAAAGTAAACCTGGTCTTCTGATTCCCAGACAAATGATTTATGATAATCTTTCTTATGGTAATCTTTGTTAATTTCTATTTTGGATAGTTCCTTCTCTACTTATGAAGGTAAGTAATTTTAGAATTAGATAAAGTCCTTAATGACTGGGTACTGATTCCCCCCACTTTTATCTTTTTGTCTTAGTTTCTCTGGCACTCAACATAATATTTTGCAAATGATAATTGACATGATAAATGTTTGTTAAATTACTGAACTGAGGTAAATGATCTTTTCAGATCTTCACCAAAGCGTTGCTTCTTAAAAACCTATAAACCAATATTAAATGTTGAGAAGATAGGTATAGTTTCTCAGATTTTACTAAAATGGGTATATGACTTCCCCAGGCATTTTTTCATTTCCCTTCCCTTTCCTCTTTTTTTTTTAATCTCCTTTCCTTTTTTGGGGGGAGCATCTGTTTATTTGAATGAACATATAAAGACTTGGTAGTCAGACATCTCATATTGGCTACACATCTGAAGCCACACAGGAATTTCTCTTATTCCTCTTAAAATAAATTATAATTTATTACATTACCAGTGTAATATTTGATTTACTTGAACGAGTTGGTGTTTATAGTTACTAGAATTTATAAATTATATTTTTCCCAGATTTACTTCTGATTGGTACATGGCAAATATTTGATACTGATTTCTTAATCTATATCATTTGTACTGAGAGGATGTATAAGGTGGCTGGGGAACCTGCCTGAGAATTAAGATGGCTTGGATTCAAGTCTTGTCTTACTGGTTGAGTGACTCTGGACATGTCACTTGATCTCTTAGTGCTCTGGACAACTCTAATACTAGAAATTGTGGAGTAGGAATATGTCAATTGAAAAAGGGAATTTCCTTATCAGGCATTCATTGTACTAGTAAAAAATCAAGAAAGAAAAATAATTCCCCTCTTTTCTCCATAGGGTAAGAAAGCAGATATCATCTTTGTTTTACAAAAGAAATATCTGCTAGGAAAACATTCAGTGACTTATTTATGTCCATTATCCCTCTAATTTATTTTCACTAAATTTCCATCCAGATTCTATATTGATGCCTTATTGTGGTATAGAGGTGACTATGGGTTTTCAAAGAATATGACATTAGAGCATAAGCTACAGCAGGTCCTGCTAAATTGGATAATAAAAGTGTGAACTTTGGGTCTCTATATTCAAAGCCTTTCATGGTTTGGCTTCATTGTTTCCAGTCATCTCAAAATATTTCACTTCACAAACTTAGGTTATTAAAAAACTATATAATAGCCGTCTTTGATCTGACCTTTTGGTAAGGAGCTTTCCCATCTGGCCTCATGTTAGCACTCCTCTCCATCTCTTTTCTGTAATATTGTATATTATAGTCGTCTATGTTAAAATCTCATTTTCCTAATAGATCCTAAGCTTTTCAAAGTCAGCAGCTGTGCCTAGTCTAAACTTTGTATCTTCCCTAATACCTAACACAGGCCTTGGCACATAGAAGGTCCTTCATAAATATTTGTTGGATGAAGGGAAAGAGCAGATTTTGGGGAAAGAATCAAATATTTCACAATTAAGGCTAGTTCACTCTACTTGGTTGTGTACAAAGATTTTTCAGAACTTTCAGAGAACTTTCAGAGATCATATATTCACTACCCCACATCTTCCACTTGTAAGTTAAATCTCTTTTGTGAAAGTAGTCTGTTCCTCCTTGCATGGAGTGTGTATTCCTACAGAATGTTCCATCCTCTGTCACCAGCATGCACATGACCTATCAAGAAAAGGTGCTGCCCCACACCCATTGTACTCAAGCACTTCTGCCTCTGTTTTGTTTGTCTCTGGAGTCTGGTGTTCAGAAAAAAGGATGAATGGAGAGGATGCCCAGTCTGATGACTGTTTATGGATCAGTGCATTTCATTCATGGCTCCCTGAATTCTTCTGGGACTCTTAGAAATACACATGGCTTCCCCAGGAGACAGCTTTTTTGCATGGGGCTCATTAGTTTAGCTGAATGAACATGTAAAGACTTGGTGGCCAGCCGTTCTATGCTGGCTGAACATCTGAGGCTACACATTCCTTCTAAGAGCAATTGTGATTTATTGCGCTCTATAACATTTGGGATTCATCTCTATATAAAATAGGCTTAAATTTTTTTTTGTTCAGTGCCAGTTTGGAACTCAGTCATTTTATCCTGTCTCCTTTTGGGGCAAATGTCAACACTGTCTTGGTTTTCAGATCACTTTGGAGATGTTTGATGATTTGAAGCCAACAAACTGAGAAGTTCATCAGAGCTTGTCAGCCCTAAAGGCAGATAACTTAATATGCTTTCCTAAGTCTGTGTATCAGATGTGATAGTAGAATTGGGCTTCCCTAATTGAAAGAAAAGGGACAAATTATTAACTAAATTATTGTCTTATAATCATCAAATTTGCATTTGTCTCAGCCTTTTTGTGCAGTCACTCAGTAAGGCAAAGACCAAGTGCAACGGAGATATTTTTTAGGACAAATTGGGATTTAATTTAGGACAAAATAGATTTAATCCTTCCTGGTTGATTATTACTATAGTCTCCAGATGTGGAAAAGTTTGTCTATGTGGCAATGTTATTAGACAGAGTACTTCTACTGGGAAGGACCAAGAAGACAAAAGTCAGAGAAAGCATGTATTATATATCACCTTAATTAATTTTCACCACAACCCTTATAAGTTCTGAGGGAGGGGGGAACATAGGCAGGTAGGAAGGAAATATTATGCATATTTTATAGATGAAGAAATTGAGATTCAGTGAGATCAATAAACTTATTTTTTCATTCAACAACTTTTTTTAAATATTCTATTTCAAACACTGCTAGATGCTAGACATACAGAGATAGTTAAGAAACAACCCTCTTAGAGCTTAAGAATCTTAGAATGGTGGAGTCAAAATTGACTTTAGCAGTGATTTTGTTTGTGCTCCTAATTTATAAAGAGTGAAATGGAAGTTCAGTGAAATGCCTTGCCAGAAAACATATAGCTATTAGTGACAGAACAGGGGTAGGATTCATATAGGTCAGTGCTCTTTGATTTGAGATTAGATAAGCAAGAGTTCTACCCCTTCTTTGGGAGAGAAAAGAGGATATAAAAAGGTTAGAATAACTAATATTTGCTATTGCTTTTATCCCGAGAGTGGTATCAAAGATAATGAGGAGAAAAAGAAAGTAGAAAAATATTCTTTTATTAAAGTCATCTTCTGATGTTTCATTTTGATGTGGAAGGGACCCTGGCTTCTCAAATACTTTGCCTGGATATTACGAATTCTTAATAGTCTAGAAAAACTTTGCATATAAACCAGCCCCATATTGTCTGAGGATCAGCATAAATCATTTTGAAAATGCTTTTTTTTTTTGCCAGAAGATTGGCCCCAAGTGATCCCTGACACCAACCAGCAACAACTCAGAAAGACAATCTACCAAGGTATAGAGGGTTTTAAATTTTGGTGAAACCCAAACCAGTGAAATCACAAATAATGAAAATAATCAGTGAAGTTTTTTTTAATGGTTTAATCATCCACAATAGAAAAAGAAAGTGGATGAAAAATATTTCCTGGATTTTGTTAACTGAATTGGTAGCCTATCAATGTATTTCATCTACATCTATCTATTTATTGATTCAAATATATATGTATGGACAATGAACTGACCTGAGAATTGCCTAATAGAAGATTGTACTTGGGAGATCATTCAGTTACTTTGATAATCCCTAGATAATCCCTATTATAAACACCAATATTTAAAATGTCAGTATTTTCCCTGTGGTCTTATATATCTATGAATCATGAAGTACCATATTCTTGTAAGAATCAAAATGATAAATAACCCAAAGGGCAATGGTTCGGAGTAATCAGGCAAAAACATATAACCATGTGTAAATGACACATAAAAATGTCCTAAAATATGTCATTAAAGACATTCATGGCTTCAAGAGGAGGCAGGACAGTTTATCAACCTGAGTATTGCACTATTATTCATGAAATATTAAAGGAGCGAAGTGTCTTCAGAGATTTGGATGAATCCTCTGTGAAAGATTTAAAGAAGACGGTCAGAAATAGAAGACATGGAAGAAATTTGATTTTGTTCTGCCCTGGTTGAAATAGCGGCCATAATGATTAGATCAAATATCCATCTACATATTTAAAACCTTCCATGTGTAAAAAGTTCTCCAATTTATAGTGAGGTGTGTGTGCTAGGTTGCCTCTCCTGGTCCCCTTAGATACTGCACTGTCTCTATCTCTGAATGGTTGAATCATTTTTCTGACTGCATTTTCTCATGCTTTTTATAAATACAGTGTTGGCTTGCACTTGTGTCCAAAGTCATGTAAAAACAAGCTGCTTTAATAAAAATTCACAGAATGTTCTAAAAACTAGAGCTAGATGTCAGAACCCTTACTGAGATCTTTGTCACTGGAGCATGTTATCTGTCAACTGGAACATGGAGACATCTATAGATATGGATTTTCAAGCACCCCTTCTGGTCTCTTCTCTGGTGCCTCATTTTCCATTTTTAATGTTCTTTGTAGCCCATTTAAGCCCAGGGGTTTTATGGCTTTATGTGGGATAGAATTTTTGTCACTTCTCCCAAAGATTTCTTTTTGTGTGTGCCTTCTTTGCAAATGCCAGTTTTAAAAGGAGTGAAAAGGCCTTTTGAGTTTTATGCCCATAACGAAAGGATCATTAATGTGCAGTACTTTTGTCTTCAGAGAAACAGGATTACAGTCAGCTTCAAAAACCTTGACTTTGATGTCTCTGAAAGAACATCGGGAAATCCTTTGGGGTGGTGTCTGCCTCTCTTGCATCCCAGAGCACAAAAGATGCTCTATTATTGTGTGATGAAAATCTGACGGATATGCTACTACCGGGGGAACCAAGGTCAATTTTTAAAAGCATACATTCATACTGTACCCAAATGGTTGCTTGGCAGCCCAACTAAAACATCAGTCTGACCAAATGAAAGCAGGAATCAAATATACCCCCTAGTTTGAGGAGAAGATAAATTTTTGAAAATGAAAGTGAGGATATATATTTTTATGCCTGTCACTCAGGCTGATTTTCTTAATTCAGGGATCCAGGATATTAGTCTTATTCCATAATAATGTTTTACTGTAGCATCCCCATTTCTGTAAGTATTCATAAGCATCAGCATACTCACATATAGACTTAAGGCCTCTTTTCTCTTCTTTATAATCATCTTTGTCTCTCTCTCTCTCCCTCTGAGTAGCTTTTAGCTACATGAGCCTTCATTTATCATACCTCTTTGGATGAATATGAAATTTATTGTCTCTGAAATTCCAGTCCTGCATTTTAAGCTTGAAGAGATATTGTATTCTGGAGATTCTACTAGGGATCAAAAATTCCTCTTATATAAATCATCTTTTCCTGTCTTCCATGTTTCTTCTAATACTTTTATTCTTCTACTCACTCAGTCTCCAGAACCTTGATGAGTCTTCTTTCCTCCCTCTCCATATGCAGACAAGTCATCTTGATTGGTCCTTCAAAATGCCTCATGTATCCTTCTCTTTTTTTAATTTTCATAGTACAATCCTAATTGAAACTCTTTTTTTATCTATTCCCTACTTTAATAATTATACCCTTCAAACCAGTCTCCCTGTTTCCAGTTATCCCCCTTCCTGATTTATCTTATGCACTGCCACCTAACTTATGTTCCTAGTGCTCAAATGAGAAACCTTTAGTGGTTTGCCTCACAAATAGTTCAAATTCTGCAAATGATGGAGCTTATTCCCAAATATTCCACTATTGCCAATGACCAACTCAGAACTACTTATCTATTACTGAACTTACTTTGAATTTTCACTCCTTTTCTTATATGAATCATCTTACCGGAATTCTCCCTTACCATGTCCATATTCATCTACAACTAGGTTCTTGTTGTGAATACTGAATCCTGCAAAGTGGTAGCTTTATTTGAATTTGAACTACATTATTCTATTAGATTGGAACTAATGATGAAATAATTAAAACTTTGAGTAGCACAAATTCAAATACTAGCAACTTGCACATCTGAGTCCAGAAAATTATTTGCAGTAATAGGGACCAAGTTGTGTTGAATTCTTTACATCTTTCAGTGCTCAGTTTTTTGTTACTTTTTTGATCATCCCATTTGAAAGTATTACTTATCTCTTTTGTATCCTTATAATATTAAATGCCTACAATTTATATGACATTTTCGCAAAATGTCTCAGAAGTGAGTTGAATTCTATGCCCAGTGCTATCTAGGCAAATGCTTTACCCATTTAATATTTGAAAGGCAACTTGACATAGTGGATGGAGAGCTAGTCTCAGAGTCAGGAAGAGTTCAGTTCAGGTCTTGCCTCTGATATCCTGATTTTGTGATTCTGGGCAAGTCACTTCTCAGTGCCTCAAGGAAATCTCCAAAGACCATAAGTTAAAGGACAAGTCATTATTCATGAGCAGAGGGTGTTCTCTCACTTGGAGTTTACTATGAACTTTAAAATGAAGTCCTAGGTCCATTTTATACATATACAAATGAAGATGTATATGTGTAAAATAAACTCCTACAGATCTTTGCATGTACATTTTGCTACCTCTGCCTCAATTATGCTTTAAGCTTCTTGAGGTCAGGGACCATAGTCATCTTTGTGTTCTTATCCAGTGACTATTAGATTTCTTGTTGCTACTTGTTCTTCACTCTCTGTGAGGCCCATGACATCAGGAAGATGTTCCTATGACCTAAGTGAATTGAATTTAAGTAAGGGAACCTGTGCAAAGTTTCAAGACTCACTTTGTCCTCCACAACCATCTGGGTCCAGGGGCAAGATACAGATGAGGACTACTGAAGATGGCCTGGATGCAGAGGGAGACCATGACTTTTTAAGTAAGGTCTTTTAAGAGGTCTCAGTTTGGCTGAGGCAACAGACAGTGATTAAGCCTAAGTAAGAAATGAAGCCTTTTACCTAGTTAACAAAATCAGTCTGGGAGGGAAAGAAAGAAAGAAGCAAAAAAAAAAAAAAAAGACAGAGAAAGAAAAGAAAGGTAGTTGTTCAGTGAATGAATGGAAGAATCCTAAGATTAGGCAAATCTACACAAGCATAACAGTCAATTTATAGGATCAGCAATGCCCAGATTTTTCCTAATTCTGGATATGGGTTCAAAGTATCTCAAGAGTTTCAAGGAATTTTGTTAGTCACTTAGTCTAACCATCTGCCACACAATATTTAATCTCCATATGACTCCTGACAAGGGCTTATCTAACTTCTCTTCAAACATTCACATTACTTAGGTATTAACTTCTTTACAAAGCAGAAACTATTGTAAAGAAAATTCTAAGTGCAACATTCCAATTTGCCTTTTCTTTGGCAGGAAAGGGAAAAACTTGACCCAGCAAAGTATATTATTTTAATTTCACAGTGTGGGTATTGAGAGTTAATATTAACTCTCAAGAAGTGATTTTTCTTTCTAATTGGATATACTCTATCCAAGTTAAAATAAAACAGATTGGCTGAATCTCAAAAAGCATTAAAAAATTCACTCCATGTTTCACTAGTTTTATTTGAACCACAGACCAGAACTTTCAAGACCAAGTTATTTATTCCTATACCTGAAGTTACTACCAAAGCTCATGCTAAGAAGATTTCCATTTCAAAATTACAGCAAAATCAGTGAATTACAGAAGAGTCAAATTCAAAGGAAGCCATCTATATGCATTCATTTTGACTCATAGGGCATCTAAATGCAACTTGGTTTTATAATGCACTATAAATCGACACATTTTAATGATGCACTATAAATTCCTCTGTGTGAGATGCTGATGGGAACACAGTTCATGTTTGGTCCTTGCCACCAAGATCCTTGACATTCATAAAGTAGGGGTAAAAGATAAAAGAAATCCAGCCATAAAGGGAAAAGAAAATATTCCAGAAAAGTGTCATTGCAAGTCACACAAAAGGCAGGGGAGAGGTGTGGTAGACATGAGCAGGGCTGTAACCTCTTAGTCACCAAAATTTGTTCAGGAATCATACCCAAAAGGGCTTCATTAAAAAAAATATGTACTTGGAAAATTAGGACTAGTCATCAAGTGATGGATGACTAATGAGTAGATCAAGAGTTCCATTGGCAAGCTCTAGTTGTCAAGATAGTTAAATGAAGTCCTTTATGTTGGGTGAACAAGTGATAATAGCTAGCATTGATATTGTGCTTTAAGATTAGTAAAACACTTACTAATTTCATCTCAATTGAACTTCACAGTGGTGGCCTCCAATCACCTGCAGGATCCAATATAAAATTCTCTATTTGGCATTCAAAGTTCTTCACAACCTGAGTCACTCCTACCTTTCCATCCTTCTTAAACTTTTTCACCCCTCCCCCTCATATTCTGAAAAACAGAATATTGCAACTCTTCAGCTAATTCTTATTGCTTCTATTTTTCACCTCTGTGGAAAGTAAAATAGGAAATTAATAATAATGATAGTACTACAGGAGAGATGAATAGCATATGTAAAAATACACAAGATAAAAGGTTTAAAAACAGATCTGCCTGCACTGTTCCCCCCCCCCCTTCCAATTCATCCTTCATATTGCTGCCAGAATAGTATTTGTTATAAATAAGACTGGTAATGTTACTCTGCTGTTCAAAAATTTCCAATGGCCTTCCAGTTGCCCAAGACCCCAAAGAGCTATGTTCTCATGCCTCCCAGCTATTCATTTTGTCCAGAACTGTGTTCTTCCTCCTGTGCTCCTGTCAAAGTTTCATTCATCCTTTAAAGCCCAATTCAAACGTCATCTTTTTGAGGAAGAATTCCCTGGACTTCCAGGTCAGTAAGGACTTTTATTTAGAAAGAAGTTTGTCATGCCTTCCTTGAATATGTATTATACCACATTGTGTATTATCGTTAGCTATTGTAATCTGTACTAGACTATAAAGCCCTTGCTCATTAGAGTCTGCACATAGTGTCCTACATATAATAGACACTAATAAATGTTTTTGTTTTCTATTGTTTGTAGTAAATGTATCTGCATTTCACAGTTGAAACATTCAATAATCAGGCATAAACTGTACAATCACCATTTCCATGTTAAATGCTAGAAGAATTGCAGTCCATATCAGGGTCCCAAGGAGAATACAAAAGATCCTCAGATGGAGATGTATGCTCACCAAAGGAGTTTGCATTTTGTCCAGGGAAGGGAGTTGGTAGTGCCAGGGAATTGGGAGTCTTAGCATGAGAGATACTTCCTTTGGATAGTGAGGTTTTCAGAGACTTATGTTTAGAGATGATACTGTGTTGGTTATATCAAACCATAAAATGTTCTAGGTCTTCCTCATTTAATGTCAAAAGAGAATGCACACAGAACACCAAATGTCTATTGCTTGGCCTATGGCACACAGTAGGATAGACAGTCCATTGAGATGACCCATCAGTGAACTGGGTTCAGTGCTGAAGAGGAAGGAGAGAATTGGATGCATTTGGGAAGTTGTGCTCTTTGTGTGTGTGTGTGTGTGTGTGTGTGTGTGTGTGGTGCTTGTATTTACTATATTCCAGCCACTTTGCTAAATGCTTTACAAATGTCTCATTTGATTCTCACAACATCTCTGGGAGTTGAGTGTTATAATTTCCCCCATTGCACAACTAAGGCATTGTTATTTGTTTTTTGGGTTTTTTTGCAAGGCAATGGGGTTAATTGACTTGCCCAAGGTCACACAGTAGGTAATTATTAAAAGTCTGAGGCAAGATTTGAACTTAAATCCTCCTGACTCTAGGGTCGGGTGCTCTGTCCACTTTGCCACCTAGCAGCCCCCCCATTTTACATCTAAAGAAACTGAGGCAGACAAGTTAAGCTCAGCTTCAGACAGTTAGTAAGCATCTGAGGCTGAATTTGAATTTGGGTCTTACTGACTCTAGGCACCATCTAGTTATCTCTAAGTAACTAGAAGCCTACCTGAATTGGTAGAGAAAATTTCTTTATCCAGTATTTCACTATTCCACTATTCCACATATGTAGTCCCTATTCTTATATTTTTATTAATATATCACTTTTAGTTCACTAGTTACTTCCTAACCTTCCCTCCCTCTCTCCATGTCAATGTATTTTTTGTATAGATAATTAAGCAAAATTGCTTGATACTATGATTGTGACTCATAGCATATAACATTTTTCACTTTTTCAGTTTCTGAATTGTTAACAGAAAAGAAAGGATGTGTATTTTCATTATAAAGAATGTTACAAATGTTTTGTTTAACATTTTAAATAATACCAACCTTCTCCTGAGTGCAAAATTTCTTATTTTTTCATATTCTCCTAGTGTTTGTGACTTTAGACATGGAACCTCTGAAGAATAAAAAAGGGCACTGAAGAGTCACATTCTGAGTTTATGTTAACTGCAACCTAATACCAGATTTGACTTGGGCATAAGAGTTAGCACTAGCAGAAATATTAAGAACTTATTATAACAAGAGTGAAGAATAATAAATAGATGACAAGAGTATTGTGTTAGTACACACTGATTTTTTGAAAATTTGCCTAGTTTATTGAGCAGGTGGGTTAAAGAGATCTTTGGGACTAAATTAACTCCTCTTTCAGCATTTTTGAAATTACATTGGTCTGCCCATTCATGTGACCCATCTATGGGTACAAATAAATTGATATTATATTGCATCTTGTGACATTGACTTGCAATGTACATGTCAAAATATAACGATTCCTGTTTCCTAGTAATAATATTTTCCAAATTTCTGATTGTTCACTGTTACAGTCTCCTCCTTCAATGCTAACCTAATAATGATGACAACTTGTATTATACAAATAGAAAGTTCTTAACATACTTTATCTCATTTGATCTTCTCTACAAGTAAATGAGGTAGGCAAGCCTGTGATTCTTATTTCCATTTTAAAGATGGAGGAATCTGAAATGTTGACATCATCGATCCAAAACTAAATGGGACCTCCTCATTTTACAGCTGAGGAAACCGAGACCCGTGGCTTGAATAAAGTCACATAACTAGTAAGTGGCAGAGTCAGAATTTGAGCCAAGATTTTCTGTCTCCTGATATTTGGTCCATTTTTTCCCCTTCTTATTTTACCTGAAAGCTTCTCCTTAACTAAACTTGTACTAAGGTTAACTGGAGTCATTTTTATGCTATTCAAAATCCTGGAATAAAAAAGAACTCTGAGCTAACAGATACCCAAGAGTATACTCTTTCTCTCTCATCCTCTTCAATATGCTCCATTCGTCAGGAATAAGTGAATGAAAAAACATTTAATAAGAATTTACTACACACCAATTCCTTTACTGAGTGCTGGAGATACAAATAGAAAAAAAAAATGAGATGAGATAGTCCTTCCTCTCAAGCAGAAACTACTTTAATTGGGGGAAAATAAGACCTAAGAGTTCAATCAGAGAGAGAGAGAGATATGGAAAACCCTAGATAATCTAAGGGTACAACACTTAGTATCTGGCAAAAAGTAGACTTTGTATAAATGTTTATTATAAATTGAGATGACTCTGTTGGGGGGAGGGCAGGTTGGAGAGCCTAGCTGTAGGGCATATGATAAGAAAATAGAAAGGCATTGTGGTCCTCACACTCATTGTGAAAGTTTCTAACTTGTAGCTCATCCAAATAGCATAAACACCTGTGTAGCTCTTCTCACCTGGTCACTCCATTAAATCAGAGCAGCCTGAATTAGGGAGAGATAACAGGAAGGAAAGGGCTATTCCGGGAAGTTTTTTCCATTTAGGCAATCTCACTCTCCAGCCAATTCAGATGTTTTCTGTTCCCTAACCCCTGCCCAAGGGTGCTAGGACCCCTAAAGACATATTGTATTCCCGTGCTTTCATGAGTTTAATCATGTAGTTCACAAGACTGAAAGAGGGAAGAAGATTGACAAATAAGGACCATTTTGCAATTTCAGGTTGTATGGCTGATGGTGAAAGTGTCCATCCACTTGAAAAATAACAACAATCATTGCCATTCCTTGACTGAATCAAACAGAATGAGGCACAGTAGGAAATTACTATAAGTGAGGGGAAGAGGCGAGGGAAACAGCTTTAGAATTGGAGTTGGAGACATCCAAACCTCTTTTGGCATGGAAGGGGGAGGGGGAATAGTAGCTGGGTCAAAAGAGAAAAACAAAGTAGGACTGAATTGTGGCAGAAAAGGGAGATATCAAGGAGAACCACTGATCCTAGAGACATTTTGGAGAAGACTTAGACTGACTCCGCTTGTTATTCCAGATCTTCCCTCAGCTTCCCCTCCTGTGACTGTCTGTCAACAGACACTGAACTTATATTCTTTTATTCTTTACCCTAATATTTCTGGTTACCTGAATTTTGCCTCAACTACAATGAAGCCAGGATTTGATTAGAAATAGATATAAGGGGTGGCTAGGTGGTACAGTGGATAGAGCACTGGCCCTGGAGTCAGGAGTACCTGAGTTCAAATCTGACCTCAGACACTTAATAATGACCTAGCTGTGTGGCCTTGGACAAGCCACTTAACCCCATTTGCCTTGCAAAAACCTAAAAAAAAGAAATAGATATAAATGTGAATTAAGGCAGAGCACTAAACCTCACTCTAATTGTTAGAAATTTACCTAACTGTGGTTTTATACCTAACTTATTTTCTAAGATAGTACCAGAAATATATTTTACAGAGTAACAGCAATATTGAATGATAATCAACTATGAATCACTTAGCTATTCTCAGTAATACAATGCTCTAAAACAGTTCTGAAGCACTCATTCTGGGGAGATTTCAAAGGGAAATCCTGAAGAGAAGACATTAGCCTAAATCAAAATGGTGGATCTTGAACATGCCCCTTGAAGAGCTTGAAGGCAAAGGGCCAAATGCTATCCACATACAGAGAATGAACTGATGGAATCTGAATGTAGATCAAAACATACTATTTTTCACTTAATTTTTGCATTTGATTTTTCTTTCACAACTTGACTAATATGAAATATGTTTTAATGATTGGAAATATATAACCTATATAAAATGTATACCATCTTAGGGAGGGAGAAAATTTGAAACTCAAAAATTTTTCAAAAACAAATGTCTTTACATGTTAATTGGTGAAAAAAACTATACAGAAATAATAAACTTCTAAAACAGCAGAGAAGAGATTCCCTTGGACTTGAAAGGCCATTATATTACCACTGTGTTTAAAATGAATTAATAATTGTAGCAGGGTATTACAGAGGTAAGACTTATTAAAATATTCATTTTTGTAAAAGGAGTTAAATGGAATCAAGGAAAAAATGGTTGAGTTGTAGTAATGAAGACAGAGGAAGTCAATAAATTGTAGACAGATTTTATTGTCCAAGAACCAACTCCCTTTCTATTTTTAATAGCTGTTCCTAGAAGTGGGAGAAAAATCAAATCAAGATCAGCTGTGAGAGCCATTTTTCATAAAACTCATTTGTTTGGTCTGGGCTTGTCATATGACAAGGTCTTATCTTGGAAGCTTGATATCATAGAGTTAAATGATAAGAACTAGTTTTTCAAAAGCTGAAGGATTTAGGAAACTTTTACATTTACAGCAAAATTTGAAAGACCATTGGTTTGCACCCTGAGTTGTTCCAGGGTCTTTGATCTCTTCTGATTAACTGTATGTAATAGTTGTCTTTGATTCAATATCTTCCTCTAAGGGTAAATGTTTATTATAGGGTTAGCCTTGCAAACATTTGTAACTGCTTCACATCAGAGAAGGCAGACAGGCTATAAACACATTTGTAATTCATTTGGGGGATGATGTTTAGGTCTGTGGCTTCATGAAGTTTTCAGCTTTGACTTTGCCAGTGAAGGGGCTTTTCATATCCACTGTACTTGAAGGGAAGTGCAGCCTTATAAACTTCTTTGATCAAATAATCTATTCATCAACTAGGTTTTATTGTGTGACCCTCTGTGTTCCACTTTTGTATCTATCTATTGTTGCATTGTTCATGTTATAGTCTCTTTGTTATATTCTTTATTGAGGGATTCAGAATAAGACCTTTCTTCATATTTGCTCATTTTCTTTTTTGAATGCCAGAGTGTAATAGTTCCTTCTAAAAGATGTAAAATTTTTAATAAGAGGTCTGTGCCTAGTTTTATTTGTATCCAGGGGCTCAAACCATCAAATATCCATTTTTCAATTTTGGCAGTAACTGGTTTGTTTGAATCCTGTTCTTTTGTTTACTGACAGCCTTGTGACTGAAAGTAGCTGTATCTGATTCATTAGTTCTCATAATCAAAAAATTCTACCTTCCCTCATTCTGAATCCTCACATTGCTCACCAGATGTCAGAGGGTAGATTAAAAGACACAGTAGAAAGAGTTCTGGTTCTGGACTTAAGAGACCCCAATTCAAATCCAACTCCTCTTCCTTACTCCCTCTATGACCTTGTATTCTGGATCAGTTCTAAATTAGTGATTTAGGCACAAGAGTCAAAGTGCAATGTCATTCATAGGGAATAAAATACAATTAAAAACAGACTTGCAAATAGATTAAAAGAAGAAAACTTCTGAAATTAAAAGGATGTTAAAAATGACACTTATTGCTTTGACACTAGGTCAAGAACTTTTATTTTCTCTCATCTCATCCCACTTAGTTTGTTCTTTTCATAGTTCATTTAGCAAAGCAGTCAAATATTCTCTCCCACTCCTTCAGGAACCAGTACAGAAAATGCCAGAATGGAGGACATTGGGACCTTTAAGCAGGGCTTAAAGTCCAGCAGTCTGGGGAGATTTGAAAGGGAAATCCTAAAGAGAAGACAGCCTAAATCAAAATGGTGGAGCTTGAACATGTCCCTTGAAGAGCTTGAAGGCAAAGGGCCAACCTCTTTCCCAACCAGCTAAAGAAACAACTGCAAAGCAAGAGGGCCATAGTAGTTACCCAAATGTGGGCCACTTTACTACTATATATCTCCCACACACACACACTTCTCTGCCATTTTTAGCTCATTTTTGTGTATTGTCTGATCATGGTAGAATGTAAACTCATTGAGGCAGAAACTGTCTTTGTTTTTTATTTATATTTTTATCTCTACAGTTCAATGTACTAAATGTTTGTTGCCTTGTCAGATTGATACAAAACAAATATTGTTCCTCCCACACATAAAAAACAACTTAATCTTCTTGAGTTTCCTCAACTACACAATGTTAAGATTGAACTTGAAAATATTTTGAAGTTCCTTCTATCTCCAGCCTGTGATCTCTGTGGTAGTGGGATCAATTTGAGTTCTTTGCCCATTATGGAGTTGATACCCATTGCCACATTCATACCTTCTTTATCTTTTCTTTCTACCCCAGAATCCTTTGGAGTTAAGATGCTTACTACCTAAGATGCATATGGCTACATCTTCATATACTCTTTAAGCTGTTCGAAAGACCTAGAAGATTGATATAGACTAATATAGTGTGAAAATCATTTTGTATTCTATTACTAATTTTAAATATTTTTTAGATTTTTACAAGACAATGGGGTTAAGTGACTTGCCCAAGACCACGCAGTGTCTGAGGCCATATTTGAACTCAGGTCCTCCTGACTCCAAGGCTCACTGCACCACCTAGCTGTTCCCTAAATCTTAAAGATTTTAAACCTATGAACACTTGAGGAGAAACAAATTTACAACGTTATTTAATTGTTAATTTCCCAAAACAGATTCACTAATGCACTGTTGGTGGAGCTGTGAACTAGTCCAACCATTCTTGAAAGCATTTTGGAAATATGATCAAAAGGGTACTAAACTGTGGTGTACCCTTTGACCTAACAATATTGTTAAAGAGGAAAAAGATCTACATGAACAAAAATATATATAATAACTATTTTTGTAGTGACAAAAATTAGGGGACGAACAAATTATGATGTGTGAATATGATGGAATACTATTGTGCTATTAGAAACGATAAAGAGAATGATTTCAGAAAAACCAGGGAAATTTTATGAACTGATGCAACATGAAGTGAGCAGAACCAGGAGAACAAGCAGTGATAGCAATCTTGTAAAAATAATCAAATTTGAAAGACTTAACAATTTTGATCAACAGGATGATTCACGACAGTTATGAAGCATTCATGATGAAACATGCTCTCTACCCCTAGAAAAACAATTCATAGACCCAAGAGTGCAAACTGAAGCATATTTTGTTTCTTTTTTCCCCTTCCTTCCTTTCTTTTTGAACAAAGCTAATATGGAAATTTGTTTTGAGTGACTATTCTTATTTATGTTAGGTCTTGCTTTCTGTACCTTCTCACTGGGTGGAGGAAAGAAAAGAGAATTTGGAATTGGAAAAAAAAAACTCTTCAAAAGACTTTTAGAAAATAAATTTTTTTCTTTTATTTATTTATTCTCATTTTGTACATTTTTATACATTAATAAAATATTCTTGTTTAAGAGTAAACAAAATGCCCCTCCCCCCAAAAAATATAGACTCCTGGCTCCAGGGCTAGTGCTCCATCCACTGTACCACCTGGCCATACCTACAATTATTACTATTATTTTCATTTTAATTTTTTTCCTCTCTCCTTTACTTTATCGCTCAAGAAAATAAATTTTTAAAAGAGAATTAATTTTCTGAATTCCTTTTCTTCATTCTTGTTTTGGTTTGAAACTTTTATATTATTATCTCTGCTAGTGTGAAATGTGGGAACTTTTGTTACATCAATGCTTCAGACTTCTCTAAAATTTTCAATATGGCAGCACTTGTGTTTGGTTTTTTTTTGTTTGTTTAAAAGAAAAGAATTCAGATCCAATTAAATTTAGTTCTGGGATTTTAAGATTTAAGATTAAGTTCACTGGTTGTGGAAGATATCATTTATATTCAGTATAAAAGTAATGCCCCCTCTGTGGTTTTGCATTATAGTTTTGATGACTTTGCAAATGTAGGTATGTTAGTATGGAGAGGAGTTTACTCTTGGAATAAATAATTTTCTGGGTAACTTTCACTGCAGGGCTGGACTAATTGTTGATAAAAAATTTTTTTTAGTATATTTGTATTGGTTTCTTTCCTTTTTCTGTAGCTATAACCTACATCAACCTAGAAAAGCTCAAGATTAACATTTCTTCCAAGGAATTAGAGCTAGGACAAAATTTAGAGACCACTCTTCTAATCCTCACCTTGTATAGATAAAGAAACTGAGTGATTTATCCTGAATCATTTAGTAAATAGCACAACTTGGTTTCAACCCCATGTCCCTTGAATCCTAATCCAGCATTGCTTTTCTACTACAATGTCCTCTTCCAATTAGTGAATTTAAGACCATTTTCCTCCCTCCATTTTGGACTCTGGATTTTGTTGCCAGTGTAGACAAAAATCTTAAAATATCCTTTTTAGAACCCACCTGCTGGGGAACAGATTGACCAAATAGACAAAATATAAAACAGGAGCTTGATATGCCCACCATATACAGCTTGGTAGTGAACTTCCCAAGGTGATTTTTCAAGACTGCAGGCAAAATAAAGGTTCCACTCAGGATGAGCATCTGATAGTGCTGAATTCAGGAATTGTAGGAGGTAAATTCCCCTGACAAGGTCCTCTACTTTAGGTCCTTTGTGTAGTAATGGAGTATCCTTTCTTTTAGTGTATTCTGCTGTTGTTTCTGTTGTGTGTTTGCTGTTGTTTATGAGAGTCTGTAGTAAGCTCCAATTTCCTGTTAAAAGAAAAAAAGATTTACATAATTGCCATGTTAATTTGAAGAATGATTGCAGAAATGAAGACAGCTGTGCTTATTTCAGCACATAGGCAGATACTCCTTGGGCTCCTCGCTGTGTGTGTTCAGGCATATAGTTTGTTCTAGACATATTTTGTTTGGAGGAAGGGCAGTTCTGGTACCACAGCCTTGCAGGCAGCATTTAATCACCTCTAACTCTGGCTTTGGGATTAGACCAATAATTAAAAGCCATTTGGGTTAACCACAGCACAAATCTAAGAGGACAGGACATATCAAAGGTAAGCCACTATAGGTTTCCTTCTAAGGAATGGGAAATTCTCTTGGCAGCAGGGAATTTCTTGGTTCATTCATCATATTACAATGGAAGAAGCAACGAACTTCACATCAGAGAACCTGGGTTCAAATTTGACTCTTCTCCTTACTCCTTAGGACGTGATCTATTGCCCCTCTAGGTCTCACTTTCCTCATCTACAAAATGAAAGTGTTGGTCCAAACAACCCATTAAGAGTCTTCCAACTTTAACCCTATTCTTTGCATTCCAGGAAACTAATAACTGTCACAGGGGCATTGTGTTTGTTGTTGACATATTTGATGACTGTAATTTGTCCCAGTTTGGGTTGGAACAGTATGCAGTGAATTTTGGTATTCAATTTGTCAATGATCATCGAGAAGGGATTTTAGATGTCAGCTACTCTAACTCCTTATTTTAAAGATGGGGAAACTATTATACTACCAGGACATACATGTAGAAATATCTTCTTTTCATAAAGAAATAGAACTTATCTAATTGATTTATTATGTATGATGGAAAAGAACCCTGGATTTGGAACTTGAATACTGGGTCTGTTAACTAACCATGATTGTGCCTATGAATAAATGATTTTGATTCTTTGGATATCAGTTTGTCTATTAAGGGATTGGACTCTAATTTTGAATTAATCCTTTCACCTCTAAAATTTATCATGCTATGCTCTAATCTGATTTCTAGAAGGTATACTTTCTAAAAAGCAAAATATATGCCTCACCACATTATAACATTGTGTGTGGGGGGGTGGCCAGGTGTCTACAGCATAGAGCTAGGAATCAGGAAAACTCATCTTGAGTTCAAATGTGACCTCAGAAACTTACTAGCTGTGTGACCCTGGACAAGTCACTTAACCCTTTTTGCCTCCGTTCCTCATCTATAAAATGAGCCTGAGAAGGAAATGGCAAATCACTCAGGTATCTTTGCCAAGAAAACCTCAAATAGGATTATGAAGAGTTGGTCATGACTGAAACAACTGAACGACAACCAGACCATGACAGACACTGATTGAAATGCCATCATTAGCAGTTCATTCCTTTGTTTTTGTCAAATTACTTGTAAACTATAGATAGTTTTAAGAATCTTAATATATGAAATAAATACTCGGCCAAATCATTTTGTGAGCTTTCAAAGGTTTTATAAAAAAAAGACCTATAAAATTTGTTAATTGTTAAGTACAATGGATTTTTTTCAGACCTAATCCTTCTTGGTTTATGGACTATTCTGACAATTGGATCATTTTTTCTTACTGTTTTTTTCTAATGATTATATTCTATCCGTGGCTGTTTCTCTTAAATTACTGATATTATGCTTCCTGACTGTGGATGTTTCACAAATTCTTTCCTAGGTTTTCTTCTGTTTTTCCTCAACATTCTTGGTAAATTCAGAGTCGAGGGGCTTAATTATCATCTGTATGAGAATGATTACAATATATATATATATATATATACATATATATATATATACATATATATATATATATGTCCAACCTTGTTTTTCCCCTTGAGCATTAGTTCAGAGTCACCTACTATTTGTCCTAAAGTGGATACACCAAAGACTTCTTAAATTAAATATTGAATCTTTTGCTTTAAACCCTTTCCTCTTCCCTAATTCTCCTATTTTCTTTGAAGGCATTACTATCCTTCCAATGGTTCAAGTTCATAATTTTAGTATTTTTCCTAGACTCTACTCTCTTCTCTCTCTCTCTCTCTCTCTCTCTCTCTCTCTCATCTTATATATCCAAACAGTTGCCAAATCTTGTCATTTTTGCACTTCACATTTCTTGTACTATAATACACTCACAGCTACCTACTTAGTTTAGGATCTTATAACCAAAACTTAGATTATTTCAACATCCTTCAAGACTCTTATCATGAATCCAAAATAATTTTTCATAAGTACAGATCCGACTATATGGCTTTTACCTGTGGATCTCAGTGACTAGAGGTGAGAGAGAGAGAGAGAGAGTGTGGCTTCTTTCAGAGCTCTGAGCCCCTGGGGGATTTACCAGTCTTATCTGCCTTCAGAGGAGTACCAGGTCTAGCTGTTGCCACCCTCCCAGAGGGATGAAATTGCATTCTCCCAAGGGGCACTGCTTCCAAATTAGGCATCCCATGGCAATATAGAATTGGGGAAGACTGGTGATTAATGACCACAGAGGAGGTGGAGATATACAATATCAGAAGTTTGGTTAGTCTGGGACATCTCAGCCATTGAATTACTGTGGAGTGCTACTACACCAGGCCAGAAGCAAAGGAGACTAGAATCTAACTGGAACCAGTTCTGTACTTCCGAAAGCACTTGGCATAGGGATTGAGGATAGTGAAAATTGAATTCCCCATTGTGGTGTGGGAAGAGACAGAGACACATTTGAGTTCCAACCTTCAAGGGATTTGTCATCAAAAGAAAAGGAATCAGAAACTGAATGAAAGGAGAATAAAAGGGGGGGGGGGAAGCCTGAAGTTACCAAAGATCCCAGGAGGAAATTCTGTTTAAAAAATTGAGTAGAAGCAGATAAATCAATATGTTAGCTATTAATAACAGATAAATCACTGAAAAAACATAACAAGACAAAGTAAAATCAAGCAACATGTGATAAGGCTGCAAAAACTTTGGATTCCCAAAAGAATATAGAATAACAACAGCAAGATGTTTTCGAAGGCCTATACAGAAGAAATAATTGGCAGAATTGAAAAACTTGAATCTGCCTGAGCAAATCTCTCCACAGAAGCAACAGAGGAAAAAAAAAGATGTATAAGGATCATGAATGAAAAAATAAAAGTTTAGAACAGATGGAAAAGAAACCTAATAAAGATAATAAAGAAACCCTTTTTAGGAAAAAAAAGTAAAATATTTTAAAAACTAACAAAGTAAGTTAAAGGAGAGAAGGAAAGACTTTAATCAACTAATGGAGAAGGGAAAAAAGAAAACAATTAAATTATGTAAAAGGAAGAATGAAAAAAAAAGAATTAATACGTAAACTCCAAAATCTAGAAGAAAGGATGACAAATGGGGTAGGAAGAATAGAAGAATATTTATTCATTCATAGCATTCCCTTTTTTCAGATTTTGAGTTCTAGCTTATCTTCCTCCCCACCCATTTAGAAGGCAAGCAATATGATCCCCATTTTATCTGAGAAGTTATTCAAACATATTTGCCATTTGAGGAGGTAGGGAGATAAAAAATTATGAAAGTGAAAAATGGTATTCTTCCATCTGCACTAGTTCATCAATTCTCTCTAGGGAGATAAATAGCATTTTTCAAATCCTTTGTAATTGTCTTGGTTCATTGTATTAATAAGAACATTTAAGATTTTCATAGTTGATTATCAAACATTGCTGTTTCTGTGTGCAGTATTCTACTGGTTCTCACTTTAGATTACATATCTTCCCAGGTTTTTCTGCTTATCATTTCTTATAGCATGATAATATTACATCTCAATCATGCTGTGACTTACTCAACCATTCTACAGTTGATTGGCATTCCCTAAATTTGCAGTTCTTTGCCACAGCAAAAAGCCTGTATAGATCTTTTTGTACATATGAGTCCTGTTCCTTTTTCTTTGATCTCTTTGGGATATAGACTTGGTAGTGGCATTGCTGGGTCAAAGAGCAGGTTTTTCTCTAGAATGCCTGGTTCATTGCAGAACTCCACCAGCAATGCCTTAGTATCTCTATATTTCCATCCCCCTCCAGCATTTATCATTTTTCTTATCTGTCCTTGGTCAATCTAATTAGGTGTGAGGTGGTACTAATTGGTAATGTAGAGTATTTTTTCATCTGACTTTGATTTATTCTGAAAATTGCTAGTCATATCTTTTGATCATTTGTCAGTTGGAGAATGAATGAAAGAAGGAATTTAATGGGGAAGAGAAGAGAACCTGTGAAAATAATGTTTTTCTTAAAATAGATTTAACAAAAGTAACTTAAGAAACAATATCTTTAAAGAAGATTAATTTTTTAAAAATACCAATTCAGAAAAAGACAGCCATATTAGAGACAAGGATAAAAATATAAACCTAACTTTAACTTTCCACGTGGATGAATTAAATAATCCTATAGAACAAAAAAAGCTATAAAACCACAAAATCTGTTGCTTATCAGTTTTGTTAAAACTTTATTTTCTCTTCATCCTTTTCCCCCCTTTTAAATAGTCTAACTTGTTATATGGAGTGGAGAAAGGTACAAAAAGAAATTGAGCAATGTAACAATAAATCATATCAATAAAAATGTTTAAGAAAAAACTATAGCATGCATAGTGGCCACATAATAGTAAAACCATGTAAATAGATGGACTAAACCAGATTGAGGGTAATTGAGGGGCCTCAAATCCAGCAGTGAGAGAGATGTCTACCCCAAACATGGGATAACTTCCCCATGGAATGGACAGGTGAAAACATTTTTTTCCAATCCCATGAAGGTGGCTGAAGCAGGTGCTGTGGAGTGCTTAGAACTTGGTCAGCATTGAAGATACCAAGGTGATCTCCTGCATCCCAGGCCATTGCCAGTCATCCTGACTTTTGTCTTGCTACCAAAATGTGATGACTTTGGAAGAAAGAGTGATTCTGATGATTTTATGTAACTCTGCCTCACTCTTAAATCTAATTAAAAATCTAGACATCATCCTGTAATGCCATTTGGTCATCTTCAAAAATGAAAACAACTTGGGCAGCTAGGTGGTGAAGTAGATAGAGCACTGACCCTGGAGTCAGGAGAACCCGAGTTCAAATCCTATCTCAGACACATAATAATTATCTAGCTGTGTGACCTGGGGCAAGTCACTTAACCCTTTTGCCTTACAAAAACTAAAAAAAAAAAATGAAAACAACTCAACTAACTCTAGTGGTTTTCTATTGCCTCTAGAATGAAGTTTAAATTTCTCCTTTTAGCTTTTAAAGACCTATATAATCTGGCCCTGATCTACCTTTCCAGAGTATTTGGACATTACTGTCCCTCCTTTACGTGCTATTTAGTTAAACTCATTTTTATCTCTCTTTTTCTCTCACAGCACTCCATTTTTCACTCTTCATTTACACTACCTAATTACTATTCATGGAATTTATTTCCTTCTCATCACCTCATAAAATCCCATTATTCTTTAAGATGTAGCTCAGATACTTTACACAAAACTTGTTGATCCTCTCAACTAGAGCCTTCTCTACAATAATCTTATAATTCACTACTTTGTGTGTGTTAATGTTTTATTTATTCTGTATGGCTTTTTCTGTTTACTTGTCTTTCCCACTATAATATAAACTAATTGCAGAGTAGGGATCATTTAAGTCTCTTAACTTGCTTCCCCATTGGTTAGAACAATTGATATTTTTGATTTATTAACTTTATAGGTCATCTAGCCCATTTATTTCATTTAACCCAGAAAAAATAATTAACTTGCCTATCATCAAATAGCCATTTCAATCATATTATATTTAGAATTACAGATCAATTAAAGCTAACTAGCACTAAACATTTGACAAATCTCTTATATTGATTTGTAGGAATAAGAGGAAGAGTAAGGAGGGAGCATACATTAAGTACCTCCTTTGCCAAACACTCTGCTACATACTTTACAAATATCACCATATTTTATTTGTATAACTGCATTTACCTCATGAGGTAAATTCTATCATCATTTCCATTTTACAGTTGAGGAAGATAAAGATCATTTAAGTGATTTGCCCAGGGGCACTCAGCTATTAATTATCTGAGACTAGATTTGAACTTGGGTCTGCTGACTCCAGGTCTACCTCTCTATCTGTTATTCCATCTACTGCTTTTACTTGTTTAAGGACAGTTGCTGGGTGATAATAAGGTTAGTTACAAGTAGTTTTGGTTAATAAATCATTGTAAAATTGTGTATGTGTGAGTGTGTGAGAGAGACAGAAAGAATCTTTTTTAAAATTTTATTTATTTTCATCCATATGTACATGCATATTTCTAAGTTTCAAAATTTCCCTCCCCTTCCCCTCATCAGAAAAAAAGTCAAGTTAGCATTTTACATACATATTTTGTTAAATATGTTTACAAATTAATAATTTTTGGCATGAGGAATTAGGATTAAGGGAAAGAGATACATGAAATCATTTTTATAAAGCATTCATCAGATTCAGGGTTGTTTTTTTCTGTTTTATTTTGTTTTGTTTTATTTTTCTTCCTCTGGTTAGGGATAATATAGTCCTTAACCAGTCTAAGCTCTCTGGACTGCTAAGAGGAGCTGCTTCCATTAAGGTTGTTCATCTTAAAATGCTGTTGATATGTACATTGTTCTCTTGGTTCTACTCCCTTCACTCAGTTTCAGATCCCATAAGTCATTCCGTGCTTCTCTAGAGTCCAACCCTTTATGGTTTCTTATAGAACAATAGTATTCCATGGTATTCATGTACAATAACTTGTTTAACCATTCCCCAATTGATGGTTATCCCCTCAATTTCCAAAAAGAGCTGCTATGAAATATTTTGGAACATGCAGGCCTTTTCCCATTTTTTAAAATGTCTTCTGGATATAGTCATACAATTGGAATTGCTTGGTCAAAGGGTAGGAACAGTTTTACTGCTCTTTGGGCATAGTTCCATATTGCTCTCCAGAAAGGTTAGATACATTCATAACTCCACCACAACCTCTCCAACACTGATCATTTTTCCTTTTTCTCATCTTGGCCAATCTAATAGGTATGAAATGATACTTCATTGTTATTTTAATTTGTGTTTCTTTAATCAATAGTGACTTGGAGCATTTTTTCATATGATTTTACATATAACTTTAATTTCTTCATTTGAAAGCTATATATTCATATCCTTTGACCATTTATCAATTGGGGAGACAGAAAATCTCTAATGGTATGCTCCTAGATTTTGTGCTTATTTCTGATCAATATCTTTGACAATGACTTGAAAGAAGAAATGATCATTTAATGAAAGATTATCTATCATCTATTATCTGTCTATACATTCATATACATATATACATAGACCGCTATGTATCTATGTACCTATCTATCTATATGTGCATACACACACACATAACACATAAACACACACACATATATATATATATATAGACTAGTTCTTTTTATCACATCTATGCTGAAAGTGCATGAAATACTCGGGAACCCACTATTGCTTTGATCATTATGGGAGCTTTGGCCTTTTCTGTTTTCTGATATAGACCAGTTTGCCCCTCCTCAGAAAACTGGTGCCCACATCATTTTCCCTTCTCCCTAAAGATTTAGTTGGTAGGATACATCTACAGAATGCTTGCCAAATGTTCAAGTATCTAAACCTGGGGGAAGAGGCAGGGTTTACCTGATATAATAGGTAACAGACTTGAATAATAAAAGAATCTTGTGAACCTGAAACAATGTATTAGGGTGAATGTATTAGGGACAACTGCTAAGCTGTAAAAAGTTCAACTACATAAACTATATTTATACATATTGTGTGTGTGTGTGTGTGTGTGTGTGTGTATATATACACATATGTGTGTGTTTAGTTTATACATACACACACAATGTAAGAAGCAGAAGGCTTGACTAAGTAGTAGTTGTAGTTCATGTGAGAAGAAAAGTATGCATAACCATACATCAATCCAGTCACTTCTCCATTGATGGAGCTCCCTATAAAGGTTCTATGTCTTCAGTTTTTGATTTCATGAGTTCCTCAGGCTGACTATTATTTCCTTAACAAACAACTCCCCAGTCCGAAGTCTCTTCAAATTGAACTGGGCTTATCCTACCATGGAAAAAACTAGAGTTCACTGCAGATTCTGTACTTGAGACCTTTCCAGTTAAGCAACTGCCAAAACCTATGCTATACTGGGATATCCCTTAAGGACCCAGGGATTCTTCTATTCATCAATGCTTCAAACCTGAGAAGCACTGGAGGGGAACTTGATTGAATGAAGTAAAAGAGTAATTTACAGTTATGTAGAGTTTTATGTTTTTATAGCACTTCCATATATAGGATTTCCTCTTTTATCTTTATCACAGCCTTGAAGGTAAATTGTGCCAATGAGTCAGAAAATAATAATAGGGAGTTAATAATAACTTAGAGTGTCTAAGGCACTGATTTTACTCAAGGTCTCAGAGACAGCTTTGTGTCAATTCAAGATCATCCTAACTCCAAGAACAGAACTTTGTCTACTACACCAAGCTGCTTCTCAACAATAATATTGTCACTTTATATAGCACTTTTAAGTTTGGCAAAGCACTTATATAGTTTCATTTTTTTGTACTTCTGTTAGTCTTAGCAAAGGCTTCTAACCATTGTTTTTTTTTGTCTGTTATTCTCAAAGAAGACCATGATGTTAGGGAAATGATGCCATGACAAACACTTTCTCCTTTGGAGTCATCTGGATCCAAAGACCTGATATGGATCAAGATGACTGGAGATGGTGGAGAATGTGAGGCAATCAGACTTACCCAAGGTCACACAGCTATTAAATGTCAAGTGTGAGAGGGCCTCAATTAAACTTGGGTCCTCCTGATTCCAGAGTCAGTGCTTTATTCATTCTGTCACCTAGTTAACTATCAATCAACTGAAACCACTTTCCAAAGTTATCAGTGATCATTAATTGTCAAATGTGAAGACTTTTTTTATCTGCAACTTTATCCTTCTTAATCCTCTGAATCACTTAAAATTCAGTGATCCAGTATCTCATATCTCAGATTTTATGGCATTTTCCTCTCTTGGTTCTCCTCCTACCCATCTGATCCTTCTCAGTTTCTCTTATAAAATTTCAGTCACACATCTCCAACTACTTATTGGACATTTTCAACTGGATCTCAAATTCAGTGTGTTCCAAACTGGTCAGTCTTACCTTCTAAAACCAACTCTTCTTTTGACCATCCTTCCTTATTTTGTGGTCATCAACCTCTTTTCAGTTTGCCTAAGTTTACACATATGCCATTATCCTTGGCTTTTCAGTTTCTTGTCACCCCACGTATCTGGTCTGTTGCCCAGTTGTGGTGTTCCTACCTTCAAAGCATCTTTTCAATTTCTTCTTTTCTAGTGACCCAGAAGGAGTTCAAAACCTCATCACATCTCACCTATATGATTGCAAAAGCCTTTAAATCAATCTCCCTTTCTTGTCTGTCCCCTTTCCAATCCTTCATTCTCCAACCTTTTACTTAGCTGCCTAAGTAAGTTTCCTAAAGTGGAGCCATGCTCCTTATTTACTCAGAAAACTCCAATAACTCCCCATTGCCTCTTTGAAATCTTTTTTCTAGCTTGCTAAAACATCTGAAAAAAATCAGGGTTTTTAGCAGATGATAGCCTTAATATGTATCAGCAGTTGGTCATGGCAACCAAAAAAAAAACTTATTTGATCATTGGTTCCATTAATAGAAGCATGGTGTCCAGAATAAGGGAGTTGTTAAACCTAAAGTATTCTTTCTTGGACTAATTATCCAGGTTGCTGTCTGTCTTTTTCCTCTAGGATTAGACAACCCAAATCAGTTTTCAAATATGTGAAACTGTGATTGGGATGTATATGGGAGATAATACATCAAGAGTTTTGTGTTCAGGTCCAGTTGTCACATTTAAGGATAGCAGCAATTTGGAACCCATCCAAGAGTGGGTGACCAAAAGGGGACTGAAGACTGTGTAATTTGATGACTGGTGGAAGGAACTGGGGAGGTTTAGCCTTGAAAAGGAGAGGTCTTGAGAAAAGCAAGTATTATATCAATGCCTTAAAATAATTGGACTGTCTTGTGGAAGATAGATCAGATTTACTCTGTCCCTCATAAGGTTGAAGGTACAGAAATGAGTGAAAGCTGAAAAGAAAGTGTTTTATGTTTCATTTAATGAAAAATTTCTTGACAGATATCCCCAAACAGAATGGTCTCCCATTCACCAGGGGTCTTCACATGAAAACAAGATGACCACTTGTTAGAGAGTTCAGAGAAAGATAGCCTATTTAAATATAAATTAGAATAGATGACCTCTGACAGGGTTTAGCACCATTGCTTCTGTAGTTCACCTGGGAAATTTCTGTGTTTCCAAGTTTCAGGGTGCCCTTAGCAGTAGAGACTATTATTTAGAAGGCTGTGAATCTCTTATATCTTCATCTGACCATTAGCAGACAATTTCCTGATTTGTATCAGAGAAGCTCCAGAAGAAATTAGAGCTATGGTCTCAGTCTACAACAATCTATGCTTGTACTTTTCCTCTTTAATATGACGTCAGGTCAATAAAGAATGATGGGGAAAAGAGAGATTCTGTCCAAAGTAACTTTTTATGATTCCTTATCACCAATCACAGTATCAGTTTGTCCTAATAGAAAGAATCAAGGAATATTTTCAAAGAAACCTGACAAGAGACTTCCCAGAAAGAAGACAATGAACAAACCAGCTGCTTGTCTGTGTCCTTTTTCTCTAGGCTAAGACAACCCAACTCGGTTTTCAAACATGTGAATTTGATACTGGGATGAACCTGCTCTTCCATATTTGGGAGATAATGCCTTGTGAAGTGTATTAGAATTATAGGAGACACCTATTGTTCTTGATACTTTTTAATTTGCAAAGGCCCAGTAAATGATTTAAACCCCCAAGGCATAACAGGTCCTGAGAGACAGCTAAGTATCTCATTTAATTGTGAACTAAGGAACCTGAGTAGTTACAGATTCAATGGACTGTTTAAGGTCACTCCTGAAGTAAGTAAAAAATCATCCTTGTAGCCATTGGAGGGCATGTTTTGAAAATCTTTTAGCATTGTTTTGGATAGTATAGAGTTAGAGAATAAGAAAAAAAACATGACCCTTGCTTCCAAGACACTTCTGATCGCAGTGGGAAGGATTCTGGAACCACTTTTCTTTTGTACATTTGAGATCTACTTTTCTCAAACCCTCCCATTTTTGATAGGGTACAGATGCGATTCACAAGCTCCTATCACAGTTTCCTTTCTCCTCTTCCTCTTCTTTGACTCGTCTTTTTTTTAATTTTCTTTTCTTTTCTTTCCCCAAATTTCAAAATGGTGGACAATTTGAGGATGGGTGAAAGAAAAATGGTAATATGTTAGGATGGGGATGGAGAGAAAAAGGAATATATGAGTGTTTGGGGGAGAGTGAAGTTGTGAGAGAGAACAAATGGGCAGACACATACACTTGAAGGTCTGGGAGTGTGGTTGAGAAGAAAGCAGTAGCCTCAAATGTAGGTAACCTGAAGCTGGCCTGTGTGACTGGGATAGCCAGGCAATCTTCCTGAGCTTCAGATTCTGTCTAAAGTGGGGATAATTTTATTTATTCTTTATGGCTACCAGAATTATTATAAAGGGCAAATGAAGGCATATGTGATATTTTGAAAAGCTTTATAGCCCTATATAAATGAATGGTTTTGGGGCGGCTAGGTGGTGTAGTGGTTAGAGCACTGGCCCTGGAGTCAGGAGTACCTGAGTTCAAATCTGGCCTCAGGCACTTAATAATTACCTAGCTGGGTGGCCTTGGGAAAGCCACTTAACTTAATTTGCCTTGCAAAAACCTAAAAAGAAAAGAAAAGAAAAAATAAATGTATGATTTTCCTGTATTATCCACAAATATATACTAGTATAGAAATAATCACAGGGAAAGAATAAAGAAATAGCTCTTATGATAAAGAAATGCCCCCACTAATACTATGAATTCAAACTTTATCTATAATATTACAGAAAACTCTTCATACTAGAAACTCACTCCATTAGAACTTCACACATTAGAATTGCTATTGACTTCTACCATTGGAATAGCACATTGACTTCTCTTTTTCTGATTCACTGGTTCTTTTAGAACCTCCATTTTAAGGAGGGTATTCACTTTAGCTCCGTCTTCATTATTGTCTGGGTTGTACTTCTGATTTTCTTGAACTTTCTTAAAATTCTCCCTGTGCTTGGTTCTCTGTTAGATTATAAAGTCCTTGAGGGAAGAGACTGACTTTCTTTCTTCCTGCATTTGTATTTATCACATTTGGAATATAGTAACATTAATTAAATGCTTCTTGTTGTTTTCCTTAACTCTAAGGTCATTAGGTTTATACTCCATGACCACAACTAGGTCTCTGTTATTATTTTGAACTCTTCTGCCTTCCAGTAGCTTCTTATCTTTATTTCAAAGCATGCACAGCTAAATTCTATTCTAAATAGGAAAAAGGCTTTCTAGTTGAGAAAATTTATCTCCTGTCCTTCACTGTAGAGATGAGGAACTATGGGTGTGAAATACTGCACATACTATTGGATATAGTCAGTGTACTGATTTTGCTGACTTGGTTTTTAAAATATTTGTCTTAAGGGAAGATCATCAGATAGGTAGGAGGGATACAATTCAGAAAAAAAATCTGATGTAAAAACGAGATGTAAATATTTAAAGAAGAAAAATGAACCAAAAAAAGACTTTTTTTAATATTTTTATGCGCACTGCCTGAACTTTTTACTTTTCATCAACAAAGCAAACTTAAAAGTGTATCCTTCATTCATTGCCTCCATTAATTTCTTCCTTCCTTCTATTACTCTTTAATAGTCCCTTTGGTATCTGGCTTTCATCCTAACCATTCAAATGAAACTGCATCCTTGTGTAGTGTGACCCTTGTCAAGTGAAATAACTTCATTTGGCCTCCAGTTTCTTATCTACAAAATGAGAATAATAATCAACAAGCATTTATGAAGTTTCTACTATGTGCCAGACACTATGCTTAACAATGGTGAAATAGTTACTACCTTAAAGAAAACTTATCAGAGGAAAAAAATATACATTTCAAAAATATAATTAATTTTTTCCATTAACAAAAATATTTTATCTTTCTTCCAATTCCCTTCACTGGGAAAGAATATAAGGATAAAACAGTACATTTATAGGTGTATTCAAAATAGATACAAAGTGATGAGGGGAATGGCTCTAACAACTTTGGAAGTCAGAAAAGGCACCCTATAGAAAATGATACTTAAGTTGAACCTTGAAGGAAAGCAGGGACTTTAAGAAGTAGGAATATGGAGGGAATGCAGTACAAAGGCATTAACAGGAAATAATAGGCCAACATCTGAGGAATGGAGGAAAGATTATAACATTTGCACTACTTGCCTAAAAGGAAAATTGTGTTATTTATAACCCTTCAAGAACTTAGGGGATTTTAATAGACTAAAATTTAATAGACTAAAAATATGAATATGAAAAATCAATATGAATTGATAATGTCATATGGTAGCCAAAGAAAAAGCTAATGACCATAGACCAATTAAGAGATCAAGAAATATCTGTTGGATCTATGGAAAGGGGGGAACATATGACTGAACAAGAAATATAGGAAATTACAAATTACAAAATGGATGATTTTGACTATACTGAATTAAAAAGGTTTTGCATTAATAAAAACCAATGCAGCCAGGATTAGAAGGAAAACAGAAAGATGGGACACAATTTTCACAGCTAGTGTTTCTGATAAATAATTAATTTCTAAAATATATTGAGAACTGAATTAAATTTATCATTCTCTAATTGATAAATGGTTAGAGTATATGAAAGGCAGTTTTCAAATGAAGAAATTAAAGCAATATATATAGTCATATAAAAATGTTCCAAATCATTATTGATTAGAGAAATGCAAATTAAAACCACTATGAGGTACCATCTCACACCTATCAGATTGGTTAAGATGACAAAAATGGAAAATGATCAGTGTTGGAGAAGATGTGGGAAAAATTGGGATATCAATGCATTGTTGGTGGAGTTGTGAACTGATCCCATCCATTCTGGAGAGCAATCTGGAACTATATCCAAAGAGCAATAAAACTGCTCATACCCTTTGACCCAGCAATACCAATATCAGGCCTATATCCAAAAGAAACAATAAAAAAAACAGGAAAAGTCTCACATGTTCAAAAGTATTTATAGCAGCTCTTTTTGTATTAGCAAAGAATTGGAAGTTGAGGGGATGCTCATCAATTGGGGAATTGGCTGAACAAGTGATGATATATGAATATTATGGAATACTATTGTTCTATAAGAAATCATGACTGGTCAGACTTTAAAGAAGCATGGAAAGAATTATACGAACTGATGTGAGTAAAGGGAGCAGAGCCAAGAAAACATTATACACATTTACAACTTTGTGAGATAATTAACTATGATGGATGCAGTTTCTCTCAGCAGGTCAGAGATTAAGGACAACCTTTAGAGATCTGCTAAGGAAAATGCCATCCACAGCCACAATAAAACAAGGAATTTGAATGCACATTATGTTCACTTTTTAAAATTTCTTATATTTTTCTTTCCTATCTCCTATTGATTTTCTTTCTTTCTCCTTAGTTCTAATTCCTCTTACACAATGGGTAATGTGTAAATATGTTAAGCACAATGTACATATACAGCTTTTACCAGACTATCTTTCACCATGGGGAGGGGGGAAGGAAAGGAGGGTGGTAAAAAAAATGTGTAACTCATAAATCTGCAATGGAGGAACATTGAAAAACTATCATAGCTTGTAATTGAAAGCGATAGATTGTCTTGCTCTATTCTGTTCTAGTTAGACCACATTGAAAAGCATTTTATTCAGTTCTTGGTGTTTCATTTTAGAAAGGTCATTGATAGGGAGACCTATTCAGAAAAAGGTAACTATAAAGTGAACTTCAAGGTGATGCCACATGAGAATTGGTTGAAGGAACTGTGAATGTTATCATCTTAATATAACCAGGAAAAGATAGACATGTCTTCAAAGTATTTGAATGGCTGCCATAGGGAGGAAGAATTAGATTTGTTCTACTTGATTCCAGAGAGCAGTTTAATATGAATGTTAGGACAGAATTCTCACTAATTAGAGCCATTCTGAAGTGGAGTGGGTTTCGCCCACATTGAATTAGTCTTCAAACAATGTCTGGATAAAACATACTTTCAAGGAGATTTTTGTTCTCTTAAATGTTGCTTTTATGGTCTTCCAATGCCAGCATGTGAATTAATATCATTATTATACTATTCTGCTAATACAATCTAATTATCAAATATAATGGCTATGTGTTCATCATTCTTATCCCATTTGCAACATTTTTCAATATTGATAACTCTCCTGTCTGATAGATGTTTTTGTTTTCTTTCTTTGTGTCTCTTCCTTTTCATATTTCCTAAAGTTTAGGTAACTCCCAGTCCTAAGTTCTTTCTTTATGAACTTATTCTACTACAATTGTGTCCTACCTTTTGGAGGTCCTGTCCTCTCTTGCTCCTTCAACAAAACCTTCTTCACAGTTTACTTCAAATATTTATCTTCAGTGCTAATTGTTCTCCCAAGTTTCAGTTTAGTTTAATTCAATTCAACAAATATATTTAGTATATTACTACTCTTTTCAAGGACTTTTTCCAATATGCTATATCCCCTGGACCTCTCTTCTAACAGCAAGGCTTGAATCACAGATGTTGATATTGAGTTGGATAGCTCACTAAGTCTCCCTCTTCCATCCTTAGACTGAGTCAGAGCTTGAACCTAACCAGCTTTGAAGGGGTTCCATGGTACCCAAGGAGGAAATAAAACTGTTCCTGCAGCAAGTATTTGCTTCCACCGCCCCTTCATGATTCCTATCACAGATTGCACCTAGCCAGAGCTCTGTATTCACCCCTACAACTAGACCTGGACCCTGCCTTTATTCCTTAGAGGTATACAGTCCCTTGTTGGTGACTCTTTAATTCTCCTTCCTTGAGAAAAAGTCTCAATTGTTCCACCTCAGTTGTGGCTCTAGTTAAATTATAAATGACCTCTGAAGGCTTTTCCAGTTATAACTTAGTGACCCTTTGATTGTAATTCAGGGTCTTGTTACATCTCAACTTGAACAAGACTTCCCCTAACTAATCTCCCAAACTAAACTTTCTCTCTTTCTGCTTTTTCTGGACACAGCTGTGACTTGATTAGCTTGGAAACACTTTCAATGGTCATTCCTCTTCTTAAAAGTCTTCTGGGACTCCCCATAGCCCCCTCATAAACCTAAAATATAAATTCCTTAACAAAGCATTTAATTCCCACATGATCTAGTCCCAATGGACCTGTTTCAGTTCCATTACTCCCTTAACATGCATACTATGCTCTAATTCAAATTATTTATTAATTGCTTATTATGCACAAGGAACATTTCTTTTTCATCCTCAAAAGAAAACTTCCCTTAATATGTCTATCCCATATAGCTATTCCATCTCTTCCTTTTCTAAGGTTAAACTGCTTGAAAAGACATGCTTCCATTTCCTTTCCTAATGCTCTCTTCCTAAAGTGTAGTTTTGACTACGTCACACAGATATCCTGACCCCTTCCTATAACTATTATCTTTTGACACATTTCCCTCCTTATACTCTGTGATCAATTGATAATGGCATCCTTACTGTTCTTCAAATAAGAGTCTCTATCTCCTAACTCAATACATTTTCAGTGGCACCAGCACTATGCTTTCCCCACCCCCTCCCCATCTGACTTCTTTCAAAACTCAACTAAAGACCCACCTCTCACAAGAGACCTTTCCTGATCCTTCTTAACCATTAGTGTCTTCTCTCTTAGATTATCTCCAATTTATCTGCATATCTCTTTTTTGTACATAGTTATTTGCTTGTTGGTTCCTCAAAAAACTTTAAGCTTCTTGAGGGAAAGGGCTCTTCCCTCTCCTCTTCAGCAATTAGCACTTCTAATAGACAGCTAATAAATGCTTGTTGACTACAGTTTAGCTTCTGACTTCTCCCTACTCTTTCACTTAGTGAGTTCATCAGCTCCCACTGATTCAATTATCATCTTTAGGCAGATGATTCTTGGGGATATAGAAGTGTAAATCTCATCAACATCTTAAATTGAACAGATCCAAAACTACATTCATTATCTTCAACCACTATCCTCAGTCTTCCATTCTTCCAGACTTCCCTAGCATTGTTGAGGTTATCACCATCCTCTGAGGCTCACAATCTAGATATCTTCCTCAATTCCTCCTTATCTCTCCCCAACCACAGTGATCTATTGCTCAAATTCTAGCTATTTTTTTAACATTTCTTTTTTCCATGATTCCTTTTCTCTTATACCACCATCCTGGTGCAGGCCCTCATCAATTCCTTCCTGGTCTTGGTCTCCCTCCCTCAAGTGTCTCTCCATTCCATCATTTACTCAGATCTTTCTTAAGCTCAGGTTTGACCAAACTCATGCTTCCCTCCATATTTAATAACTTCCAGTGGCTTCCTATTACCTTCAGAATCCAAATATAAAAATCTTCATTTTTGACTTTGAAAGCCCTTCATAGTCTACTTTCAAAGGGTTTTTAAAGCCCCCTTCTACTTTTGCAGTCTTTTTATACCTTCCTACTCTCCAAATACTCTGCAATTCAATGACATTAGTCTTCTTACTATTCCTCATGTGGACCATTTAATCCCCACTCCACAGCATGCACTTTCATGGACTCTTTTCCATGTCCAGGCTGAGTATTCTCCCCCTTTCATCTCAATCTGTCTTCTCTGACTTTATCAGCTAAAATGTCCACCTTCTGCAAGGAGGTACCTACTGATGGGGTTAACTGAAGTGTTTAACTTGGACTTTGAAATGAAAGGGATACAGTGATATTACAGCATCTATCTTTGTGTAGAAAGAGGTCCCAGAAAGAGAATAACTAACATAAGCATGTTTTTGTAAACTGACCTCAGTATGGGAGACTATCTTCTCAGACAGAACATAACCTTGCACCATTATCTCTAAGGGCCTCTTGCTCAATCCTTGAGAACTTTACAAGTGGAAAATTCCCTAGCCTGTGGATACCTGGTTAAAGTTCAAAATCTTTCTTTAAAAGCAATCCCCTGGGGCGGCTAGGTGGCAGTGGATAAAGCACCAGCCCTGGAGTCAGGAGTACCTGGGTTCAAATCCGGTCTCAAGCACTTAATAATTACGTAGCTGTGTGGCCTTGGGCAAGCCACTTAACCCCATCTGCCTTGCAAAAACCTAAAAAAAAAAAAAAAAGCAATCCCCTTTCCCTCCCATAGTCAGTCAATTATCTTAAACTCCTTCTTTCCTTGACTCCATGATCTTACATTTAATAAAGGCTGGCTGAAACATATTCCTGTCTATATGAGTCCTCTCACAATTATCTACAAACCCAGGTGAAGTCCTTGGAAGCTTTCTGGGTCCCTTTCCCCAAGTCGGTTAATTCTAATGCCTCTTTTCTGTTGATTATCTCTAATTTATTCTGAATATATCTAATTTGTACTTCATTGTTTGTATCATCATTCCCCCCCCATTAGATCATAAATTCAATGAGGGCAGGAACAGTTTTTGCCTTTTTCTTTGTATCATCAGCACAGTACCTAGACATAGCAGAGGCTTAACAAATGTTTTGTTACCTTGATTTAGTTGGGGATGCAAATACACATTTTTTTTTTAAAAATACCTTTTTTCAAGGAAATTATTTTATACTCTAGTATTCTCATGTACTTTTCTCACATTATTCCCACTGTTTAAAATGTTTCCCCAGTCTCTCTTTCCACATACTCCATCCCCAGCTCCACCTAAAGATATTTGAGATCTTGGTTGAAGCCCACATCATATGCTACTTCTAATGAAGCTTTATATGATCATTGCAGCTGGGTCAGAACCTGTTTTCTCTATTGTCCTTGAATGATCTGGGCAGGCCTTGCATGGTTCTGAGTTTAGTGGCTAAAACAAGGCAGGCCCCACTGCCTAAAGGAATTTCTGAATTTTAGTTTAACCCAATGTTTAGATTTCGACCTCCACCTCTTATCTCTCTTTTCCCAAACAGTTCAGAACTCAGAGTTGGCACCTTCTCTTGCTGTGATCCTTTTAGGCTCAGATATCAGTTGAGCTGGTAGGAGGCCTCCTGCCAGACCTGAGGAGTTTTGCCTTCTAGGTCCTACCCTGGCCCTCTCTCTTGCTGTGGTTCATTCCGTGTCTTGAGTGTGGGCTTCCTGGGTGCTAGATTGCCCTGGCACCACTCTGCCCTTGTCTCCTGCTGTGGCTAAGGCATGAATTGCCTGGGTTCTGGTTTGGCATTGTTTCTTGCTGGGGGCTCCAGTGGGATTGCTGAAGCAATGCATGGTCTGGCCGTATCTCAGCTCTGTCTCCTACAGTGATTCAGGCAGGGCTGCCTGGGCTTTGTTGCTGTTTCTGCACTGGTTTGGCTGATCCTGTATCCTGCTGTGGTTTGAACTGGTTTGGCTGTATCTATTCCTGTGGTCCAAGTATGGGATGCCTGGACTGTGGTTTGGGCAAAAGCTGCCTAGATGCTGATTTAGCTTTGTCTTCTGCTCTGGGTCTGAGCTGCTACACAATAGACCTTCCACCCATTCTGGCTCATTAGACTAAGGACTGCTTGAGAACAAAATTGTCATTTCCCTTTCTTTGTATCCCCAGCACAGTGTGGGCACATGGGACACTTATTAACTGAATATCTCTTCCCAAAGCCTTTTTAGTTTTTTTGGCATCTTCTAGGGCAGTTCTGGACTGACTAGAGGAGCTTATAGCCATTATTCTATGGTTTTCTATATCATTGTTTCTCTGGGACACTTCTAGATCTTTACTAGAATGTTTTTCTGGGGAGAGGCCAGATTGTCTGGAGGCCATATTATCTAGAAGTCCTAACTATTAAAGTTGAAAATGACTTTTATCTTATTCACACTGGTTGTCCTTTCTATCTCTCTCCCCTGGTGTTTATTTTATACTGACTTTGTTAAATAATTTGCATACATGTTATATCCCCTTCTGGATTGTAGTCTCTAAAGAAGCAGACCTGGGGAAGACTTTGGTTTCTTAGCACCACTCCCATTAGCGTCAGCACCCATTCTCCATAATATCTTCTAAATGATTCAATTGTTTGGAGCATAAATACCTACTTGGTTGGAAATTACTAGATAGAAACTCTGTAGTTTGTAGGGGAATTACATAAAGGGCAGGGACATATCTTACCAGGGTTCTCATCTTAGCTCTGCTTTCAACAAACTTTGTAACCTTGGTCAAGTCATTTTAACTTTCTGAGTCAATTTTAAAATAAGAGATTTGGACTGAGTGATATTTAAAGTTACTTTCAGCTCTAACATTCTGTGATTTTTATTCATCTTTAAATATTTCTCAGTGCCCAGTATCTGGTATACTGGAAATGCTTGATCCAGTTATACTCTTATTTTACTCAAATTGGCACTGTTCAAAGTTACAATTATGTAAAATGTGGTCATTAGTTCCAGCCTAATGAAAATATGCAGTATAAATTCAAATAAAGACTTAATGAATGAATAGCTTCCACCAATAGCAGTTATGATTCTCCAACTTAAACTTAGATCTTTGGTAATTCCTCTTGTCTGCTAAAGAGTTTTACCACAGTTTGTAAAACTATGGAAATTGTTTTGGCAAAAAGTGTTTTTACTGATAAACAATGAGGGGCAGGCTCCTTCACCCCCAGAAGGAATCCTGGCTCAGACCACACAATTGTACTCTATGCTGATTCAGTGGTAGTTGCTACAATGCATATTAGCAATCCACAGATATTTTTCTGTGGGAACCCAAGACATCCTAGCCCTGTTGTTGGGAAGCAGACATGCTGGAGGGCCCTGTCCTTAATGTGGTGTTTTGTAAGAAGTGACTAAGTGCCACCATTATCTTGTGGTCGGTGAGTCATGGCTCTTTTTGAGATATTAACTCTTGAATCTTCAATCTCCTTGTTTCTCCGGATAATACAGCCCTAACTTCCGACCTCAAGGATGGGCAAACATTAATGACAAGTAATGGTTTAATGTGATAGATTATCCAAAGAGATGTCCCACTTTTACAACTATCTGCTTTCATCATCACCATTTCCTCCTGTACCCTCTAGAATTTAAGGAGTTTCCCCTTTTTAATAATGGGACCAACAAAAACTAGTCCTGTTTGCCTAGAAGTAGCTAAGTGATATAGAGAAGAAAGTGTCTTATTTGGAATCAGAAGAACCTGAATTCAAATCCTCTTTTAGCTATTAAATAACTGTGTAGCATATAATTTAACTTCCTTCTGTCTCAGTTTCCTCACTTGTAAAAAAAGAGGATACTAAGAGCACCTCCTTTATATAGGGTTGTTATGAGGATCAAATGTACACACAAGGGTAAGGTTCTACTAATAGTGTCAGTAACAGTAATAATAGTGGTGATAGAAACAGAGCAGCAATAGTAGTCATAGTATTTATTTATGCTTCACTTTTCCTAGTGTCTTTCTTGAATGAGTTCTTCAATATATAATACACATACTTATCTACTATAAATGCAATCTTGTGTAGGGGGCGGCTAGGTGGCCCAGTGGATAGAGCGCCAGCCCTGGAGTCCAGAGTACCTGAGTTCAAATCCAGCCTCAGACACTTAATAATTACCTAGCCATCCAAGTGCTTGGGCAAGCCACTTAACCCCATTTGCCTTGCCAAAACAAACACAAACAATAAAAAATAAATAAATGTAATCTCATTTTTTATTGCACTATGAAGAATTTTTTTAGGCATTAACTGTGTAGATTAGGGTTTTTAACCCCAAGTTTGTGTTTAAAAGCATTTTGACAATTGCATTTCAATATAATTGACTTCCTTGCAAATCTTGTGTATTTTATTTCTGTATTTAAAAATGTTCTGAGGAGTTCAGAGTCTTCATCACTCTCTCAAAGGGGTGGATGACAGAAAAATTAAAAACCCTGACTGAAGAGATGGGTAGATTTCAGATACACGGGTTCAAGGAACAACTGGGAGACTTTCTGTATATTGTTTAGGGGATGCTTGATTAGACACAGTGTACCTTAAATATTGAAGTCATGAGATTCTATGATTCTGAGTATGAAGCTTAATTGCTGAGGTCAGTTTTTCCTAGTTGAGACTGCTTTCTCTTACTAGTTTCTTCTTGCTTTATTCCCTCAGACCTGCCAGGCTTTGTCTCTTAAGTCTCTGGTTTTTGAGAAAACAAAAGTATTTCATATTTGTTGTCTGTGTACAACCCCATTATTCTAGTCCAGTTGTTCTTTCAGGCAGCCCTTTCTTCCATCTCTCCCAAATACATTGGTTAACTTAATCTCCCTAGTTCCTAAAATCTGTTTTAACTAGTTTGTTTCTGTTGTCATCCAGGTCTCTTGCAAACTCTTCTGTGGATCTTGTTCTTAATTCTGTTCCTCTAAATTTCTTTTAGTTCTGTTCCTAATTATTTTTCCTTTGTTTACTTCTCCATATCTCCTCTCTGTATGGCCCCATGTTAACCATCTCTCCTTCTAAAGTAATATGTATCTCATCACAGATGAGACTATATAGCCTTGACTTCTTTCTCAAGCTTAAGACTGCTAGTCATCTCCATCATAGGAGAGATTCAACATGTATAAAATTAAACTTGTCTTCTTGCAAAAAAAAAAAAAAAACCCGAACCCAGAAAAAAAATCAGCAATCAGTTTTCTCCTGACTTCTCTTTCTTCGGATGACACATTCTTATAGTTACTCAGACCCAAAACTTATCTTCCCATCAACTTCAGTCAGCCATCTGGTCAATCCATTCTTCTTCTATAGCATCTCTTGATTTCTAATGTTAGAATCTTAGAATTTCTGAGCTTTCACCAAACCCAGAGCAACCTCTTCACTTTTCAGAAAACTGAGAAGTGACCAGGTGAATTTTCAAGATCACATATGTAATGCATAATATAAGTAGAATTTAAATTCCAAATCTGGTGTTCATTATATGACATCATATAGCCTCTCAGCATATGCCACCTTTTCCATTCCATTCCATTAATGTCTTTTAGTCAACAAGCTTTATTTCAACATGCATTTATTAAGTGCTTACTATATGCCCTTATTATCTTATACCCAGGACTATAGCAATGTCCTTTTAACTTGTCTATAGCAGTATCTTTTTAGACTAATTACTGTCACCCATTCTAGGCTCAACTCAATTTATTTTGTTATACAAGCTGTTGACAGATAAATATTCTAAAAACACCATTTTTCTCATGCCATTCCCTGCTTAGAAAAAAAAAAGAAGTGCAATCCAAATTTTAGCTAAATAGCCAAAAAGATAGAGTACTCTCTTGGCCCTTCACAGAAAGAACTGATTTCGAACATTGCCAGGCCGTTGTTTTTTTTTTTAATTTAAATTTTTCCCATTTTGGCCCTGTGAATGGAGGAAGGTCACATTTTTCCCCCATTACCTCTTTGAATTTTCTGCCTTGGTTCCATATCATGTTTGTGATAATGAAGCCATAGATTTAGATCTAGAGTGGTTAAGTGACTAACTTGAAGTCATACAGGTAATAAATGGTAGAGCTAGGAGTTAAACCTGACCTCAATTCCAATACTCTTTCCTCTCTACAATACTGATTCTCAATAAAAAACTTGCACATGCTTCATAAGAAAGGGCATACCTTTAACAAACTCTCACTTAAAGTGTGCTTTCTTTTCTTAAAATTGCAATTGAACTGGAAAATATAGTTCATATGGGCACCATATCCATAAAATGACATTAGAGTGGCTACTTACACACATTCACATGAACACACACACACAAACACACATATATAATTTATAACTATTCTTCATATGAATTCTGAAATGTTTAGAGTCTCATGAAAGCTGGAGACTATTAAGTGCTCCAAATCCTCCTGGTATCAGTTATTTACTGACATTCTAAGAAAATACTATTTCATAGATTTCTTCTATCCTTAGATTTTCCTTATTCTTAGTATTTTAATTAGCTTTACTTTCAGATTTATATTTTGTTATTGCTCAACAACAGTTCCAGCATTCTAAATATTTGAAAAACCAAAGAATGTGCTGCATATTTGGCAAAGTGTGTGCATTATATTTGGCATCCTTCATATTTGGCTTGGGTAGAGGGAAAGGAAACCTATATGCAGTCATATGTGGCCTTAGAACAAAACCACGGTCATTCAAAGTCTTGACTTAGATCCCAAAAGGGTTATGAAGTTAGGTGAAATAACTTTTCATGAAGGCTAGCAATAGTTTCTTAGATGAAATGTTAAAAAAATTGGTTTCCAGAAGAGAATCTATGGGTTTTTTTCCCAGAACTTGAGTTTTGAATGTAAAATTCTGGCTTTGTCTGGTTCCCCTCATGGCCTAACATTACTTCCATGAAATGAAGCAAAATCTGTGGTGAGTTTGGTTTTTAACCGAGATCAGAGTATTGCTTTGGATCTGGAGGCATCTGCAGAAAGCATGAATTCAATACTTAGAGTCAGTCTTTATAAAGGGCCTTAACAAGGAAAAAAGCCAGACAAATGCATAGTTGGATGTCTGTTTTACTGTAACCCAGTGACAATTCATTCTTGAACTTGCTGGAGGGAAAACCCAGAGCTTCACTGACTGAAGCTAGTTGCAGGTCATGGTCACATTCATGGGCACTCTCAGAGTCAACTCCCATGGATGAGCTTCAGAAGTTGTTTAATAAATAAATATATGTATATATATATACATATATATATATGTATATATATATATGCACACATATACACACATATATATGTATAAAGATAACAGAGGAATTATAACAGCTGTATTTGAGACCCTTCACTCTCATCAATTAGCTGTTATATTGGGATAGCTCTTAATCTTTCTAAAATGGTTTCATTATCTGTAAAATATAGATAATGCATCTATTCCCATACATCTCATAAGTTGTTCATGTTGTTCCTCACAATGAGTTAATATTATATGGCACTGACTTGGCACCTTATGATTGATTTGCAAAATGCTCTGCATATATTTCCTCATTTAAACCTCATGACAAATCCATGAGGTAAGTGTTACAGCGAATATTACTCTCATTTTACAGATGAGGAAATTTGGGTTCAGAGAAGTTGCACAACCTCCCCAGTGTCACACAGCTAGTTTGTATATATCAAAGGTTGGAATTGGGCCTCAGTCCTTCTAGCTCCCAAGTCTAGTGCTCTATCCATTACATCATGAAGCCTCTAATGTATGGCAAAACACTTTTAAAGTTATGAACTGCTATAGGATTGTATGAAAGCAAAGTTCCCAATTGTCAGATTAATTGTTGCCTTGAAGAAATGCTTAGGGAATAGAGAAGTGTGAATAAATCTTAAAATGGATCTTGAATCTAGGGAAACTTTCTCTCTTCAGAACAAAAATTAAAATGAATGCTGTAGATGTTTATGCTGTGCAAATTGTTGGGCCAGCCCCAGAGAATTTAACTTTGAAGAGGTTTAAAGGGAAAATTTTTTTTTAAAGACCAGATTCATGTGTCTGAATTGAAATAGATCTTAGGGGTGAAGTAACTTCCTTCATGTTTTTGTTAAAGACCTTCTGCAAAAACTTTTTCCAATTTCTATTAAAAAATTAGTCTTTGGGCAGCTAGGTGGCTCAGTGGATAGAGCACTGGCCCTAGAATCAGGAGAACCTGAGTTCAAATGTGACCTCAGACACTTAATAATTGCCAAGCTGTGTGACCTTGGGCAAGTCACTCTTACTTCCTTCCGTTAAATAAATAAAAAAATTAATTAAAAAAATTAGTGTCTTTTTCTCTGAGTTTACCCACAGCTTATCCCATTGTCTAGTTCATTAGATTGTGGGCTCCTTGAGGGCAGAAACTATGTGGTTTGTTTGTTTTTGCCCCTTTGTATCCTCAGTTCTAAACACAGTCTCTGGCACATAGACACACAGGTTGGAACAGAATTGTGTACACCTAAGCTTTGGATTTCAGAGTCAGAATCATTATATCATAGTAGCTCCTGATGGAGTAGGGTGGGAAGAGACCTTAGGAAGCTATCTGTACCAAGATAGGTGAGATACTGTAGCTTATATATTCCTTAACACATAATTTGTGTAATAATCAAAACTGATATAGTAGCTCATACTTATACTATACTTTCACATGTACAAAGCACTTTATAAATATCCCATTTAAGCTTCACAGCAGCTGAGTCTAAAATATAATTGTCTCCTTCTACAAATTAGTAAAATGAGGCCAGTGGAAGGGTTAAGAGACTTGCCCAGGATCATGCAGCTAGTGAGAGTCAGATTTTTACAGAATCCACATTTTCTCACTCCAAGTAAGCCAACTTTCTTTGACTATCCAAAGATAAGAATTCCCTCTGCTTTTACAAAAGTTTTCCAAAGTTAAGTTTTGTTTAGGGCCCCTCACTGTTGTCTTAATTTGTATCACAAAGTCTCAATATAAATATATGCTATGTAATACTTAGTTCAAGGATATGAACCCAACATGTTAGACATTCTCTTGACCCCTGGGAGAAAGATAGCATAGCTCTAGTATCAAGACCTTGGTTTTATTTCTGGGAAGAGAATTCATTGACCTGCTGTACCATATTTTCATATCTAATTTATTTCTCATAAAAAATAAGGAGTATATTTATGGTACTCTTATCTTTCTTCCAAGAGGTCCTTTTATTTAATTTGTGAATTTAGGGGAAGTCAGAGAGGACAATCCTTTGATGATATACATAGTATTAATTTGCCTAGAAGCATGAGCCACATCTTAGTCTGAATATTGAGAGATCTGGATTCTCTTCTCAAGTCTGTTATTTAATCTCTGTGGGACCTTTGGCAAGAAAGTATTTTCTTTATTCCTTGACTTCCTTAGATGATCCTAGGAGGGTTTGATTAATAAAATCTGTAGAATTCCTTTTATAACTGACATTTTGTGATTCAGTGATTTTTATCCCAAGTTGCTAATGGAAAAATAAGTAGATCTAAAATTCTGTTTCTATGTGGGGTTTTTCTCAACCTTTGCATAGGCCTGCTGATCCATTTCAGAGTGAAATTAAATGATTACCATAGCACAACAATTTTTAATGTCACTCCAGTTATTCTTCATCACTGGTATAAAACATGTATGTTTTCCTCCAAAATGTATATATACTTATATATTTACTTGAATAGTTAGGCAGTGCAGTGGTGGACTTGTAATCAGGAAGATTCATCTTCTGGAATTCAAAACTGGCCGGAGACACGTACGATCTATGTGACCCTGGGCAAGTCACTTAATCTTGTTTGGTCTAGTTTCATATATATAAAATAAACTGGAGAAAGAAATGGTAACCTACTCCAGTATCAATACCAAGAAAATCCCAAAAGGGGTCATGAAGAGTTAGACATATCCAACTGAACAATAACAATTTGGAAAGGCAATTCAGTTATCCCACAAGGTATATGCTAAAAAGTTGATTTTTTTGCCAGATCATTGTTCCTAAAACATTTCTGCTCACATTACTTCAGGGTTCAAAGACCATCAGTTACTATATGTTGGCAAGAAAAATAAAGACTCAATCTAATCAACTTCTATTATATCGAAGTTGGAATTATATAGAAACAAAATCCAGCTTAATACTATAAATAATAATAACATGCTTCTATATGCTACTTGCAGTATTATACTGTACACAGTATTATACATTACAACAAACTTCCTATCACTTGAAGATACTCTTTTTGCTATAGGAAATAGCTGTTGTGTTAAATCATAAGATATCAGAATTATTTTTTCTTTTCTTTAATTTTCTTTATTTACACATTACTAAAATAATTTTGTTGTAAGAGTAAACATAATACCTCCTCCCCCCCCACAAAAATATAAAACCTCATGACAAATAAAGTGAAAGAGGAAAAAAAGTATGTTTCAATCTGTGTTCTGATACCAACAGCTCTGCCTTGGGTGGATCGCATTCTTTCTCATAAGTCCATCATAGAAGTTACTTCCATATTTTTCCATAGTTGCTATTGCTGATTGTTATTCCCTACATACATTCCTCCCCACTACCATCTATTATATTTCTCTCTCTCCTTTCACTCTGTCCCTCTTCTAAAATGTGCTGTGAGGCAGCCCAGTAGCACAGGGGACAGAGCACCGGCCCTGGGGCCAAGAGGCCCCAAGCCTACATTCCACCCTAGGGACCCAGCAACAACCTGGCCCCATGGTCCCAGACAGGCCACCCAATCCCACCACTTTGCAAAAAGTAAAAAAGAAGATGTGTTATATCTGACTATCCTCCCCTATAATTTACCCTCTCCTCTATCACCCACATCCCACCCCCCTTCCTCTCTACATTTTCTTCTAGATTTCTATTCTATTGAGTGTGTATGCTGTTTCTTCTCTGAGCCATTTCTGATGAGAATGAAGGCTCCCTCATTCCCCCTCACCTTTCCCCCTTCCATACCATTGCAAAAGCTATTTCTTGACTCTTTTACATGAAATATCTTAGCCTATTCTACCTCTTTTCTCTTACTCCCAGTACATTTCCCTTGCACCCATTGACTCCATTTTTACAGTATATTATAACTTCAAATTCAGCTCTCTCCTGTGCCTCATCTATAAAATCTCCTTTAAGCTGCTCTATTAAATAAGAAGGTTTATATGATTATTATCAGTATCATCTTTCCATGCAGGAATACACATAGTTGATCATCATTAAATCCCTCATAATTTGCCCTTCTTGTCCACCCTCTAAGCTTCACCTGAGTCCTGTACTTGAAGAAGAAGCTTTCTTTTCCACTCTGATCATTTCAACAAGAACATTTGAAATTCCCTGTTTTATTGAAAGTTCATCTTTTCCCTTGGAAGAGGATGTTCAGTTTTGCTGGGTAGTTGATTCTCGGTCTCATTCCAAGCTCTTTTGCCTTCCGGAATATTATATTCCAAGTCCCAAAAGCCCTTAATGTAGTTGCTGCTAAATCCTGTGTAATCCTGATTGTAGCACACGATATTTAAATTGTGTCCTTCTGGCTGCTTGTAATATTTTCTCTTTGACTTGAGAGTTATCAGAATTATTTTTAAAATAAATTTTGTTGTTATTGAATAGAATTACAATAATGTTATAGTTCATTTTTTGGAAAAGGTAACTCTCATTCTTTCCAAAAACCATTCTGCTTCCATGCCTGATTTGATTTGGGAAGATTCCTGTCCACAGTTTAGCTGAAACCGCTCTGCTTTGTTATTTATTGGTCCATATGTATCTTACTCAAGTCAAACCACCTGCTCTCAATATCATATCTTGTGTCTAAATGGTGGTACGGTAGCCAGACTATAAATTTACTCATGAGAACATGGCATTGGCAGTGGGACTGTGGGCCACATTCCCTTCATCCTGAGAGTTTGTAACGTGCAGATTGATACTAAATTCTTAGGGCCAAAAAAAGAGGCATCAAGCAAAAGTGCCAAAATCCTGCTTGATGAGTGACTGAGTATGTGGATCTCAAAACTGAGTAATTTCCCTGAGTGTCTGATGGAAAAAAGTCATGAAATAGGCTTGGGCAATGGAATGATGAAGAAATAGTATTTTTAATAGTTTTCATGCACTTGGGCAGAATATTTAACAGTTTGGAAAAGTAATTATTTCAAAGTTGAAAATAGCAAAGGCAGACTATTTATTGGGAATGTGATTTAGAGGCAATGTCCCTTCTCTTGATCAGAAATTCACCTAGTCATTAAGGACCTTAATGTAGTATTTTTTCAGTTCTCTAACATTTACTTAGGAAGACATTTCTACTAGCTGGCCTTTCCATACTTTGCCAGCACCATGATAATAGGAATGATTCCATCTCTAGCCTCCAATCATTTCCATAGACTGTTGTCTAAGTCTATAGTATTTTCTTTCTTTACACACACCTCTTGGAATCCCTAACCCATACAAGTTGACCTAAGTGCAGTCTTCTACAATGAAGAGTTTACTGATATTTTTAATTATTGGTTCTCATCTCCAAACATGCCTTTGGATCTACATTGTACATATTTTACATTTACTCATGTCTTCATGTTACAGAGGCCGTAGAAAGCTCAGTGACTTGCAAAAAGTCATGCAGGTAGTGTCAGGCATGGGATTTGGATATAGGTCCTCTTTTAACATCTCCATTTTCCAAATGACACAACTGGGACACAGAAAAGAAAGATTTCCCCAGACTTATGTGGCAAGTAAGATGTTATCTTCTTACTCTAAGTTTGGTCTTTTCATTGCATTGCTATAGTAGCCATTTAGTCTTTAGTACACATTTGAATATTTTATTATATTCTAATCTTCTCTAATTGTTGCTTTCTTTTAATACTGGTTTTCCAAGAAGGAGTATGTAATATCCTTATATTCTTGCCAAGCCTAGTACAGTATTGTGCAAATAGTAGGGTCATATGCAAATTAATTGAGAGACAAAATAAATAATTAAACGTATTGAAATAAATAAACCTGTCAACTTTTTAATTTCTTAAAAAAAGTTTTTCATATATACACTCTGTCCTTTTGCTACAGTAATTTATATGGTCTGACACTAAGTTCACAGGACTTGAAAATATATATTCTTTATTTCTTTATCAATAAAGAAAACTTTTATCAAAACAGATTTTAAACTTACCTTTGATGAAGTCATTTTCCAAGATTAGTCTTTATTATAGTTCACTGATTTTCTTTTAAATTATAATTCATTTTTAAACCTAAATGAAAAAAAGAACATTTCTGTGTACATGGCTGAACATGAGAGAGGATTCAATATAAAACAATAACTTGCCATTTTATAAAAACCTATGTAATAAATCCTACATGTTGCTTTCAATGCTATTCATCTTTTCTGTGCTTCCTTCTAGATTTTCTTTTGTTCTCTGATGTATAATTTTTATTTTATTGCTCCCCCACCCCTAGAAAGTTATAATTAGTGGTGAATATAGCTATACATATTCATACAAAGCCATACACATATCCATTATATTTCAGTAGAGCATAAATAAGACAAATTCTTGCACCACTGGAGCATATTAATCTCCATTTCTTAAATGGATTTCTTATCTTTTTTGTGTTGTGTGAGATGGTACAGAACTCTTGCATGAGTAATTCTAGTTAATACTTGTATGAAGAAATGTGAAGCCCAGAGACAAAAGAACAATTTACACACAGTGAAACATCAAAACTCTGGTCAGCCATGTTGAGTGTTAATACCAGGCTACCAACTTAAAGGACATGTCTTGTCTTTTCTCAAGGAGTGGAGGGAAAGATAGTAAAGTAGTTTGCTTGGGTTAACCAATCTCTATCAAGGACTTTCCCATATATAAGCATATGCAAGGCATTAGCCTAGTTATTAGGGGAAGTATAAGAACAAACTCCGTCCTTATATACTAACAGGAAGGCAGCATAGCTATAAAACAATCATGTACAAATCAGCTTAAGTTCTTGGAGGACAGGTTTCTTTTTTTTAATTTAAATTTATTTTTATTAAAGATATTATTTGAGTTTTACATTTTTCCCTCAATCTTGCTTCCTTCCCCCCTCCCCCCCAGAAAGCACTCTGTCAGTCTTTACTTTGTTTCCATGTTGTACCTTGATCCAAATTGGGTGCGATGAGAGAGAAATCATATCCTTAAAGAGAAGAGAAGTCTAAGAGGTAACAAGATCAGACAATAAGCTATCTGTTTTTTTTCTAAATTAAAGGGAATAGTCCTTGCACTTTGTTCAAACTCCACAGCTCCTTATCTGGATACAGATGGTACTCTCCTTTGCAGACAGCCCAAAATTGTTCCTGATTGTTGCACTGATGGAATGAGCAAGTCCATCAAGGTTGAACATCACTCCCATGTTGCTGTTAGGGTGTACAGTGTTTTTCTGGTTCTGCTCATCTCACTCAGCATCAGTTCATGCAAATCCCTCCAGGTTTCCCTGAATTCCCATCCCTCTTGGTTTCTAATAGAACAATAGTGTTCCATGACATACATATACCACAGTTTGCTAAGCCATTCCCCAACTGAAGGACATTTACTGAATTTCCAATTCTTTGCCACCACAAACAGGGCTGCTATAAATATTTTTGTACAAGTAATGTTTTTACCCTTTTTCCTCATCTCTTCAGGGTATAGACCCAGTAGTGGTATTGCTGGGTCAAAGGGTATGCATATTTTTGTTGCCCTTTGGGCATAGTTCCAAATAGCTCTCCAGAAGGGTTGGATGAGTTCACAGCTCCACCAACACTGTAATAGTGTCCCAGATTTCCCACATCCCTTCCAACAATGATCATTATCCTTCCTGGTTGTGCTGGCCAATCTGAGAGGTGTGAGGTGGTACCTCAGAGAAGCTTTAATTTGTATTTCTCTAATAAGTAATGAGTTAGAGCAATTCTTCATATGGCTATGGATTGCTTTGATCTCCTCATCTGTAAATTGCCTTTGCATATCCTTTGACCATTTGTCAATTGGGGAATGGCTTTTTGTTTTAAAAATATGACTCAGTTCTCTGTATATTTTAGAAATTAGTCCTTTCTCAGAATCATTAGTTGTAAAGATTGTTTCCCAATTTACTACATTTCTTTTGATCTTGGTTACATTGGTTTTATCTGTGCAAAAGCTTTTTAAGTTAATGTAATAGAAATCATCTAATTGGTTTTTGGTGATGTTCTCCAACTATTCCTTAGTCATAAACTGTTCCCCTTTCCATAGATCTGACAGGTAGACTAGTCCTTGATCTTCTAATTTGCTTATAGTATTGTTTTTTATGTCTATGTCCTGTAACCATTTGGATCTTATCTTGGTAAAGGGTGTGAGGTGTTGGTCTAATCTAAGTTTCTTCCATACTAACTTCCAATTTTCCCAGCAGTTTTTATCAAAGAGAGAGTTTTTATCCTAATAGCTGGACTCTTTGGGTTTATCAAACAGCAGATTACTATAATCGTCTCCTGCTTTTGCACCTAGTCCATTCCACTGGTCCACCACTCTATTTCTTAGCCAATACCAAACAGTTTTGATGACTGATGCTTCATAATATAATTTTAGATCGGGTAGGGCTAAGCCACCTTCTTTTGCACTTTTTTTCATTAAGCTCCTGGCAATTCTTGACTTTTTATTTCTCCATATGAATTTACTTAAAATTTTTTTCTAACTCGTTAAAGTAATTTTTTGGAATTTTGATTGGTAGGGCACTAAACAGATAGTTTAGTTTTGGTAGAATTGTCATTTTTATTATATTAGCTCTACCTATCCATGAGCAGTTGATATTTGCCTAGTTATTTAAATCTAATTTAATTTGTGTGAGAAGTGTTTTATAATTGTTTTCAAAAAGATTCTGAGTCTATCTTGGCAAATAGACTCCCAGATATTTTATATTGTCTGAGGTTACTTTGAATGGGATTTCTCTTTCTAGCTCTTCCTGCTGTTTCTTGCTAGACATATACAGAAAAGTTGAGGATTTATGAGGGTTTATTTTATAACCTGCAACTTTGCTAAAATTGCTAATTGTTTCCAGTAGTTTTTTAGATGATTTCTTGGGATTCTCTAGGTAGACCATCATGTCAACTGCAAAGAGTGAGAGTTTTGTCTCTTCCTTCCCAATTCTAATTCCTTTAATTTCTTTTTCTTCTCTAATTGCTGCTGCTAACATTTCTAATACACTATTGAATAGTAGTGGTGATAAGGGGCACCCTTGTTTCACCCCTAATATTATTGGGAATGCTTCTAGCCTCTCCCCATTGAGTATAATGCTTGTTGATGGTTTCAGATAGATACTGCTAATGATTTTAAGGAACAGTCCATTTATTCCTACACTCTCTAGTGTTTTTAATAGGAATGGATGCTGCATTTTGTCAAAAGCTTTTTCAGCATCTATTGATATGATCATATGATTTCTGATAGGTTTGTTGTTGATATAATTGAGTATACTAACAGTTTTCCTAATATTGAACCAACCCTGCATTCCTGGAATAAATCCTACTTGATCATAATGTATTATCCTAGTGATGAGTTGTTGTAATCATTTTGCTAAGATTTTATTTAGGATTTTTGCATCTATATTCATCAGGGAGATAGGTCTATAATTTTCTTTCTCTGTTTTAACTCTTCCTGGTTTAGGTAACAGTACCATATTGGTTTCATAGAAAGAGTTAGGCAGAGTTTCATCTTTCCCTATTTTTCCAAAGAGTTTATATAGGATTGGAACCAATTGTTCCTTAAATGTTTGGTAGAATTCACTTGTGAATCCATCAGGCCCTGGAGATTTTTTTTAGGGAGTTCAGTAATGGCTTGTTGGATTTCTTTTTTCTGAGATAGGGTTGTTTAGGTATTTAATCTCTTCTTCATTTAACCTGGGCAACTTATATTTTTTGTAAATATTCATCCATTTCACTTAGATTATCAAATTTATTGGCATAGAGTTGGGCAAAATAATTTTGAATTATTACTTTAATTTCCTCCTCATTGGTGGTGAGTTCACCTTTTTCATTTATGATACTAGCAATTTGGTTTTCTTCTTTCTTTTTTTAAAATCAAATTGACTAGAGGTTTATCGATTTTATTGTTTTTTTCATACCAACTTTTGATTTTATTTATTAATTAAATAGTTTTTTGCTTTCAATTTTATTAATTTCTCCTTTAATTTTTAGAATTTCTAATTTGGTACTTAATTGGAGATTTTTGATTTGTTCTTTCTCTAATTTTTTAGTTGCATGTTTAGTACATTGATTTCCTCTTTCTCCAATTTATTCATATAAGCATTTATTTTTTTTAGGTCTTTTTTTTGCAAGGCAAATGGGGTTAAGTGGCTTGCCCAAGGCCACACAGTTAGGTAATTATTAAGTGTCTGAGACCGGATTTGAACCCAGGTACTCCTGACTCCAGGGCCGGTGCTTTATTCACTGCTCCACCTAGCCGCCCCTCATATAAGCATTTAGAGCTATAATATATCCCCTGAGAGTTGCTTTGAATGAATCCCATAGGTTTTGATATATTGTTTCATTATTATCATTATCTAGGATAAAATGGTTAATTCTTTCTATAATTTGTTTTTTGGTCCACTCATTTTTTAAAATGAGGTTATTCAGTTTCCAATTTGTTCTGGGTCTATATCTCCTTGGCCCAGTATTGCATAGAGGACAGGTTTCTAATGTGGGAATTGAGGAAGGATAGCATTATTAGTATAGGAAATAATCAATTAATTGATGTAGAGATAAAAGATGGAGTGTTGTATATGAAAAATGTCTGAAATGTTATTGTTATTATATCAGAGTATTTCATAGAAAGTAGTAATATGTGAGGCAGCTAGGTGGCTCAGTGGATAAAGCACCGGCCCTGGAGTCAGGAGTACCTTGGTTCAAATCCTCTCTCAGACACTTAATAATTACCTACCTGTGTGGCCTTGGGCAAGCCACTTAACCCCACTTGCCTTGCAAAAACCTAAAAAATAAAAAAAAATTTAAAAAAGAAAGTAGTAATATGTAATAAAGATGGAAAGACAGGGAAGGGGTCAAGCTTTTAATATCAAATACAGGCATTTACATTTGTTCATTGAGGTAATAGGGAGACTGAAGTTAATTGAACTTGGGGAGAATAGGTGACTGTGGTGTTTAGGAAATAACTGTTATGTTAAATCATAAGATATTAGAATTATTTTTTTGAAATAAGAGTCCTAATGTAATATAGTATAGAATTATTCTTGGGTAACTAATTAAATTAATGATTTAACTTCTGGATGTTTTTGGAAATTTTAGAAGGATTGTAGAAGGAATTTGTTTCACTAATCTATGAACATCATAGATGTTGACCATCAAAATACTGATTGCACAATTTTGATATTTTAATTTTTGGTTATAAACCTCAGACTAAAACAGAAATTCAGTCTAAAATATTTTTTCCTTATTCATTTATTCCTTTGAACTTCAAGTAAAGCCTTAAAAATATTTGATTTCAAAATTAGTGTCAGTAACTTGATGCCTAACAATCCATGGGACTTATCTTCATGAGTTCTCAGTCATTCTTGGTTATTGCTCTAGTCACATTTCATGTTGGAAAAGCTATCTCCATAGGTTTCAATTTTGACTTGAAATATATTTTTTTCAAAATGGTTAATTCAGAAAAGAATTGATTCCTTGGTTAACTCTCCTTATTGCTTTCTGAAGTTTTAAGACTCTTCTGGAGATTTTTGAACTGTCAGAATCTCAGGTTAACTCTTATATGATGATCTCCTTTTGTAATTTGAATTACCAGCAAAAATCATTCTTGCTATTCTATGGACTCAGAAGGACAGGAAGTTAGGGGGCAGCTAGGTGGTATGGTGGATAGAGCATCGACCCAAGAGTCAAGAGGACCTGAGTTCAAATCCGGCCCCAGACACTTAATAATTACTTAGCTGTGTGACCTTGGGCAAGTTGCTTAATCCCATTGCCTTGTAAAAACCAAAAATAAATAAATAAATAAATACAGGAAGTTGTCAAATGATTTTCTTTTGTTTTCCCTGTAAGTTTTTTTTTAACTTTTCCTTCTCTGCCTCTTTGTCCCCTTTTATTTCAAAGAAGTAGAAGACTTTCTTTTATTTTCAAAATGAATACAAAAGTTTTGTACTCATATACTATCAATATGTTTTAAAGGTTTAAGAGTATTAGAACTGTCTTTTAGGACCAGAATATGGACAGTAAAGGGCAAAGGATGCATATCAGTTCTTTTAACAGAATTTTTGTTGTTGTTCAGTTGTTTTGGTTATGTCTGAATCTTCATGACCCAATTTGGGCTTTCTTGACAGAGATACAGAAACAATTTGCCATTTCCTTCTCCAGCTCTTTTTATAGATGAGGAGTAGAGAGAAGGAGGGTTAAGTGACTTGTCCAGGGTCACAGGAATAGAAAATGTCTAAGGCCAGATTTGAACTCAGGAAGATGAGTCTTTTTGACTTCAGGACAGGCATTCTTCTCACAGGGCCATCTCTAATCATCCTGATCTATATCTTGCCCTGGGCTCCAGATGGCTCTGGAGAAGAATGAGGCTGGTGCCCTCTCACAGCTCTGCCTCTCCTAAATCCAATTCACTTTCAAATCATGTCATTATCGTCCTGATGTCATTGACCTTTTTAGATCAGTATAAAGATGTGTTGCAACGTTCAACTCAATTTAAAAATCTCTATGATTTCAGAACACATTTGCTTTCCAGTACAGTAATATATTTATCAAAATTCATCATTCCCTCAATGAGGAAAAGACTAGATGTAAAAAATTTCCAAAACATTTTTTTGGAATTTTTTACAATGTGATGAAAATATTCACTGATTTTATGACAATAGTGTTGTCTTCAATCAAAAAAAGAGCTCATTAGTAAAAAAATTTATTTATCCAGTTTTGAGTACTCTAATATTAATCTATGACAAACTTTTTTTCCTACATGAAAACAGCAGCATTTTTAACTAGTCTTCTCATTCTTTTTTTAACAATATTTTTGTTTATATTATCACAGTAATCTTGTGAGAGTAGTCATAACACCCCCCCCCAAAAAAGATGAGAAAACTCAAGAATAGCAAGAGAGAGAGAGAAATGTACTTCAGTCTGTGTTCAGATTCCAATAACTCTGTCTTTGGGATGAGTTGCCTTCCCCATCATAGCCACCAGAGAAGTTGCTTCAATATTTTTTTCAACAGTTGCTATCACTAGCTGTATTTCCCTCCACTCTATTCCTCCTCACTCTCACCTACTCCATTCTCTCTCTCCTTTGAACCTGTCCCTGTTCAGAAGTATGTTGTATCTGAGTATCCTCTCCCACTATTTTCCCTCTCTTCTATCACCTGTTCCCCCTTCTCTCCCCACCCCCATTCCCCCTTATCCCATCCTTTTCTTCTCATTTTTCTCTGGGGTAAGATAGATTTCTATACTCTATTATGTGTGTATGTTATTTCCTATCTGAGCCATTTCTGAGGAGAATGAAGGCTCACTCATTCTCCCTTGCCTTTTTCTTGACTCTTGTGTGAAATATCTTAGCCTCTTCTTCCTCTCCTTTTTCTTCCTCCCAGTACTTTTCTTTATCACCCATTGACTCCATCTTTTTACTATATTATATTATTATATTCAGCTCCTTCCTGTGCCTTGTCTATATATACTCCTTCTAACTGTTCTTGTAAATGAAGAAGTTCATGAGTTATCAGTATCTTCTTCCCATGCAGGAATACAAGCAGTTCAACATCATTAAGTTCCTCATAATTAATCCTTCTCATCCATTCCTTCTATGGTTTCCTGGAGGCCTGTACTTGGAGATCAAACTTTCTGTTCAACTCTGGTTGTTTCAATAGGAAAGTTTGAAAGTCTTCTGTTTCATTGAAAGTCCATCTTTTCCCCTGAAAGAGGATGTTCAGTTTTTCTGGGTAGTTGATTCTCGGTTGTAAACCAAGGTCTTTTGCCTTTTTAGAATATCAACTTCCAAGCCTTATAAGCCCTTAATGTAGACACTGCCAGATCCTGTGTAATCCTGACTAGAGAGCCATAGTAGTTGAATTGCTTGTTTCTGGAAGCATTTAATATTTTCTCTTGGACTTGGGACTTTTTTAGTTTGGCTATAATCGTCTTAGAAGTTTTTCTTTTGGGATCTCTTTCAGGAGGTGTTAGGTGAATTCCTTCAATTTCTATTTTACCCTCTGCTTCTAGGATCTCAGGGCAATTTTTTTCTTGATTAGTTCTTGAAAATTATTTCTTATTTCTTGAAAAATGAAGTCTAGGCTCTTTTTCTGGTCATGACTTTCAGGAAGCCTAATAGTTTTTAAATGATCTCTTCTGGATCTGTTTTCAAGGTCAGTTGTTTTTCCAATGAGATATTTCACATTTTCTTCTAATTTTGGTTTGGGTTTTTTTTAAGAATAGTTTTCTTTCTTCCTGAGTTATCACAAAGTTATCAACTTCATTTAGTTCCATTCTGCATTTGAAGGAGTTATTCTCTTCAGAGAGCTTTTTTATCTCCTTTTCCATCTGGCCAATTCTGCTTTTTAAGGTATTCTTCTCCTCATTTGCCTTTTGTGTTTCTTTCACCAAGTTGCTGACTTGATTTTCATGATTTATCCACATCACTCTCATTTCTCCTCCCAATTTTTCCTCTACCTCCCTTAATTGCTTTTCAAAGTCTTTTTTATGAGCTCATCCATAGCCTGAGACTATTTTCTATTTCTCTTTGAGGTTTTGGCTATAGAAGCTTCAATTTTGTCATCATCTGAGTATGTATTTTGATCCTCCATGACCAAAGTAATTTTCTATGGTCAGATTCTTCTTTTTCTGTTGTTTGCTCATTTCCTCAACCAATGACTGATTTACCATACTTCCAAAGCTTTGGGAGGCTTTTGGGACAACCCACAGGCCCCTTAATTTCTCCATGGTCTCATGAAAGACTCTGACTGCTCTCTTGTCAGTGCTTTGGTATGTGGATGGTCACAGGTGTTCCCCTCTGCCCTGGAGCTGTGAGGAGAGTCCCTGCTTGGCTATGGTGGTATGAGAACCCAAACTGCAACCTTGATTTGGGTGTGGCAAATAGCAGAGTCCTGCCCCAGGGAGAGCAGAGAGACCTCTGCATTTTCCCTTGCCCCCCTTACCATCTATGGGCTGAGAGCTCTGGATGTGCTGGGAGGCTCTGCCTACTCCTGCTGCAGGTTCTCACTGCAGTGCTGCTCTGAGGCCAGCACTCTGCTCTGCAAAGTGCAGCAGAGTTCTCTCACTACCCCTTCTAGCTGTGCCCAATGATCTCTGCACCAAGAGGTCTGGAAACTGCTTCCTCTGCCATGGAACAAGGTACCCAGACTTGTGCTGCACTATGCTGTGGCTGCAGCTATACTGTGGCTTTTTCCAAACCCTGGTCCCAGGGGAACAGACCTTTTCTGAAGAACTTCTAAGTTGTCTTGGACTGGGAAATTGTATCACTCAGTCTTGCTATGGATTCTGCCCCTCTAAATTTTGGCTAGAGTCATAATTTGGAGTTTTGGGGGGAGTTTTCGGGAATTCCTGTTTTCACGCACCATCTTGGCTCTGCCCCCTGGGCTTCTCATTCTTTTTCCAACTCTTTGCAGCAAGCATTTTTCAGTTGCTATTTTTTAATTTTTAACCAAAATCTCTTTTATACTTCTACATGCTAGAACATAGTTCATCGTATTCTTGAAGGATCTTTGATTCTCTACATCAGTTATTGCTGAAATTTTTCTAACAGTAATTGATCTATTCTGTAAGAAGAGCTACTTTTATATGTTTCTTGGGATATCATATTCTTTAAAAAACACATAATTAAAAATAAAGAAAGTAGTGAAATACTTGAATTTAGACTGAAATTTAGCACTCAGCTATCAGACCCCTAACTAAAAGTGAGGAAAACCTGGTCAGGATCAAATATTCTGAGTTGGTCTGGTGTCAGCAGAAGCAGAGAGAGGATAATTTCTGTCACCAGCTGGAACCATATTAAAATTGTAAGCTATTCCAAGATTCCTTATGCCTCTTCAGATACTAAGTAGATTTATTGTTTGGTGAAGACATTGTTATTTTTATCCTTCATTCTCAAGAGGAAGGTGACATCAGGAAGGTGATGCCATGATATGCAAGTGAATTGGATTTGAGGGAATGCTGTACCAAGTCACCAGCCTCACTTTCTCTTCTGGAGACAACTGAGTCTAGTAGCCAGATATGGATCTGATGAAGTCAGTTGTCTAAGGTCAAATTTGAATTCAGATCTTCCTGACTCCAGGGCTGGTGCTCTACCTACTGTGCCATCTAGCTCCCCCCCTCCCCACACCTGTTTCAGTGAAGATAGAATATACCTAAAGATAGAGCTTACCTGAATGGTAATATCATGGGGAAATCTTAATGTTTCTAAATTTCTGTATCTTGTAGGTCCAAGAGGAAGGGACATGTGATTTCTGTAGGGGAAATTCATCATACAAGTTCTCTGTATGTGAAATAATCTACTTTTCTGGTCCCAGTCATTGACAAACTCTCTTTTCTGTGGGCCAGACCAGCTTTTTGTGGCAATTTCAGCAGTTCATGACCAGAAACTGTTTCCTTGTCTTTCTCTGTTTAGATGTCTAAAGTGTCACTATAGTAACACCTCAGTTCTTCTTTCATGTCTGAAAACCTCAAACTCTTCAAACAGCTGTGAACCCAAAAATAAATTTTAAAAATCCTTCAAAGTATGAGCAACAATGAAAATAACCAAGAAATTTCTGGTGCAAAACATAGTGCGATGACTTTGAGCAACTAACTTCTACTTGAAGGACCTCAATTTCTCATCTTTACCATATAAGAGTGAGCTAGATCAGTGGTGCCAAACTTAAATAGGAATGGGAGCCATTAATATACTTAAGGGTCCCTGTGGGCTAAATGTTGACTTAGTTTTAAAATGAAATGCTATCCATGTTTCATTATATTTTTATTTATTTTGTTCAATGTTTCCCAGTTATATTTTAATTTGATTTGAGACTCAGATGATTTTGTACTTGACATCTATGGGCTAGATGATCCTCAAGATCTATTCTAGCCCTAACATTCAATGGTTGTAATTACCGGGTCTAGAGGCATGATATGATTGTTGACTTCACTTGATTGAAGGACCTTGGGATGATTGGTGGCTATTGAAGTCAAGATTTGAAAATCACAAAGTTAAGACACAAGAAAAGGATAGATAGGGAAAAGAGAGAGTAAGATAGAAAAAAGAAAAGTTGACAAATGGTAGAAAAGTGAGCAGTAATAGAGATTAGCCATGACCATTGAACTAGTGAGAAGTATACTTACTGATAGGACATGAATTAATAACATGGAACAGAGTTGTCATGCTAGTATAGAGAAAAGAAAAAAATACATACTTATAGTTTATAATATAGAGTATTTGGTGTAAGTACAGAAATCTCAATATATCTCAGTATAAGGAGATATATCTCCATATTATATAGCATTAATTTGAGATATTATTATATTCCCTATTCTCTATTTACAAAGACAAGGGAGAGTATAATAAATTTTAGAAAATTTTGGAAATTCATTGGTGATGTGGTTCTGACTCTGATTTTCCATTAATGGACTGTGGGATCTTGGACAGTCACTTCTAATCTCTGAGTTTTAATTTCCTTATCTATAAAATGAAAGGGGTTATACTAGATGATATATAAAGTACTTTTAAGTTCTCAAATTTAGTGGTAGCAGCAACTTTGAAATATTGTGGTACTGAAAGTGTTAACTTGATTTTTATGGAGATTTCTTTACACAGAACACTGCCTCATTCAATCAGTTTGCTTAACTGAGGATTAACCACATAATTCAATATTTTGATAGTATAATTATAGTTTGGGTATTATCAAATTACTAGTTTGGGTAATCACAACTTTTCTATGTATATCACAACCTTTCTATACTTTTTCTTCCCAATTCATATCCATATTTTCCCATAAATTCTCCCTCTCCCCCACTTCCCCTTCCTTCTTCTTCCTCTTCCTCCTCCTCCTCCTCCTCCTCCTCCTCCTCCTCCTCCTCCTCCTCCTCCTCCTTCTTCTTCTTCTTCTCTCTCTCTCTCTCTCTCTCTCTCTCTCTCTCTCTCTCTCTCTCTCTCTCTCTCTCTCTGTCTCTCTCTCTTATTTTTTAGTCACAGTTCATAGGCACATGATCCCAATTTTGATTTGTATGGAACCTTTAACCTATTCCATTTTTCCCAACCTGGGCTTGCTTGCCTCTTCTTAGATAGCTTCATTACACTCTTTTACCATATTGGTGCCTGATCACCCAATCAGTTTTAGCCCTACTGTAGGTCAGAACTCCCAAACTCAAGAGATTCACCAATCTCAAACTGTTCAGCAAGAAGGACTACACAAGCCATGCACTTGAACTGATGCTGAGCAAGATTTGCAGAACCAGAATAACACTGTACACTGTAACAGCAACATGGGGGTGATGATCAACCTTAATGGACTTGCTCATTCCATCAGTGCAATAATCAGGGACAATTTTAGGTCATCAGTGATGGAGAATACCATCTGTATTCAGAGAAAGAACTATGGAGTTTATACAAAAACCAAGGGCTATTACCTTCATTTTTTAAAAGTTGTCTTATGTACTATATAATTTTGCTATCACTAATATTTTATTTTTTCCTCAAGAATATGATTTTTTCTCTCAACACATTCAATTTTGATCAATGTATAATATGGAAACAAAGTAAACATTATCAGACTGCCTTCTGTGGGAAGATGGGGGAGTGAGGAAAATTGTAAAATTCAAAACATTACCAAAAAATTATAGGTAGAAACTAATATTGTATATAATTGGAAAACAAAATATTTATATTAAAAAAAACAGGCAATGAACTATAACCTCTGACTCATAAAGCCTCCATAGAAGATCTGTCCAATATATTGAAGGCATTGCTTAATTTAATTTTTAAAATTACTATTATGATTCTTAGTCCCTTAAAAACTTCTACCTAGAATTTTGAAAGGTTCAAGTTCCATTGGAGTGACTAGAGGAAACTGCAAAAGCTTTGAATGTTATATCATTGACTTGATCAATATTTAATGAAATACTTGTCTGCAGTGTGTAAATAGAATCTAACAGTAGAAACAATAAATGTTGAAGAGCGAGAGGATGATCCCTTGAGAAGGTTAAAATTTCTCTGATATTTTATGAGTGGTTTCTTATGGAAATTAATGAAGTAATTTGAAAATACTTAAAACTGGATAGGGCACAACCATAGGGGTTCCTCATACAGGAGTGTTTACACCTCTTTTTCTTATTCTTTGACAATGGACTACAATGCTATAGTGCTCTTTGCTAAAGCAGTTTTTCTTGCTTGGCTAATGAGCTAACAAATCTGGTTTCAACAACCTCATACAGGGGAACAGCTGTTTTGAGGGAGGAAGTATAAACCTATAGCTAAGTCATCATTTCAGCCAAAAGTTTTCAAAGTATCTCCACCCTAACCCATGCTACATTTGTATTATTTGGATATGAGTGAAAAAGCATGTACTGAATCTTGTGGAATTTCAGACAACCTAAAGGAGTTGTTTTGGATTATCTGGAACAATAGCCATGGATCTGCCATTAGAAGCGATCCTTCCCTTTCCAGATATCCCATGCTTCTTTGTTTTGTTTGCCTTCTGCTAAGCACTTATCACCTTCTAATTTAACATTATTCTATATTTTTGTGTGTATGTAATATTTTACCCATCTACTCTAAGCTCTTCCAGGATAGGGACTGTGTTATTCTTCATCTTTAGTGATCTCTGGTATCCATCATATAGTAAGCATCTGAATGTTTGTTTAAATAAACTGGGGAACTAAGTGGTTCTGGTAGCCTAGGACAAATGGAAACAGCTGTGCACCAAAATCATAGATCACAGAATTTAGAACTAGAAAAAAATCATCTTGTATACCCCCCATATGTTACTTTTTTCCACCCACTCATCACTTTCTGTCATCTTTGGACACTTTCTTCCTCCAAAAGCGAAGTCAGCTCTCTCATCTGAGAAGCAATAGAAATATCACTAATAATTGGGGTCAGAACTATGGAACTTAAATGTCCAAGTCCCAGCTCTGACACTTGATAGATTTGTGACCTTAAGCAATTAAACTGACTGAATCTCTATTCCTTCATCTTTAAAAAAAAACTACTGACTTGACAGACTTATTTTTTGTTTTTGTTTTTGTTTTTTGCAAGGCAATGAGAAGTTGAGTGACTTGCCCAAGGTCACACAGCTAGGTGGTTATTAAATGTCTGAGGTCAGATTTGAACTCAGGTCCTCCTGACTCCAGGGCCAGTTCTCTAGCCACTGTGTCACCTAGCTGCCCCTTGACAGGCTTATTTTGTAAATAAAGTTCCATAAAAATGTATGCCCTGGTCTCAGATTTCCATTTCTCTTTCCTTGTGATTTCATGGGTATTAGGAACTTCTGAGTGTGGAAATTTTTACCTTTTGTGCAGATTGACAATCAGGAATTTAGAGTTAGATTGCTTCCTGAAGCACTGGGAGAATAAATAACTACAAGAATGACAAAAAAGCCAAGTTATATAATGTTTTAAGGCTTGCATAATAGTTTACATTTATTTTCTCATTTGCTGTGAGATAATTGCTTTCATTTCTCTATTTTACAAATGTGATAAGACTGAGAGAAATTACGTTGTCTGTGATCAGAGAACTTATATTTATAAGGTGTCAGACTCGAATCCAAAGTGAATTCTATGCATATACCTCACTACCTCTCTTCTATCAAGTACCTTCCTACTACTGTTACTCTTGTTCTTACCACATCCTCTAAGCCTCTCCCATTTCATTCTGAATATACAATCAAATCAACTTTGCCATTATTGCAAAGAAGGAACTATTGATTTATTTCTCCAGGGCTCCATTCACCATCCCTGTAACTTTCCAAACCAAAATATTTTTCCCTGACCACCAGTCTCCCCTACAATAATGAATTTCATTGAGGACAGGGACTGCAGAGGAAGGGCTCATTCATTATGGGCCAATGAGATAATAATTGGGGACACCGTGAAACCCAAGGACCCTAAGTCATCCAAATGACAATGGACTTTTCCATTGACTTGCAACCAGAAGCCATTTGTTCATGTAGCTCTGGCAACTAGCTTTGGCAGTATTTTCCCATTAAAAGGGGAGTTTGTGATGTATTACTTCTGTCTTTTTTTGTGTCTCTTTCTCTCATTGTCTCTCTCTCTCTCTCATGCTTTTGTGCTTTGTACATATTAAGTTCTCAAATGCTTTATTCATTCATTTGTCAGAGTTTAGTTTCTCCTTTTACTAATAAAGATTGTATTTCTATGTTTTGGAGATGAGATCATTCATTACCCACTGCCCAGTCTTTTATTCTTGAGCCTTTCTAAACACATTCAAAGCTAGTCCTCAAATGACAAACACAGAGTTTGTTCTTAGAATTGTACTTGATGCACGTCAGAGCACCTTACAGAGCTTATGCTTGTCTAGTATATTTAAAAAAACAAAATTATCGTTGGAGTAGGATTATTGTAAAACTAATAAATCCTTGTTGTTATTATTACCAGAGGCTGTATGTGGTATATAAAATGGTGGATTAGGAGTCTAGAACCCCTGAGTTCAAAGCTTGCTTCAGATACTGACTATATGTGTGAGGCAAGAAGTTGCTCTACTTCAGTATCCTCACTGGACAAATAAGTCTAACCTATCTCCTATGCCCCAGGATTGTTGAGGATCAAATGAAATGATGCATATAAATCATATTATTGACTTTGAAGTGCCATATAAAGTGCCACCTATTGAAGTGACTGCAACTGCTGCCACTACAACAACTGCTACTTAGAAAAAGTAAATAAACTACCAAGGCAATTAAATAAATTCTAAGTCATAAACATCATGTTAAGTGAGAAAAAAGTGAGAACATTGGGAATTGAGGTTCCTAAAAATGTTCAAGGAGAGACTGGATGACTTCCTCTTAGGGATACTATAAAGGAGATCCTTACTAATTGAAGAAGGTTGATTATATTGCTCCCGAGGTTCCTTCCAGGGCTAAGATTTTAAAATGACCACTGCTGTTGCCCTTCCGTCTGTGCCCAGGTCTTGATGATTTTCAGTTTCACCAGAAAGGCAGACAGTGGTAGCTGCTCTATCTCTGGCTGCTGTTATCTCCTCTTCAGAATACCCCAAGTATTAGCTCTTTCCTCTTTCCTACAGGGATTTTGAGTACAAAGTCACCATTGACTTCTTGTACCTCTGACACTAGCTTTGACTATTTAGGACTACTTTGGGGAAAAAAAACTATGGAAACAACATCATGGCAACTTCTGAATTGATCAGAGAAGGCATAGTTTACCTTAGAACATCTTAGCATTCTTTTCTGTTCCTTTCCCCTGATATGTGGCAACCTTTTCCTCTTGCATTTAGGGGTCCAGTGTCTCAAGGTTCTCTTCTGTCATCTTTTTGAAAAACTATTCTCAATATGGGATCTGAGAAACTCCTGCACCCAAGAGTGTAAGTGGTAATTGCAATTAATGTGTTGCTTGTCCCACTGGATATTTGCATCTTAATTGAATTTGTAAAGCAAAATAAAATAAAATAACTAATTATGGATATTGACATTAGCAAACCAGGTGGGAGAATTACTTTAGAGATTGAGAGGGCTTCCTGACATCACTGAAAACAAACTATATGTAGCTAAAATTTTTTTCCAAGATATAGTGCCAGCTTTTCCCCTATTTGGAATATCTGTTGTTGTGATTCTGGAACCAGCTTTGGCAATATTCATTAGGAGAACCATCCACTGCAAGGGAAAACTCTTAACAGGAATAGACCAGGTGATGATAATTGACTATAAGGTAGTTTGCTTACTGGTGTCCATGACCTCATTCATCAATAAAATGTTAAGTATAATACTATCTGCTCTCCACATTACTGTTATAGTCCATTGAATTTTCTTTCTTTTCTGCTCATCTCTAGAAACCAAGCCTCACTTGGCTTCTAGAGGGACAGTGGGTCCTAATTTCTACTCTAATTGGAAATGGAGATGATAATAATTTCACTACTTGCCTTAGAGGAATGTTTTGAGGAAAACATTTAGTACATCTTAAGGGACTATAGAAATCTGAGTTAGCATTTCAAGAGTGACAACAAATTACAGTAATCTTTTTTTTCTTATGTAGAACTTTAGTGTAGAAGCCTAAGTTAGCATTTCAGGAGTAAAAAAACAAATTCCAGGAATCTTCTTTTTAGGTAGAAGGACTTTATTGTTTGATACTATATTTGGTTAGATTAATTTTTTTTTGTTTAACCAGACTTGATTTTATCAGTATAAGGAGTTCCCCTTTACATTTTGTAGTGGATAGAACAATGACCTTGATAGCAGGAAGATCAGAATTCAAATCTTACCTTAAATATTTACTACCTGTGTGACCTTGGTTAAGGTATTTAATTTCTTTTGCATTCATTTTCCTTATCTGTAAAGTGAGAAGTGGCTGAACTCAGTCATCAATACAGGTAGTCACTTGTTTTTGCAATTTAGGGTCTTAGAGAATTACCTGAAGAAGGTCTCCCTGACTGTAAGATCTATCTTCTATCTCATATCTCATGTTTGTATTATAACTTAATTTATTAGCTTAGTCTTATTTTTATTGCCTCATGGTTTGGTTTTTTCCTCCCCTCATTTTTCCACAGTGCTAAAAATATGGTAGGGGCTGAATATAGTCTGGAATCCCTTACAGAAGGGGAGAATTGAATTGAATTGCATTATTGGCACCAATTTCTATATAAACTTGAACATACAGTTCTTATAGCATTTCACTGTTTGCAAAGTGCTCTCCACATATCATTCCAAGAAGGTAAGTAGCTCAAGAACTATTATTGTTCCCTCTCAACATAAGTAGGAATTGAGGCTTGGAGAGGTCAAGATTTTTGTCCATAGTCACACTACTAGTAAGGGTTCTAATCTGGACTTTGAACCTAGGTCTCTTGTCACTAGAAAGGCATCATATTGCATCTTTTTACCTTTTTTAAAAATCTTTATTACTTTTCACTCATTCTACTCCATCACCTACCCTCTGTTATTCCAAAGTAGTGATGTTGTTTTTCATATCTGAATTCTCTTTACCCTAAAACTACTTTGTGTCTGCCTTGACTGGATTAGAATGACTGATTTTAAGATTCCTAGCATCTCTAATGAAATTATAGAATGTTAGAGCTTGAAGGGACTTTAGAAAACATTTATTTCCAAGAATTCTTAACCTGGAGTCTATGAATATTTTTTATTTTTTATTGAGTATTTCAATATCATTTTTTAAATCCTCAGCATTTTATTTTATGCATTTAAAAATATTATGGGAAGGGGCCCAAAGGCTCAATGAGATTATCAAGGGAATCAATGATACAAATTAGTTTCAGAACCCCTGATCTAGCTTTTGCTTCTTTTTTGTATCCCCAGGATTCAATTCAAGTCCTAGAGCATAGTAAGCACTTAATAAATCTTGATTGATTGATTGATCTTGTCCAGACCTTTACTTTTTAGATGAAGAAATTAAGGCCTGGGAGAGGAAATAATGTTATGCTATTATTTTCCTCTTAACATATACACTTCTCTTTGCTTCCCTTTTAAACATTGAGCTACAGAAGCCCTATTATTTGTCCTATCAATACAAATGTGTTTAACTGGTTTCTGTGACTTTGTGACTAGGATTTCAGAACTGTGTAGGAAAGCCCTACCATAAGATGTTTCAAAAGTGATGACACTAGTTACAGCCTGTTGATAACCTGTGGCAAGTACTGAGGCCTGTTGTAAATCATTGGGAACCCTGAACTTTCTGCAGGAATTCTGGGAATACAACTGACAAATTAGCCATAACTTTGAAATATAAATTTTCAAGATGTAATGCAGCCAACATTTATTGTTCTTGTTGAGTCCTGTAGATTGTGGGCCAATATAAACATTGCTTTTCTTGCCATTGGCTTCAACCCCAGGTCGAAAATGCCGATTTAGCTCCTTGTATTAACCTCAGAGAACACTGTGTCAGGATGGGAAACTCAGACTTCAAGTCAACAAACAGCCCTCCTCCTTCCCAAGTAATTGTGGAGCATTTCTGAATTGGCATGCAAGGGGCAGGATTTTGATTTTCTAATCTGGATAAGCACCAGAAGAATTTGGGGTCTGGACACTTCTTCGAGAGGATTGGAAGAATGTCCTTGGAATGAGCTATTAGCTGAATTCAAACTTAAATTCTTGTTTTGGGGGGGGGGGGTCTGGCTAAGGAGTATGGACCATGTCAAATTATTTAATCCCAATGTAAATATCATCAAAAATAAAAGAAAATAACAAGAAAAACCATATAGATAATGATCATTATAATAAAAATAACTGATCTACACTGCTTTAAAGCTTGTAAAAGTCTACGCCACTTGCCCTTTGCTCCTGTAAAACTGGTCAGCTTACCATTCCTTGAACATTTCCTGTGCTTTTTTGCATCTGTGTTTTAGTTCACACCACTCCTATGCTTGGAATGCACATTCCCCATTCCATATTTCTACCTGTTTAAACCCTACCCATCATTTAAGTCTGAGTTCAAATACTTTCTCCTTCATGAAGTATTTCCCCTGTCACCAGTACATCTTTCAACTTCAATTGATCTTTGCAATGTATGTTTACTTCACTCTACTTTGCATTATAGTAATTGGTGCAGAAGGTACAATAAAATTTTGAAGGACAGTGCTCTATTCATCTTTGTATCTGGTTAATCATCTAGTTTAGCACTTTGATAAATAGGAACACTCAATGAATATTTGTTTAATTAATTTGAAATAGGACAAATAGCCCTGGAAGACAATTGTAAATTAGAAATATATCTGAATAGTGGAAAGAAAAATGAAAAGGAATACTACTTTTAAAAACAAAAAGAAATACTACTTTGTTAGGATTTTTTCTTCAAGCATAAAAATATTTGCTCCCTCAAACCAGGGACATGAAAGATCTCTTCTGTAAGGTCCTATTATAGGAAGGATTCCCTATTGTTAGGAGCATCCTTCAGAAGCTCTGGTTAAAATTGTGGTTTAAATAAAATTATAATAATTCCATTGAGTTCTACAATACTAGGAACCCTAAAACACTTCTAAAATGAGATCCATTGTTATTCATAAAAGATTGCTCAGTCTTCTATTGCAATGGGAAGACAGAGTTGATGAAATAAATATGTTACTCTGAATATGGCATATAGTTGAACATACAGCCCACTGAATTAGTGTATTTGTACATATGGGACACTTGGATAGAACTACAGGTGGATAAAATAATTAGATAGAAATAGATTGATTTGAGATCATTTTGGGGAAATTATCTAGCATTTTCAATGACCCCAAGATTCTCCTTCTTTCACAAAGACATATGTGTCTTTTCAATACAAATATTATTCTAAATATTTCATAATGCCACAAGGCATGTAAATACCATGCTGCATGTCCAAAAAATAAAAAAATTTAAGGTAGCCCAGAAATAATAGTAAAAGTTTGTTGCAGGACGTTTGCCTGTGGTTGTGACCTGCAATTGAAAAGTAGCAGAAAAGATACCCCCCCAGGCATGCATGACCAAAACAAGATGAGAGCTATTCATACTTGACTTTTAATTAACAAATGAACATTCTGAGTTTTACACCACCTTTACAAAATATGAAAGAAAACATTAGAGGACCTCCAGGGCTTTAAGTAATTCATCTGTGAAAGCTATGGATTACACAAGGGGAGGATGGGTTGTGAGGTATATTAATGGGTAGAGTATCCATGACAAAGGGATTATAGCTCTGTGAGAGTATCTTCTGTTTAAAATGGAATATTTCACACAATGTATCATGGAAAGATTTCCATTCAAGATCATAAAAAAATTTCATAGAAGGGTAAGGCTTCATTTATCTGGAGAATTTACTTATTCCCTTTATACTCTAACTATGCCAAATAGATCAGCTGTTACTATGCAGGTTTTATGATAACAGAACATTCAGAAATAACATTTATTCCTTGCTCATTTTTGTCATACTTACCTCCAATTCTTTATTTTTAACCAAGTTTCAAAAGATACTAAAGAGCTAAGTGTCCAACTTTAGCTCTTCTGGGCTGCATTGCTCAACAGAACTTGTCAAGGATCACAAATAGAATTTAACATTTATTTATGACTACAATGTAACCTATATTACCAATGAGTATAATAATAAAATGTCACAAGACATTTGTCACATAATGTCAAAAGAATGGGTTTTGAGGGCTGCATGTGACCTGTGGACCATGAGTTGGAATACCTGCTCTGGAGACAAAGGCAATTATTTGGCACAGTGGATAGAGTGCCCGCCCTGGAGTCCTGAGTTCAAATGTCACCTCAGACACTAACTGTATGACCCTAGGCATGTCATGTAACCCTGGTTGCCTCAGTTTCTTTATCTGTAAAGTGAGCTGGAGAAGGAAATGGCAAATCACCCTTTGCCAAAAAAAAAATAGGGTTACAAAGAATCACACAACTGAAATGACTGAACAACCACAACAAAAGGTAGAAGAGCCCGGACAGCTAAAATTAAAGTGAAAATGTACCAGTATTTGATCATATTTACAGAATCATAAGGTTATAGACTGGGGGTTAGAAGGGAACTTAGAAATAATCTAGTTCAACCTCCTCATTTTAAAGATTGGACAGTTAGATGGTATAGTTAACAGAGTGCTGAACTTGGAATCAGAATTACCTGAGTTCAAATCCTGCTATAGACACTACTTGAATTGCTCTGGACTAGCCACTTAGCTCTCTCAGTCTAAGTTCTATCTTCTGTAAAACAGAGATAATAATAACATTTACTGAGAGGGTTGTTGTGAGGATCAAATGAGATAGCAAGTATGACATTTTGTATACTTTAAAGTACAATATAGATATTGTTATTTATGAATAAGGAAACTGAGACTCTGAGAAGTGTGTCATCAAGGAGAAGATAATCTAATACCCTGTTTTACATACTGTTATAGAGGATGATCCCCATTAAAGTCCTGATTGGATACTTTGTGATTTTTTTAAGATGACCCTGGGTTCTTGATGACTAGTAGCAGAGTGTAAGCTATAACATATCCTACAAAATTGAATGACTTTGAAGAGCATCTTGGTGATGGACCATATATGTACTTTGTCATCCAGGCTTTAGCTTTCAGAAAGTCTTATCACTACACTATCAAATTATGATTTTGTTTTGCCATAACAAATTATGAACTCTTTCTCATAAGATACAGAAAGGTTGAGATCTATATTGATGAACAGAATATTCGCACTTAAAAATCCATCAGAAATCTTAAAGATCTACTAATCCCATTCTCTTATTTTAGGGATGAGGAAGCTAAAGCTCACAGTAGTTTTTCCCGACTTGTCCAAGATTATGCAGCAAGTAATGGAACTGGGGCTTGAACCAAGATCTTCTGATTTTAATTTCCATTAAACCATTCTTCCTTATTAGAAATAACATTTTTTGTAAAATCATGTTGGCCAAGGCATCATGCATGGTAGAACTGTCTCTTTGTCATCCTCCCATTGTTTCTTGTATGCCTGTTATATCTTCTGATTAGACTTTCAGTGGTTGACTGAGTTAGCTGTTTCTTTTGGATTCTTCAAGCAGAATTATATATTTTAGCAGTATCCAATTTTCAGTTTTCTCCCAAAATGCAATAAGATCTTAGAGATTCTTTCCTTTGGCTTAGTTCATTTCTTTCATTGTTTAGACTTTCACTGAAAATTCCAGTTGTTCTGATGACTTTTCAAGTTTAGCACCCCAAATGGGACAACCTGCTTATGACAAGAGCATGGTGGTGTTTATTTTTCCTCTTTCACTTATGTAATTTGTGGTTAAATTATTTTCTTCAGATACTCATACAAAAATAATTTACCTTTGGTGACAGGCCAAGCAGAAATCATTTTCAATGCTCTCTGAAATTGTTTTTCTAAGTGAACAGAGTGGGAGAGTTCTCGTACTTTATAGTATTAGATATTTTGGACCATAACTAGATGAATTTTAGACCAGTTTTTCAAAATGCCCCATGTTCCCGTTACCCTATCCTTAAGCATGATTTCATCTTTCTTTAATTCCATAGGTCTCACCTCTAGGCTTCCTCAAGTCCCCTTTACTGGACTTAACCTTAGAATCTCTGAGAATGAGGCTTTGATCCTGAACAAACTTCATCTTTTCCAAACATTCTGAAAAATGCTCATAGGCAAATGCTTTGTGTTTTTTTCATATGATGTAGTGGAAAGAGGACTAGACTTGGGATCAGGAACACTGTGCTTGCTTTCAGTTCCAGTATTTACTATGTGACCTCTCAATGCTGCTGTAAAATGGAGATAGTACTTTCACATTTCATTCCATAGATGTGTTGTGAGGATTAAATAAGGGAACATATCAATATACGTTGTTTCTATTATTGGCATTTAATAGAATATGAAAAAATATGAAAAGAACCAGAAAACTGGTTCAAAGATAACTAGGGCTCTACTCTCTGTCTCTTTTCCTGCCTCAAGGATCTTGTAGTCTAGTTGTGAAGACACAAGCTAACACAGTATAAGCCTACAGTATAAAATTTACCCCCTTTAACCTGGCATTACAGCCCCTCCTTAATCAGACCCCAAGTTACTTTTCCAATCTTATCTCCTGTGATTTCCTTACATGAACCCTCTGCCCCAACCACACTAATTGACTCTTTGCCAATCCTTCCCCACCTAACTCTCCCCTTTCTATCCAAATCATACTCATCTTTTGAGACTCAGTTCAAAATACCTAACCACCACCCTCAGCCCAAGACAGTCTCTCCCTTCTTCCCTTTAAATTCTCAGAAGACCTACTGTTTGGAACGTTTATTTCACCCATAATCATGAGTTGCCTTGGATTTAGTTCACTTGTTAAAATGCAGCTTTAAACTTGTTAATTTTTCTTTAAAATGTGTGTAGTTTGTCCAGCTTGATCAGGAGAACACACACACATATGCATTAGTGATAATTATATTTTAATATAATTTGTTTCTTTTATAATCTTATGCATTTTAAAAACCCTATACTGAGAAAGGTCAAAATATGTCATTTGATTACTAAATGGGGGACCATGATATAAAAAAATACTAATTATTTCTGAACAGGATTATGAATTGGACAGCCTTTATCTTGAGTTTTTTCCCTATCTCTATAATCTCTTTAATATATAACATATTGCTGTATACTATTATCAATTTTCTTCAAAATAACCATTAAAAATGGTTGGTTCCTGTCTTTTGTTATTGAAGAAGACCAAGATGACATCTCCTATGTTTCAGTCAAATTGCAGTGTGTCCTACTGTGGCTGATCAGACCAATCCAAGCTCAAAATGCTCTTCCACAGTCAGGCACAAATAATCCATGTGAACATCTCTAAACTTACAAATGTCACCTTTCCTTTGAGTTGTTTCAATTCTGCCTTCCTCATAGAGTGCAGCAGCCTTTTTGATGAGGGTACACCATACTGGGTGGTCCTGTGCCAGTGTCTCCCATGCTGGGCAGTCAGTTATAATGTTCTTAAGAGACCTTCAGACGAGCCGCTAGGTGGCACATTAAATAGAGCACTGGCCCTGGAGTCAGGAGTACCTGAATTCCAATCCAGCCTCAGACACTTAATAATTACCTAGCTGTGTGGCCTTGGACAAGCGACTTAACCCCATTGCCTTATTTAAAAAAAAAGAAAGAGAGACCTTCAGGGTGTTCCGCTATCACTTTTTCTGATCCCCACTGTAAAGCTCTTGCCCTGTGTGAGTTCACCATAAAATAGTCTTTTTGGCAAGCATACGTCTGGCATTCAAACATCATGGCTAATCCATCGTAGTTGCATTCTCTGTATTAATGTTGAAATGTTTGGCAGTTTAGCTCGAGACAGGACCTCAGTGTCTGGTACCTTATCCTGCCAGGTGATCAATTTAAATAGAAAAGATTCAGTTTCCTGACATGACACTGGTAGAGTGTTTAGGTTTCACAGGCGTGCAACAAAGAGGTCCTCACAATAATTGTAGACCTTCAGTTTGATAGTCTAATAATCTGTTCTCACTCACATTTTCTTTTAGAGTCTCCCTAATACTGAATAAGCTCTGGCAATGAGTGTGTCACAGTATACAAAACTTCTCCATTTGCTATAATCAATGGTTCTACATATGGATGGTGTGGTACTGACAGATGGAGCACATGTATTTTTCTGGTGTTAAGTGTTACACCAAAATTAGCAGAAGCAGCATTCATCTATATTTTGTTGCACCTCAGCTTCAGAGGCTACATTTAGAGTACAATGATCTGCAAACAGAAGACCACACACCAACATTCCCTCCACTTTGGTCTTGGCTTGCAATCTTTTCAAGATAAAAAATTTTCCATCAGTGTGGTAACTGACCTTGAGGTCATGTTCATCCTCAGTGAAGGTGTTTGATGACATGGCTGAAAACATCATGCTTAAAAAAGCATAGGAGCAAGGACACATCCTTGTTTCACTGGGTGACTGGGAGATCTCGAGAGCATCGTACACTATCCAGAACTGGGCATGCATGCCATTATGAAAAATTATTAGGTATTATAGGCAACAAGATCCTCTGACTCTGGAATCAGAAATCCTAGGTTCAAAATATCCTCTTGATACTATGTTTACTACTTATATGACATTTATAAAATGGGACAGTGTTTCTTCATTCATGGAAAGAAGGGGTTGGAATGGTCAGCTTTTGAGGCTTTTTCCTGGTTCCAAGGCTCTGCCATAGGCTTCCTTCTCTTCTTTCTTTTTTCTGTTTTAGTCTCATCAGCTTCCATTAATTCAATTATCATTTCTATGCAGATGATTCAAATTCTTATCTGAACTCTAATCTCATATCACCAACAATATCTCACAGACATTTTTGTTTTTAATTTTTTTGTTAAATATTTCCCAATGACATGTAAAATTTTTTAATCTCATGTTGAGAATTATCTTCTTCAACATTTCATTTTTTTTGCTAGGCAATGGGGTTAAGTGACTTTGCTCAAGGTCACACAGCTAGGTAATTATTAAGTGTCTGAGGCCGGATGTGAACCCAGGTACTCCTGACTCCAGGGTTGGTGCTCTATCTACTGTGTCACCTAGCTACCCCACATGTAAAATTTTTTAAAAACAATTTTTAAAATCTTGAGTTCAGGGGGTGGCTAGGTGGCGCAGTGGATAAAGCACCGGCCCTGGAGTCAGGAGTACCTGGGTTCACATCCGGCCTCAGACACTTAATAATTACCTAGTTGTGTGGCCTTGGGCAAGCCACTTAACCCCATTTGCCTTGCAAAAAAAAAAAAAAAACCCTAAAAAAATCGTGAGTTCCAAGTTCTCTCCCTCCTTTTTTGCCCCTTTCCCTCCTGAGAAGGCAAGCAATTTTATATCCTTTCTTCAAGTGCATTCATGCAAAACATATTTCCATATTAGCTATGTTACAAAAGAAAACACAAGAAAAAAATAAAATTAAGGTAAAAAAGTATGCTTTAATATGCACTCAGAGTTCCTCAGTTCACTCTCTGAAGGTAGAGAGCCTTTTTCATCATGGATCCTTTTGAACTGTTTTAGATCATTATCTTGATGAAAATCAATAAATCTTTTCCATCTGTTATATGATCATTCTTATAATATTGTTGTGGACTGTTAGGTGGCACAGTGAATAGTGTAACAGACCTGGAATCAGGAAGACTCACTTTCCGAACTTCAAATCTGGCCTTTGACACTAGCTATGTGACCCTGAGTAAGTCACTTAATCCTATTTGCCTCAGTATCCTCATGTGTAAAATGATCTAGAGAAGGAAATGACAAAATACTTCAGTATTTTTGCTAAGGAAACCCCAAATGGGGTTTTGAAGAATTGGAAGAAGTGAAAAATGACTGAACAATAACAACAATGTTGCTGTTACTATGTGCAATTTTCTCCTGGGTTTTGCTCACTTCCCTCACTTGCATCACCCTTAAGTCTTCTCAGATTTTTCTGAAACCATTCTCCTCATAATTTCTTATTGAACAATAGCATTCCATCAAAATCATATATTATAATTTGTTTAGCCTTTCCCTTATTGATAGGCATGCCAGTTCTTTGCGGTCACAAAAGAGATGATATAAATACTTTATATAAATAATTTCTTTTATAGGAAGATCACCAACTTTTATTCTTGTGTGAATATATTCCATATATCAATTTTAGTTTCTCCTGCTGAAGACCATACTGACCCTTTTATCCTCACTGGGCCATTTAAAGAAGGAATTTCATCCTGTGGAGTGGTCATTTTCTTATTTTCACAAGACTGAAATTCTTCTTGTGATCAACTATAACTCAATTTAATGTTTAAGACATTCTGGAAAGGGCCAGCTCCTTAATTTATGAGAATTAGCATGAGGTATATAACTGGGTAAGTCAAAATTTTAATTTTTAATAATGCATCAAGAATGATATTATAACAAGGGCTAACTATTTTTTAGTTAATTAAAGGCAGAAAAGCCATTAGAAGTTATTTTTTGGAGTACTTTATATAACTATTTTTCAAAAGAGGTTAGTGGAGAATAGATTTTATATGCTATTCAGAATAGCATAAACCCGACCTTCTGGACTGAACCATGAACTTTGCTATGTTGTGCCAACAGCAAAATGACCCAAAATCAACCAGTGGAGCAGGAGAAAGAGGACTTACAAGAAATCAAGAAAACTCTCTAAGATCATTAATTCACAGAGCAAGAATTAGTCTACATTGATAGAGGTAGATTGCTTATCAGGAGTCTTTTATACTAGTGAAGTGGCAAATCTGGTTTTAAAAAAGATTATTGATACTTATTGATTAATTAACTATTTAACAGATCATATATGAGTCAATTAAGTCCCACCCCTCCTCAGTAAAGTCTTCCCTGACTTTTGGGTTTTGTAGTCTGTACTTGAAGTCACTTCACTTCTCTGAGACAATATATGTGAAAATACTTTAGAGATTGTAAAGTACTTTGAGTTGGAAGACATCAAACATCATCATCATCATCATCTATTTTCTAATTTTTTATTATGGAAAGTATGGACTTCTAGGTTTATGTTTGAATATATTCAGTTGTAATTGTGCTAGGTTTTTATAGAAAACCCATTTCTAGAATTGTGACCAACCATTATTTTGGAAAAATATCCCCAAGATATGCTCAAGCTATGCAATGATCTGTCTTTAGGGTTTTAGAAACAAAACAAGGTGTTCACTAACACTACTAATGTATGGAAAAAATCATGTATATCAATAGAATATCATTCTTTGACAATTATATGAGACATTTCTATAAGTCAATTTTTAAAATGATGCATTATAGGAATATCTGACTATGTTTTATACTTTATCAAAATTCCTCTACAAAATAGTGATAACTTTCTCTTATTTCTTCAGTGTATTTGTGAAAATTAAAGAGATTATGTACATAGATATGTTTTATAAGTTGTAAAATGCTTTTTTAAAAAAAAAGTAGACTGATTTGCATCATGGGTAAGACTGTGTCCTAATGAGATAGCTCTGGTACATAGGATAATTAAATTCCCTTGGATTCAGAATAGGTCTGCCTTTTGCTGGGTGCTGAGCTGGTATGTTATGGCCACATTATGGTGAGATTTCAGTGCACTGAAGTATGAAAAGTTACCATTCATTAAAAGAAAAAACAAACCTTCTGTCAATCATCATTTGAACCTGATGTGGTTGCCCCCCCCCGCCCCGTCCCTGTAGACTGTAGAAGTCAAGTAGAAGTCCTTTCCCCCAAAAGCATAACAGGATGTAACAGTATATGTCAATAGATTAAAGTATTACATATTAGATATATCAAAATGGGCTGAAGGCCCTTCCCTGTTTCTGTCTCTTGCTTCCCTTTTCAGACAAGTCCTTGCATTGTAGCACAGGAGCCAAAATCATGGAATTTGAGAGTCATAAGGGACCTCAAAAGTCATCTGGACCAACTCTTTACTGAAAAAAAACCCTTCTGTAGCATACCCAACTCCAAAGGACTCTTTCTAGTTTCAGAGTATAGGAACATATAATAACAAAACTACTTTTGTTTTTAGTGAATTAAGGTTTACAAAATGATTGAGGGGAAGATCCATTATCCTACCTCTTCAAGACCCATTTCAGTCCCACTTACTTCATGCAGTCTTTCTTTATTTCCCCTGCCCCCAGGTGAGAAGTAATTTGTCCCTATTCTGAATCCCTGAAGCTCTTTGTACCTCTCTTACAGCCTCTATCACAGTCTGACTCATATCATACTTAGTTGTATGTACTTTTCTTGATTTCCAGCCTAGATGATAAATTCCTTAGGCCATGTTTCCCATCATTGAATTTCAAATAGAACTTAGCAGCAAAAGTTATCTTCTGTATTATGTAAGTTTACTATCTCTTATATTTTATTTTTCTTTAAGGATATAATTTTTCTTTCAAGACATTCAGTTTTAATCAATATATAGCATGGAAACAATGTAAAGACTATCAGACTGACTTCTGTGGTGGGGTGGAGGAGGGAAGCGATATTGAGAGAAAAATTGTAAATTTAAAACAATTAAAAAATTTAAATGATTAAAAAAGAACTTAGCAGTATTCTTTGAACTTAGTAGGTACTTAACATTTGATGAAACTGAATTGAATGGACAGATCTGCACCTTTCTCCAGTACATACTAGTGAAATGTTAATCAATCAGTAAGTGTATCTCTATGTACCAGAAGGCAGTCTAAAGTACTGAACTTTATCTCAGGGAGACTCATCTTCCTAAGTTCAAATCTGGCCTCAAATATGTACCAGCTGTGTGACCCTGGGTAAGTCATTTAATCCTGTTTACTTCAGGTTCCCCATATGCAAAATGAACTGGAGAAGGAAAGAGTAAATATCCAATATCCTTGTGAAAATCCCAAATGGGATCACCAAGAGTTAGAAAAGACTACAATGACTGAACATCAGAAAAAAAATGTATGAGGCAATGCTGAGATACAAACATAGCAAATAAAACCATCTCTGCTCAGATTTTTATGGAAGATAAACAGGACACATATAAATATATACAGAGTATATGTGTCTATTGTATATAAATAAGCTATTTTATATTTTTCTACATATATTTGCACAGTGCCCAGCTCATTGAAGATGCTTAATAAAATGTTCATTGACCACATTTGGCAAGTTAAATACAAGGTAGTTTGTCAGGAAGGACACCAGTGCTTGAGGGAATCAGGAAAAATTTAAGACAGGCTATAGCTCTTAAGCTGAATCTTAAAGGAAGAAATGGATTGTAGGAGGCAGAGAGGAGGAAGGAGGGCATGAAGATCAGAAATGGAGTGTTAGTTTAGTTGGATTTCAAAGTACAGGATGGGAAGTCATTACCAATGAGTCTGGAAAGGTAAATTGGACAAGATTTTGGAAGACTTGAAAGGCTAAACAGAAGAATTTAAACAAACATTCCATATGCAGTCAGTCAGTTCTTGAAAGTATTGTAGGATAATAGGGAAAACACTGAACTAGGAATCAGAAGACCTGGATCTCCTTGGCTTGGCTGCTGATCAATTGGATGACCTGGAGCAAACCATTTCCAGAAAGAGATTGCAGAAAAAAACTCCAAGAATATCATGGCCAAATTTCAGAATTCTTAGCTAAAGAAGAAAATACTGCAAGGAGCCAGAAAGAAGCAATTTAAATACCAAGGAACCACAACAAGAATTACACAGGACTTATCAGCTTCAACATTAAAAAATTGGAGGGCCTGGAATATGATATTCTGGAGGGCAAAGGACCTTGGATTACAACCAAGAATCAACTACTCTACAAAATTCAGCATATTCTTTCTGGGGAAAAGGTAGATTTTCAATGAAATAGAGGACTTTAAAATTTTTCTAAAAATAGACCAGAACTGAACAGAAAATTTGATCTTCAAATACAAGACTCAAGAAATGAATTAAAAGGTAAATGGAAAAGCAGAAAAGCTCTAATCAATAATATTCAACTGGATACATCCCTACAAGGGAAAATAATACTTGCAATTCTTAAGAATTTTATTTCTCATAGGATAGTTAAAAGAAACATACTTAGAAGGATGACCTGAAAGTGATGAACCATTATCCAATATTTTAGCTAGCGAGGATTGAATGTAGTTGGAGGGATTATACTTAGAGGATATAGGTATAAATGAATCATGATGTGATTTTGCTTATGAGGATTGTATTTCTATTGTAACAGAGAGGTGTCTATAAATAATTAAAACATGAAGTGATCTTATCTAACTTGATATTTTTGTAAATGAGGGCTTTTTAGGGACAGAAGGAGGGAATATACTCGATATTTTAGTTAAGAAAGATTGTAGGACAATAGGGATGGAGGGAGAGAATGTATTTAGAAGCTCTGGACATTAAGAGAAAATGAAGTGATCTTGCCTTTCACCATAACAAAGGTTGTAGTACTATAGGGATAGAGGGAGAGAGAGCTCGTAGTTAAGAGGAACTGGATCATGAAGTGATTTTGATTTACTTTATCCTTTTAGTCGGATAGATTAATTTAAAGGTAGTGTACTTAGAGGGGGAGGGCATAAATTGTTCCAGAAATGATTTTGCTTTACATGATAGCTTAGTTTGTGAGAATTATGAGTCTATAGAAGGTATTTGAAAAGAAGGTGTGAAATAAATTGATTATAATTTGATGTTATTTATAATGTTTGAGATGTATATTTCTAATGTGATAGAAAAGGACCAGTGACTATGAGGTAGTGTTGCTTATTAATCAATCAATCAACCCTTGAGAATTGTATATCTATCAGAAAGATAAATGGCATATATTTTAACAGATGGGATATGGGTACAAGACAGGATTAAGACAATAAAGACATGCAAAGAAGGATTCTACTAAGAGAAGGCTAGACATTAGAAGATCAATACTACCAATGAAGAGACACAAAGACCTATTATAGTAGAGGGAAAGAAGAGAGAGTGTGAACACTGAACAGATAGATTTGGCTCAAAAAAGAGGAAATAACATACATTCCCAAATGAGTTTAAAAATCTGTTCTACCTTACAGGGAAATGGGGGAGGGGTAGGAAAGAAAGGGGAAGAAGGGATGATAAAAGGGAAAGCAAAAAAAAGTAAAGTAAAAGTAAAGTTAAAGTTCAAATTAAAAAGGAAATTTTAAAAGGAAAGGAAGCAAAACATTGCTGAGGAAGGATAAGGGGGAAGGAAAGAAAAATATAAATGGGGAAAGATAACATGGAGGGAAATACAGAGTTTGTGATTTTAAGTGCAAATGTGAATGGGATGAATTCTCCCATAAAATGGAAGCAGATAGCAGAATGGATTAAAAATTTGAAACCTACAATATGTTGTTTACAAGAAACACATTTGAAGCAGAGAGATAACACACAGGATAAAGGTAAAAGGCCGGAGCAAAATATATTATGCTTCACTAGAAGTAAAAAAAAATCAGTGGCAGCAATACTGATCTCAGACAAAGAAAAAGCAAAAATAGATTTCATTAAAAGGGATAAGAAGGAAATGACATCTTCTTAAAAGGAACCATAGACAATGAAGTAATATCATTATTAAACATATATACTCCAAGTGGTATAGCATCCAAATTTTTAGAGGAAAGACTAAATGATTTATAGAAAGACATAGAGAGAAAAACTATAATAGTGAGGAACCCCAACATCCTTCTCTCAGAATTAGATGAATCTTACCACTAAATAAACAAGAAGCAAGTTAAAAAGTAAATAGAATTTTAGAAAACAGATATGCTAGATCTCTGGAGAAAACTGAATGGGGATAGAAAGAAATAAATCTTTTTTTCTGCAGTACATGGCACCTATACCAAAATTGGCCATGTACTAAGGCATAAAAATCTTACAATCAAATGCAGAAAGGCAGAAATATTAAATTAAAAGGCATAAAATTAAAATATAAATCAGATTATGATGGAATAAAAATTATATATAATAAAGGAACATGGAAAGATAAACCAAAAATTAATTGGAAACTAAATAACCTAATTTTAAAGAATAAGTAGATGAAACAACAAATCATAGAAATAACCAACAATTTCATCCAAGACCGTAACAACAATGAGACATCATATCAAAACTTATGGGCTTCAGTCAAAGCAATTTTTAGGAGAAATTTTAGATCTCTAAATGCTTATATGAATTAAATAGAGAAAGAAGAGATCAATGAATTTGGTATGCAATCACAGAAACTAGAAAAAGAACAAATAAAAAATCCTCAATTATCTCCCAAATTAGACATTTTGAAAATCAAAGGAGAAATTAATTGAATTGAAAGTAAGAAAACCATTGAACTAATAAATAAAACCAATAAAAAACAATAAAATTGATAAACCTTTGGTTAATGTGATTTTTTTTTAATTTTTGCAAGGCAATGGGGTTAAGTGGCTTGCCCAAGGCCACATAGCTAGGTAATTGCTAAGTGTCTGAGACTGGATTTTGGATTTGAACTCAGATACTCCTGACTCCAGGGCCAGTGCTCTATCCACTGCCTTACCTAGCTGCCCCAGTTAATGTGATTTAAAAAAAGAAAGAAGAAAACCAAATTACCAGTATCAAAAAATGAAAAGGGTAAACTTACCACCAATGAGGAGGAAATTAAAGTTTTAATTTGGAGCTATTTTGCCCAACTGTATGCCCACAAATTTGACAATTTAAGTGAAATGGATGAATACTTACAAAAATATAAACTACCAAGATGAAAAAAATACTTAAATAATCCCATTTCAAAAAAAGAAATTGAAGGAACCATTAATAAACTCCCTACGAAAAAATCTTCAGGTCCAGATAGATTTACAAATGAATTTTACCAGACATTTTAAGGAACAATTCTAATTCTATATAAACTATTTTTAAAAACAAGAGAAGGATTTCTGCCAAATTTCTTTTACAACAGCAATATAATACTGACACCTCAATCAGGAAGAGCCCCAAACAGCCAAAAACAATTATAGACCAATCTCCCTAATGAACATTGATGCAAAAGTAAAGAGTTTACAACAAGGTATTACTAGGATAAAACATCATGTTTGAGTGGATTTATGCTAAGTAGGCAGGAATGATTCAATAATAGGAAAACACTGAGTAAGTCCTACTCTCAGCAGAATTAGCCCAGAGAAGAAATAACATACAATCCCAATTGGGTTCAATAATTGGGTTTAATAAAGGGTAATACATAGCTCAATTATGGGGTCAAGAAATACTCTGTTGGATCTATGGAAATGGGAAAAATTTATGACCAAACAAGAAATGGAGAACATTATTGATTGCAAAATGAATGATTTTGACTACATTAAGATAAAAAGTTTTTGCATAAATAAAACCAATACAGCCAAGATAAGGAATGCAGAAAGGTAGGAAACAATTTTCACAGCTAGTGTTTCTGTTAAAGGATTCATTTCTAAAATATATGGAGAACTAATCAAATTTATAGGATTACAAGTCAATCCCAGTTGATAAATGGTCAAAGGTTATAATTAGACAATTTTCAGATGAAGAAATTAGAACTATTTATAGTCATATGAAAAATGCTCCAAATCATTATTATAAAAATGCAAATTAAAACAACTATGAGATACCACCTTATACCTATCAGATTGGCTAAATTGCCAAAAAAAAGGAAAATGATCAATGATGGAAAGGATGTGAGAAAATTGGGACATTAAATGCCTACTTGGTGGAGTTGTGAACTGATCTAGCCATTATGGAGAGTAATCTGGAGCTATACTTAAAGGTCAATAAAGCTGATCATACCCTTTGATCCAGCAATTCTAATATTAGGTCTGTATCACAAAGAAATCATAAAAAACAGTAAAAATCTCACATGCTCAAAAATCTTTCTAGCAGATTTTTTTTGTAGTGACAAAGAACTAGAAATTGAGGGGATGGCCATCAATTAGAGAATGAATGAAAAAGTTATGGTATATGGGTGTTATAGAGTACTATTGTTTTGTAAGAAATTATGAGTGGTCAAATTTTAGAAAAGCAGGGAAAGTTTGCATGAACTGATTCTGAGTGAAGTGAGCAAAACCAAGAGAACATTGAACATATTAACAGCATTGTAAGAGGATCTGCTCTGATGGATGCACTCCTCTCAGCAATTCAGAGATCAAGGACAATCTTGAGAAAACTGCTGTGGAAAATGCCATCCACATCCAGAGGAAAAACCAGAGCATCCACATGCAGAGCAAAGCATGCTTTGTTTACTTTATAAAAATTTCTTTTATGTTTTTTTCCTTTCTTTCTCATGTTTTTTTCTTTCTCCTTAATTCTAAATCCTCTTTCACAACATGACTAATGTGAAAATATGTTAAACAGGATTGTGCATGTACAACTTTTACCAGACTGTTCACCATTATGGGGTGGAAGGAAAGAAAAGAATGTGATAGAAAATGTGAAAATCATTAAATTTGCAAATGGATGAATGTTGAAAACTACCTTTGTAATTGGAAAAAATATAATAATAATAACAATAATAATAATAAAAAATTTCAATTAAAAAAAGAGGTCTAGTCCAATCTTTCTCTATTTAGGCATCTTTTCTATATCATCTCTGATATGTGGACACATAGCCCCTGAATGAAATAATTATGGTGATAGGAAACTCATTATAATATGAGGAAACCCAAGTAAGTTGAAAATGTTAGGAAATTGTTCTTATTGGGCAAAATATAGTTACCAAAATCAACTTTCATTTAACCTCTACCAGCATTTCTAGTTCTACCTTCTAGACCTATCCAGAACTGGTCTACTCTCCTTTCAGGGATTTTAACCAAACCTTCCAAATTAAACTTCTCCAGCTCCTTCCTTGTAATTCATGGGATCTATATTCTTAGTCTCTCACTTTTCTCGTGGCTATGTTTCCGTATTTCAATGGCCTTCTTATGGGGGGGGGCAGATATTTAGTAAACAAGTAGGATGTAAGCAAATTGAGAGCAGGGACTATTTAGTTTTAGTCTTTGTATTCCCCAGCACTATCAATTCTTATAGAATAATTATCTTTAAATAATGATGAAAATAATGTGATGACTCATTACTTTAGGATTTATATATACATATATATATTTAATTTTATTTATTTAAGGCAGTGGGGTTAAGAGTGACTTGTCCAAGGTCACACAGCTATGCAATTATTGTCTGAGGCCAGATTTTTAAATATATATATATATATATATATATATATATATATATGCACGCAAATAGACATATGTGTGTTATATATATTTATATACATATATATATAATTTAATATAATTTAATGCATTCCTTGCAATCACCTTGTGAGATAGGTGTCATTATTATTATTATTATTATAACAACACTTGTTGAAGATCATACAGCTAGCAAATGCCTGTGGCATGAATGTTTTGTCAATTATAATAACAATAATAGCTAACATTGATGTAGTGTTAGGCACTGTCCCTAATGATTTTGCAATTATTACCTCATTAGATCCTGACAATAATCCTATAAGTGAAGCAGAGCAGGAATTTTCTGCCCCTTCTCTCTACACTTGGTCTCCAGGGTTTACTTTTCTGGAGTTCCTGTATCAACAACTATTCCTGAGGAGTAGGAATTAATGGAAATACTGCATGATAGAGCCTCTGTGTAGGATTCTAGAGAGAACAGATCATAAGATAAGCTTAGAGCAGGGATAGATACTTTTTACAGAGACATTTTCTCAGCAGCTTTCTTTGATTGTGACATATGATGCTGCATATGAAGGCCAGTTTTGAAATTGCATAGGCCAGCTACATACTCCCAGGAAGAAATACCCAAAGACTGTCTTAAGAACAACTTAATAGAAACTTAATCCTCCCTCAAGCAAATATCTATTTCCCAAAATGAGTCTTGCTGCATTGACTGCCCCTCACACCCATGCTACAATTTCATTTTGATTGGGGTTAAAAGGAGAATGGTCTCCAGCTCCCCACAGTGGCATCTCCAAGGCATTTCGTCTGAATTAAAGGACAGATTTATTCGGATCCTGGAGACTTTTAACATACCAAATCTGTTTGCTAGTATCCTTGCAAGAGGAGTAGCATTTTCCTTTTAAGAAGCTACAATTGAAATTTAATCTGATAGGTTAATTACAGAGCTTTTTAACTTTGCCATTCTCAATAGGAAATTATTTCTTCTGATTTTTTAAACTTTTAATCCTTTATATATAAATATTGCAATGTTTACATTTAATCTTAATCATTACCAGAGATATATCTGAAATATTAGGGGATTGGATTAGATGATCTTGAAGATCCCTTAAGTTCTAAGTTCTATATTAAGAGTTTATTAAACTTCTTGTCATTTCTTCCAAAGAAAAATGTTTTAGACTACATATTTAATAGTCATTCAATAAATCCTTGGAACAGTTAGATGGTACAGTGTATAGGTCACTGGACCTGGATTCAGTAAGACTTATCTTCATGAGTCTTAGCCTCAGATACTTGCTAGCTCTATGTGAACCTGAGCAACTCACTTAATCTTGTTTGCTTCAGTTCCTCAGGTGTAAAATGATCTGGAGAAGGAAATAGTGGGGCAGCTAGGTGGCACAGTGGATATAGCACTGACTTTGGAGTAGAGGGTCTGAGTTCAAATTCGACCTCAGACACTTAATAATTACCTAGCTGTGTGACTTTGGACAAGTCACTTAACCCCATTGCCTTGCAAAAACCAAAGGGGGGAAAAGATGGAAATGGCAAACTACTCCAGGATCCTTGCCAAGGAATGGAGGTTACAAAAAGTTAGATATAACAGAAAATGACTGAGTAATATTTATTATAAGAAGCATATTAATGAACCAGTTTTATGGACACTATCATCTGCATAAAGAAAACAAATGGTGATTATATTCACTATTTTCAAGTATTTGAAGAACTCTTACATGAAGGAGGGATAGAATTGCTTTGAGTATGAGGACCAATGTTAGGAAGTTATAGGCAAACTTTTTATTGGGTCAGTGGAAGTAAAAACTCTCACCTTGAACAAAGATAAACTCTCCATTATCACAAGTATTCTAGCAGAGCTGGTATGTCCTTATGTCCGGAAAAGCCTAGAAAGAAACCTGTGTTAGTCATTAAGTTGTGCTACATGAGATAATATCAGTGACTTAGAGCTAGAAGGGACCTTTGAGATCATCAAGTCTAATTCCTTATTTTTTAAAGATGAGAAAATTGAGACCCAGGGAGGTTAAGTGACTTTCCTTGGGAGATGTAGCTAGTAAGTGCCTGAGGCAGATTTGCAACTCAGTTTTTTGACCCCCAACCCAGCACTCTATCCACTATTCCATATGGATTTCTTGGATTCCTTTTTATTTTTAATTTCTACAATTACTTATGGAAAAAATTTCCCTCTGAATTTTTTCTTCTGAGATAGAATCATAGGATGTTAGAACTGGAAGGAATGGGTGAGGTCATCTAGAGCTGAAATAATTTACCTCAAGATTATAGACTATAGACCATAGGCCCTGAAAGGAAAGGTTGAGGAGATAAGATCTAGATCAATAAACTCTTAGAGCTAGAAGGGACCTTATATCCAAGGATTTCCTTTCTGAAGAAATCTTAGAAAACATCTCGTTCATCTTCTGGTGTTACAGAGGAGGAGCTGAGATGAAGAGAAGAAAAGAAATTTGTCCAAGGGTATGTAATTAATAAGTAGCCAGACCTGAATTTCAGTCCAGATCCTTTGACTCCTTTCACTGAGTCATGGCTACTTTGAGAACAGTTGTGAGGCAAGATTACGAGGAGGGATATTAATCACTAGGATAACTTCCTTAGATTCAGAGCTTTTTATAGATTGTCTCCTGAGGCGGGAACCAATCTGGGCTGCCTGCCCTAGGTGGGAATAAGAGATTCAGAAAATATGACTGAATTGAAGAAAGTATGGGAGAAGGGAAAGGAAGTCTTCAGGACAGATCTAGACAAGACAAGGACTTCTTTTATTTAGCAGAAGGGTATGATGCAACCATTTTTTGTTTAAGCATTTACTCTTTGGATCTCCATTAAATTTATTCTTTTAGTTACAACATTAAAGTATTAAAATGAAATTATTCTCATTTTTTCTTGTCTGTAAATGCTTATAATTTTAATTTAAATGCTCCAAATAGATTTCTCAAAAAGTCTTCCAACTCTGAGATTTTGATTTTATGACTTTAAAATCATGCCTAGAACTTGTCTCCAGACTCCCACCTCACTTCTCTTTGCACTCTCCTACATTGCCTCATCTATTGTGAGCTATTATGAAAGGTTAAAAATTGAGTCTTTGCTTCCCTTAATAGAGCAGTTTTGAAGCAAGTGATATTAACAAACAGTTCATTAATTGCAATTAAAACCAGATCACTTGGGAGGCATCATTATTTTAAAAAATATTTTATTTATTTGTTTCCCAACTACATGCAATGGTATTTTTTACCAATCTTCAAGGTTTTGAGTTTTACATTTTTCTCCTTCCCTCCTTTCTCTCCTGATAGAAAGCAATCTAATATAGGGTCTACCTTTATAATCATGCTAAACAATAGATTCATATTGATCGTGTTGTGAGAGAAGGATCAAATCCAAACAGAAGAAAGAAATCATTAGAGAGAAAAAAATGACATTATATGACAACCTTTAAAAATTGATGATAAAAAGTTTTCATCTTCATTTAAACTCCACAGTTCCTTCTCTGGACATGGATGGTATTTTCCATCTTAAGTCTTTTAGAATTGTCTTTTGATTGTTGTACTGATAAAATGAACATCATAGTTGATCATCATCCAATGCTGTTGTTAATATGTATAATGTTCTTCTGATTCTGCTCATTTCATTCCACATCAATTCATGCAAGTCTTTCCAGACTTTTCTGAAATCCTATCTCTCATGATTTCATATAGAGCAATAGAGTTCCATTACATACATGTTCCACAATTTAGCCATTCTCCAAATGATGGGCATCCCCTCAATTTTCAATTCTTTGCCACTACAGAAAGAGCTACTCTGAATATTTTTGTACATATGGGATTTTTATCATTTTTCATGATCTCTTCAGGAAATAGACCCTTAAATCCTAGTTGCTCTCCAGAAAGGTTGGATCAGTTCACAACTCCACCAACAATGCATTAGTGTCCGAGTTTTCCTATATCCCCTCCAATATTGATCCTTTTTCTTTTTTAGTCATATTGGCCAATCTGATAGATGTGAGGTAGTAGCTCAGAGATGTTTTACCTTGAATTTCTCAAATCAGTAATGATTTAAGCAATTTCTCACATGACTATAGACAATTTTGATTTCTTCGTCTGAGAATGAGGTATCATTATTTTTAGCATTTGGCAGATTTATTAATGAGTAAGAATAGGATAAGAACATAGGGAGAATTTAGGAAATATCTTTCAAGAAGCAGGACCATGCCTCACCTTAAATCTAGACACAAAAAGGAAGCATAAACCTATATATAAAAGAATATATCAACATGTCTAAAAATCTGGCCATCAACAACAGAGTCTCAGTTTTCAGGATTAGGGAAACCAATTGAAGTCATCCCCTGAAACTTTAAGTTCTCCATTCATTCAAAAAAGAATCCATGACCCCCACATACTGTGAGTGTAACACTGGGACAGCATCTCCAGAACAGAGTGATGAAGTAGATTTATGAAATACATCCTGAACACGAACCTCATTTCCCAGAATTTATTGCTTCTTTTCAGGTATTTAGAAGGAGGGGGTAGGCAGGAGCATGATTGTCCCTAGGCAAAAATAGGTAGTCGTCTCATTGCCTTCCCATCCTCCCTTTCTGTTTTCTTCTTGCCTAATTTCTCAAGTGTCAGATATCTTCAAACTGACCTCTGACTTCCCAAGAACCTTGACACAGTGCCTTTCCATTGAGACTGCTTTCCCCTTACAGTGAACACCAGATTCCAAACTTTTGTACTCCTCTACCTCTTCTATTTTCCCAAGCATAGTTAAGTCTTAATTCATACTGTTATAAATGTTATAAATGTCTGAAAACTCTATAGCCATAAGTTTCTGAAAGATATACGCATTTTCTTTTTAAAAAATTTATTTGTTTATTTTTCAATTATAGGAAAAGATCATTTCCAATATGTACCTTTTTAAAGTTTTAAAAAGTTTTTTTAAGTTTTTAAAGTTTCCTTCTTCCCATCTCTTCCATCTCCCCAATGTAGAATGGCAAGTAATCTGATATAAGTTATACATGTTATATATAAGTTATATCATGTTACACATATTTACATATTAGTCATGTTGTAAAAGAAGAATCAGAACAAAAGGGGGAAAAACATATGAAGGATAAAACAAAGAATAAATTTTAAAAAAGTGAAAATAGTATGCTTTGATCTATATTCAGATTCCATAATTATTTCTCTGGATGTGGATAGCATTTTTATTACAGCTCTTTTAGAATTGTCTTTGATCACTATTTTGCTGAGAAGAGCTAAATCTTATCATAGTTGATTATCACACACACACAATATTGCTGTTAAGCTACACAATGTTCTCCTGGTACTGCTCACTTCACTCAGCATCAGTTCATACAAATCTTTCCAGGTTTTTCTGAAATCTGCTTACTCATCATTTCTTACAGAACAAAATCATTTCATTACATTTATATACCAGAATTTGTTCAGCCATTCCCCAATGGATAGGCATCCCCTCAATTTCTGAGGCTTTGCTACCACATAAAGAACAGGTATATGCATTTTCAAAGAGGTAGCCCAAATCCAATTCTAAATGATAGTATTTTAGGGAATATTGTGATTTTTGAAAATAGTAGTAGTGGTAGAGTTTCCTTTTATCCATTGAAGATAACTTGGTTTCTCCTTGCTTGTTGAAATTTGGAAAATTCCAGAGGGGCTACAGAGAATCAGCTTCCCATTCCCCCCTTGACTGTCTTCCTTCTCCAAATGCTTTCCCAGTTCCTTATTTTATAAACCCTGTATCCCCTCCCTGACCCTAGTCTTTTCAGTTCTTTGTTTTTCAGGGTTTGACCTGTATCTTGGGGGGCCTTGACAAACCCAGGTCTTAGTCTTCCTAGAATACTGGACAGGATAAAGTCCTTTTACCACAAAACCCTGAGAAAGCCACTTCCAGCCTCAGTCTCATGAAGCAGGAGTTTTGTCTTTTGAGAGCTGGGGTAGGATTAGAAAAACTGGCCCTATGAACAGAGTTGACCTCTCCTCCAAATAACAAATTTAACTCTTCTCCAGTAAACCTAGTCTTTTTAATGCTCCCATTGCAGGATCACCTGCTTTCAACTTAATGAACAATAATTAAATGAATTCAACAACCATTTATTAAGATGTACTAGGAGCAAAGAAGATAACAAAATTTAGAAATGTCCCAGGTCTCTGTACAGACAAAGCTGCCAATTTAATAATAGGTGGGGGGTTTATAATATGTACATGAAAGTAAGGAAAATAGAGAAGTGAGAAAGTACTATATAAAACTGGATTAAGAAATAATGGAATAGGGGCAGATAAGTGGTACAGTGGGGGGCTGAATTCAAATCCAGCCTCAGACATTTAATAATTATGTAACTGTGTGACCTTGAGCAAGTCAATTAACCCCATTGCCCTGCAAAAAAAATGGGATGTGGCATGGTAGGAAAAACATTGAATTTGAAGTCAAAAGATCAGACCTTGTGTGAGACCTTGGGCAAATCACTGGATCTCAGTAGACCTGAGTTTCTTTATGTGAAGAACAGATTTGGGGATCATCTGGCCTGAAGTTGTGTGGTCTGGTGATACTAGAAGAACTCAATTATTGGGGTGTGTGAAATTCAATAAATCTAGGAATTTTTCAGGCATGAATTAATTAAATGTGTGACAAAATGTAGCAGGTGAATGATAGCCCTTGGTAGAAAAAAGGCTCCCCACCCCTGACCTTTCCAGAACTAAATCTATGATCTTATATACTAGGCTTCACTAGACACAAATCTCGACCCAATTAGGCTGCCTCTTTTACTGTTTTGTGTTCCTGATGTCTATTGTCACACTTAGATTTTTCTCAAAAGGGTAAGCATGTGGGGAGTTTTCTCAGATTGTCTTGACATTAAGGCAATACCAGGAGGAATATTTGCACTTTCTAGAGTTTAAGGTTTATAAACTATTTTGTAAGCAAGTTAAGTCAATAAGTATTTTTTCAGCACATATATGAGCCAGGTACTATTCCAAGTACTAGTGAAGCCACAAAAGGCTAAAAATAAACAAACAAAACCATTCCAGTTTCAGTCTTTTAAGGATCTCACAGTCTGATGGGGAGAAGCAGTATGCAAACAATTATGTATAAACAATATATATATATATATATATGTATGTATGTATGTATATATATATATATATATATATATATATACACACACACACACACACACACGATAAACTGGACCTAGTCACAGAGGAAAGGGTTTAGTTTTAATGGGTAACTGGAAAGTTACTGCTTGCAGAAGGTGGAACTTTTAGCTGAGGCTTCAGGGAAGCCTTCAAAGTCAAGGGGAAAGGACAGGAATTCCAAGTATAGGAGAGGAAGTGTCTTTGTAAAAGAAACTGCAAGAAAATTAGTGTCATTGAACTGAAGAGAAAAGGGGAAGGGAAGGGAAGAGAGGTATATAAAAAAATTGGAAAGATGGAGGGGCAGAGAATTTTATCTTTGATTTCTTTAGGCAAAAGGAAATCACCAGAATTTGTTGAATAAAGGGATGGTTTGGTTAGCTGATGCTTTAGGAAGATCACTTTGACAGCTGAATGGAAGATGGACTTTGTTGAGAGCAAGGAGACCAACAAAGGGCCAGTGTTACAGTACAGGCTTGAGGTAATAAGGCTTACTCTAGAGTGATGGCATAAAGAGTTGGGGACTTATAGAAGACAAAGATATCATTAGTAACTTTGAATTAGTAACTGGAGATCTTTAGAATTAAATGATGAGGTTAAAAAAATCAGACTACAGAGGAGAGAGTGAGAGAAAAAGTGGAGGCTTTGAATGTAGATCCCCTCTCAAGTAATTTAGCCATGAAAGGGAGGAGAGCTCTCTGAGATGATGGATCAAATGAGGGATTTTTGAGAAAAGAGGAGATTCAACTTGGTTTGTAGGCAGAAAGGAAGTCAACAATAGAGAGAGAATCATTGAAGTTACTAAGAGACAAATGAAACAGGGGGAAACAAAGAGGAAAGGCCATTGTTGCCAGGGGAGGGAGGGAAAGAATTCAGCAGCATTTATTATCCTTTAAGGATTCTTGGGGTAGCTAGGTGGCGCAGTGGATGGAGCACTGACCCTGAAGTCAGGAGGATCTGAGTTCAAATTTGACCTCAGACACTTAATTACCTTGTTGTGTGACCTTTGCAAGTCACTTAATCTCATTGCCAAACAAAAATACAAAAAGAAAAGATTCTTTCTGTTGCAAACCTTAAAGTCAGGGGTTCTTCTTACCTTTTTGAGTATCACAAACCCTTTTGGAGGTCTGGTGAAACTTTCTCATAATAATATTTTTAAATACTTAAAATAACAAAATGGGACAACAAAGAAAACCAATTGCATTAAAATATAGTTTTTTTAGTTTTGTTTTTTTTTGCTGGGCAATGGGGTTAAGTGGCTTGCTCAAGGCCACACAGCTAGGTGATTTTTAAGTGTCTGAGGCCAGATTTGAACCCAGGTACTCCTGACTCCAAGGCCAGTGCTCCATCCACTGCGCCACCTAGCCGCCCCCTAAAATATAGTTTTAAAAATAGAAAATATTATAATAAGTTTCATGGACCCAAAATAAAACCCCTTGCCTTAAAGTGCTGTGTTGGTTGGTTAGTTGGTTGGTTCTTATCCTTCAAAGACCAAACTGACATCACTAAAGAGACAAATTACAGTGTGTCTTGGCTGTGATTGAGCAGACCAATATGAGCTTGGAATGGTCTACCACAGGTTGCATACTATAGTCCATGTGAACATCCAGAGTGTTTAACCCTAAAAGTGCTATTGTTGTTAGTTATTATGTATAGGTAGATGAGTAATTAAGAATAGTTTCAGGGGGCGGCTAGGTGGCGCAGTGGATGGAGCACTGGCCTTGGAGTCAGGAGTACCTGGGTTCAAATCTGGCCTCAGACACTTAATAATCACCTAGCTGTGTGGCCTTGGGCAAGCCACTTAACCCCATTTGCCTTGCAAAAACCTTAAAAAAGAATAGTTTCAGAACTTAGGTACTTTTCCTTGGTGAACCTAGGCAGCTGAGGGAATAGTGACATAGGTATGGTTCAATTGAGTTCCATAGGTCGAATACAAATTTAACTATTTTACAATTAAGCCAAAGCTTGAATAATGATCAGAAATGCTCAGATTTGAGCCCTCATTACCAGCAAGCAATGGAAAATTCCAGGCCAGGCTCTCAACCTTCAATCTATCTGCACTCTTCCTTGCACTCTTCCTCCTTCCCTCCCCCAACACTGAATATGCCCTGTGTGGGGCACATCCCTGGAAGCTGAGACTTGACCCAGCACAAGAACAAGTTGGTTATAATGTCTGATCAGCAGTGATCCATGCATCCTCAGAGGCCTGAACCTCAAAGGCCCTGCCAGGATGCATTATATTGCTGTATCAGAGACCCAGGAGTAAACACTTCCTGTCATTTTCTTTCATATAGCACAAGTACAGACTGAGTTAGGATCAGCTCAAACTGGGAACATGCTGACATGTATACAGGAGAACAAACATGGCTCTCTCTGTCTCTTTCCCCTTTTTTGTCACAATGTGTGATTTTTTTTTTTTTTTTTTAGCATGGGAATACCAAGGAAAGAAATGCTCTCCACCAGAGTGGCTTGTCTCTAAGTTTAGAATATTAAGGAGTAGCCTGTGGATGCTGAAAGGTTTGGTGACTTGTCTGTGGTCCCACAGTAGGTGTGTGTCAGAGGCCAGACTTGAATCCAGGCTTTCCTAATGCCAAGAACAGGTCTCTACCCACTGACAGTTTTTAACCACACGCCTACAAAATTGTGAAGTTGTCCAACACATGATTCCTGCCTTTCCTTTTGAAAAACTACTCTGAATTTATCTGCATGATTTATCTACCCTCCCAGAATGAAAAAAAAAATTTGAGGGAAGGAATCATGCAATACTGCTCTTGTTACCCCAGCACTTATCATAAAGAAGATGTTGTGCTTATTTGTTAAATTCCTTGACTTCTTGGTTTTTTTTGTATTTATTAAGGAATTCATCATGTTTTACTGATTGCTTCATGCAAAATCCTTAAGAATGCTTGTAGAATAACAGCATAGGTGGGAGAGATCACTGGACTTGCCACAAGAAAGGTTTTATTTCGAATACTAGCCTTATTACTGATTAAATTTGTGACTGGGGGTAAATAAACTCCTCTCTAGATTTCTAATCTCTCCAAAGAGGGTAAATTTTGCTTGTGGTCAACAAGTAAAATAACAAAAGTCGGGGCGGCTAGGTAGCACAGTGGATAGAACACTAGCCCTGGAGTCAGGAGTACCTGAGTTCAAATCCTGACTTCAGACACTTAATAATTACCTAGCTGTGTGGCCCATTTGCCTTGCAAAAAAAAAACTAAAAAAAATAGCAAAGGTAGAAAGTAACATGCTTTATCACTGTGGATAATTGTTATTGACATTATTATTACTTACCATTGGATCTCAGAGCAAGATAAGGATTAGATAGAGAGCTAGTCTTAGAACCAGGAAGACCCAAGTTCAAGTATCATCTTTGACACAGACTGGTTATATGGTGCAGGGCAAGTTCCTCAAATTATGTTCTAGGCCAGAGGTGTCAGACATATGGCCTGAGGGCCACATGCAGTCTTTGGAACCAAATTAAAATTTAATTAGGAAATATTTAATTAGATAAATAAAACTACAATAAATATAGATGATAGAACATTTTAAAATGAATCAGTATGTCCCTATAGGGATCCTTTTGTACTGATTTGTTGTTGTTCACATATCTGATTCTTTGTGACCCCCATTTAAGGTTTTCTTGATAAAGATATTGAAGTGATTGGGCATCTCCTCAAGTTCATTTTATAGTTGAGAAAACTGAGGCAAATAAGGTTAAGTGACTAACCCAAGTCACACAGCTATGAAGTATCAGAAAACAGATAATGAACTCAGAAAGATGAGTCTTCCTGACTTTAGGTCCATCATTCTATCCACAATGCCACACTAGCTACCCCAACAATGTAAGCTTCTTAAAGGCAGGAGCTATTTCCCTTTTGTTTTTTGTTTTTTAAATTGCTAAAAAGTAAGCTTTTCCATTTATTTATTTATTAATTTATAAAGATAATTCTGCCTGCACTAGCTAGAAAACTACATGAGTGAATTCAGGATCTGGAGGTGTAGTATTAGTGTTGCATTTTAGTGATATAGTAGACATTAGATCTAATGTCATTTAATTCAATTGTTTTCTATTCAATACACATGATTTTTTTGTTTTTTTATTGAATATTCTCTTTATTTGTAGCCATGTCATCAAGGGTCTCTCCTTAATCCTCTTTGCTTTCTCTGCTTTTCTACACTTTCTTCCTTTTTTTAAAAGATTTTATTTATTTTGAGTTTTACATTCCCCCCCATCTTTTACAGTTGAGAAAACTGAGGCAAATAAGGTTAAGTGACTAGCCCAAGGTCACACAGCTATGTCGTGTCAGAAAACAGATAATGAACTCAGAAAGATGAGTCTTCCTGACTTTAAGTCCATCACTCTATCCACTGTGCCACACTAGCTACCCCAACAATGTAAGTTTCTTGAAGGCTCAGCTTTTCTGGGTAGTGGATTCTTGGCTACATTCCAAACTCCCTTGCTCTTCAGAATATCTCATTCCAGGCCTTTCTTTCCCTTCAGGTTGATGCAGCCAGATCCTGTGTAATCCTTACTGTGGCTCCTTGGTATCTAAATTGTTTCTTTCTGGCTGCTTTCTCTTTTATCTGATAGTTCTGGAATTTGACCACAACATTCCCCTGGTGTTTTTATTTTAGGATCTTTTTCTGGAGGGGATCGATGTATTCTTCAAATAATAATTTTGCCCTCTGGTTCCATGATATCAGGGCAGTTTTTCATCACTAAATCCTGTAATATTAAGTCCAGGATTTTTTTCTCTTCAATGTTTTCAGGAAGAGCTATAATTCTCAGCTTGTCCCTTCTCGATTGGTTCTCAAGGTCAGTGGTTTTGCTGATGAGGTATTTTATATTTTCTTCTATTTTTTCAATTTTTTGGTTTTGTTTAACAGGCTTTTGCTGTCTCATGAAGTCATTAGTTTTCACAGACTCCATTCTTTTTTTTAGAGAAGAATTTTCTTCATTTACCTTTTGCAACTCCTTTTCCAATTAGTCAGTTCTATTTTTGAAAGAGTTTTCCATTTGACCAATTAAGGTTTTGAGAGAATTATTTTCTTTTTGCATTTGTCCAATTGGATTTTCCAATGATTTGTTTTCTTGTTGTAAGGTGAATTGTCTCTCTGAAATCTTCCAATTGATTTTTAAACTCCTTCCTGATTTCTTCAAGGAAATCTTTCTGTGCTGGAGACCAGATCATATACTCCTCAGAGGTTCTGGGCATCTCTGAGTTGGGGTCTTTTCCTTCTAGGAATTTTTCTATGGACCCCCCTAGTTTAAGGTTTTTGCAAGGCAAATGGGGTTAAGTGGCTTGCCCAAGGCTACACAGCTAGGTAATTATTAAGTGTCTGCCACCGGATTTGAACCGAGGTACTCCTGACTCCAGGGCTGGTGCTTTATCCACTGCACCACCTAGCTGCCCCTGGACCCCCCTTTCTTCATTTTACTAAGACCATATGTTGGCAGGGGACTGGTTCACAGAGGTTTGATGTTGAGATCCCTAGAGGGTTTTACTCACTGGGTTTAGTAGCTCTAAGTGGTCTGGTCAGAAGGCTGTGTTTTGTTTGCTTTTTTTCTGGAGTGTCTGTGACCTTAATTTGAGGCCCTCTCCCTTAACTTGGAGTAGGTGGATGAAGCTGTGGAGTATTTTTGTCTTTGATCAATGGTGGATTTTGCCCTAGGGCAAGGTAATTGCTCTCCCTATTCACAGCTGAAGGAGGTCTTCTGCTCACAAGCCTGGGGCAGAGGTGGGCTGTAATTGTGTTTGTTCTGTGAAGAGGCTTCAGCTGAAAAGAAGAATTCTCCCTCCAGCTCTGCTGGCAAGCTCCAGACCTTTGGTGCCACAACTAATGCTTCTGTTCCCTAGTTGACTGATTAGGCTTGCCCTGCTTTTAGGCTTTCAGACTCTAGTCAACCCCATCAGACTGGTCACACTTTCAGGGTCTCAGGATCTTGCCCGCTCTGCTGATCAGGCTAGTGGAGTTCTCAGGCTCTGACCCTGTCCTGTGTTCCCGGCAGAGTCAGCCCTCTACACCTAGATCACTGGAGGAAAAATGTGAGGTAGATCTTCTTCTCCTAGTTTCTTCTTCTGGGTTTTGTGGATTGAATTTCTGTTAAGAGGTTTGTTTCATATTATTTATGAGGGAAAATGAGGAGATTAGCCTTTCTTCTCTTCCACCATCTTGGCCGGAATTCTACACATGTGTTTTGAGAACTGGCCTCCATGCTGAGGACAGATCCAAAGATTAGTAAAGTCATGATCCCAAAGAAATGAAGCTCTAATAATAAAAGTTAAAGCATCATTGGATTGTAGACCTAGCAAACGTTAGCAACTATTAGACTATGTGATTGTAAGGAGAAGAGACAGACAGGATGTGAGTGACAAAGGCAATGTGTGGTACAGAGTACCAGAGTACCAGACTGATCACAGACTCATCCTCTCTAAGCTAAATATTCATATTCAACCAGAGAGGCCATCCCAAGGCAAAATGAATACTAGAAAAATTAATGTCAAGAGATCAGAGTATCTCTCTGAGTGGGAACAGTTTACTAACACACAGTTGGCAGCAGTGGAGCAGAAAAGGAATGAGCAGCTTTCAGAGATGTGGTGTACAACACTGCATTTGCTCATCTGAGTCAGAATACTCACAAACACCAAGACTGGTTTGTTGAAAATGACTGGGAAATACAAAAGCTGCTAAATGAATAACAAGAACTCCTCAGGGTTTATCAGCAGAATAGTTTATCCATTTCTAAGAAGGCAGCATTTAATTCCATCAAAAGTAAGCTTACAGACATGCAGGACTCTTGAGTCAGTAAGAAGGCAGGTGAAATTTAATTTTATGCAAACCATAACAAACCAAAATGCTTTTATGATGCCCTGAAGCTATTTATGGACTAAAGATGTATGGTGCATCTCAGTTACTCAGTGCTGATGGATTCATATTGATTAATGATAGGGATATGATCCTAGAGAGATGGACTAAATACTCCATAGTGTTCTAATAGACCATCATCAATCAAGGCAGAAGTCATTTACTTTTTACCTCAAGTTGAAGTCAGTCAGTTCCTAGTTCAAGTTCCAACAGAAGAGGTTTTGAATGCCATCAGACTCCTTTCAAGCTGATTCTATTTCAGCTGAGATCTACAAGGTAAGAGGTCCATTGCTCATCTAAAAACTGACTGAAATTTTCTAGGTTATATGGCATGAAGAGGTTATCCCCCAAGAATTCAAGGATGTCTCCATTATCTGTCACTATAAAGCTAAAGTGATAATCATAGGAGCCCTGTGACAATCACAGGAATATTTCTCTTTCAGCCATTGCTGGTAAGATTTTTACCAGAGTCCTTCTCAGTAGGCTGATCTTTCACCAGGAAGATGATTACCCCCCCCCCCAGCCAGTGTTTGCTGCCTGACAACTCCAGGAAAAATGCCAGGAACAGAACTGAGGTCTGTATACATTTGTAGATCTGATCAAGGCCCTGGATACCATCAGTCATGAGGGTTTATGAAAAATTATATCAAAATTTGGTTGCCTGGAGAAGTTCATAGTATTGCAGGTCAATTTAATGATGGCGTGCATGCCTGGGTACTAGATAGTGGACTGTGCTCTGGAGATTTCACAGTCATTAATGGAATGGAACAAGAATGTGTTCTTGCTCCCATGCTTTTTAGCATGATGACTTCAACCATGTCATCAAATGCCTTCATTGAGGATGAACATGGTCAAGGTCATTTACTACATTGATGGCAAATTCTTCAACTTGAAAAGGCTACAAGCCTAGACCAAAGTGAAGGGACTGTTGATGCATGATCTTCTGTTGGCAGATGATTGTGCACTCAATGAAGCCTCTAAAACTGAGATGGAACAAATATGGATTGATTCTCTGCTGATTGTGCTAATTTTGTTCCAACAATTAACACCAAGAATGCACAGGTCCTCCATCATCCAGCACTACATATGTGGAACCAATGATTCCAGCAAATGGAGAAGTTTTGAGTGCTGTGGACAGGTTTACTTACCCTGGCAGTGTCCTTTCCAAGGAGGTACAGATTGATGAGGTTGACACTCTCATTGCCAGAGTTAGCTCAGTATTTGGGAAACTCTGGAAGAAAGTATGAGAGAGAAGAGGTATTAGATTAACTACTAGATTGAAGGTCTACAGAGCTGTGGTGCTGACCTCATTGCATATAGCCTGTGAAACCTGCACAGCGTACCAGCACCATGTCAGAAAACTGAATCGATTCCATTTAAATTATCTTAGGAAGGTTCAGAAGATCATCTGGTAGAAAAAGATACCAGACACTGAGATCCTTTCTCAAGCAACTAGCATTCCAACATTACTGCTGCAAGGAGTGCAACTACACTCTCTGGACACATTGCCAGATGTGTGCTTGTCAAAAAAAAACCTATTTTATGGAGAACTCACACAGGGCCAGAGCTCACAAGGGAGTCACAAGAAGTGATACTGAGATATCCTGAAAAGCTCTTTGAAGAATTTTAGAATTGATTGTACAGCATGGGATACACTGCCAGGACCACCAACATGGCATGCCCTCATCAGTGAGGGGGTTGCACTCTATAAGGAAGGTACAATTGAAATGATCCAAAGGAGACGTGACATCTGTAAGTTTAGAATACCCACCCCAGGTGTTCACATGGACTCTGTGCCCAACTTGTGGAAGAGCATTCTGAGCTCGTATTAGTCTGATCAGCCTTAGTAGGACACATTTTTATTGTCTCTAACATAATGATGTCATTTAGGTCTTCTTTGATAACAAAGGACAAGAGCCAACCATTTGCTGGCAAAAACAAGGCAGTGCCTTATGGGGGCAGCTAGATGGCACAGTAGATAGAGCACTAGCCCTGAGTCAGGAGGACCTGAGTTCAAATTTGACACCAGACACTAAATAATTGCCTAGCTGTGTGTCCTTGGGCAAGTCACTTAACCCCATTGCCTTAAATAAATACATACATACATACATAATTTTTTTTAAAAAAAAATACAGTGCTTTATTTGTAGTCCATGTTCTTCACTTCCCTCAATTGTGTATCTCCTGAATTTCCAACTTCTTCATGAAGCCTATTAGACTAATTAAAGACTAGTTGTGGTTCTTACCACTGTCTAAACATGTACTGAGACTTACTTTTCACTCACCATGTATAAGTGGATTCATATTCATTTTTTTTCATTCATTCATCCCTCTTCTTGTAATGGAGAAGGGACCCTTGAGAATTCTTTTTATTATAGAAGAAGCAAAATTAGGAAAAACCATGCTTGGAACACAGAATATTATTTAGGTTTCCTGTTTCCAAAGAATTTGTCAGATGATATCTATGGAGGTTTGAGTGATTGCTCAGGTTTATTCATTGTTATGTCTTGTCTTTTTTCAGCCAGTCTTACAATGAGGAAGAATAAGAAGCTACTTCTGTGATATGCTTTGAGCATCACCTTAGCCAGATGAAAGCAAGCCATTGTCGGGGATAAGGGAGAGGAGACAGAAAACACTGCTATTTTATAGAGATGAGGGAGGAAAGGAGAGAAGGTGTGGTCAGGAAGGGGGAAGGGGGTATTAAAAGAAATGTAGGACAGCATCAAATATAAACTTGGCTTCATGATCTTGTTGAGAGGGGTATGTGCTGTAGGACTTCAGAGGAGAGTTTGAAGATGTGATTAAACATGCTTTTAAAAATGAAATTTTAAAGCATATTTATCTCATTGTATACTATAAGTGCTTACTAAAGGTTAGTAGAACTGAAACTGAATTGAATTGAATTGATTTCAGAGGTATGAAAATGAGCTTCTGCTTTTTGGATAAGAAGGCATACCTTCATGTGTAAATATAAAAATATAAGATCCACTTTTATATACCAATATTTTACCAGAAGCAGAAGATATCTTGAGCTCTTCTGTGAGCGCTCTTAGTTGTTGTTTCTTTTTATTATCACAGTATATTACAGCTATTTGTATCAGTGTTGAACCTCTTCAACTAGCTGAGAAATTCTTTGGAAAAGATAAATACCATATCTTTTTTTCAAAGTAACAAAAATGGTACTTTGGAAATAGTATGTTATACATTGGTGTACACTGATGTAATGCTGATATATACCAGTATTATCAAGCACGTGATAATTGCTGGCCACTGAGATTATAAGGAAGTATAAAACATAGTATTTCTTCAGTGACGGGATTTAGGATTATGTTTGTTTGTTTGTTTCTTGGGTCAATACTCAGCTCAAATCCCCTATTCTACCAGAAGTCTTTCCTGGTCTTGCCTCTTGCCAATGCCTTCCTTTTAAGAAAGGATCAACTCCTATCTATACTGCATATATTTGGTATGTATCTAGTTATTTTAATGTTTCTTTCCCATTAGAATGTAAGCACCTTGGGACAGCTAGGTGGCAAAGTGAATAGAACACTGGCCCTGGAGTCAGGAGGTCCTGAGTTCAGCCTCAGACACTTACTAATTACCTAGCTATGTGACCTTGGACAAGTCACTTAACCCCATTGCATTGCAAAAATCTAAAAATAAACAAAAAGAATGGTCGGGTGGCTAGGTGGCGTAGTGGATAGAGCACCAGCCTTGGAGTCAGGAGTACCTGGGTTCAAATCCGGTCTCAGACACTTAATAATTACCTAGCTGTGTGGCCTTGAACAAGCCACTTAACCCCATTTGCCTTGCAAAAAAAAACCCTAAAAAAAAAGAATGTAAGTACTTTGAGAGTAGGGACTATGACCTGGAGTTAGGAAGATACTTACTGGTTGACTATATGACCCTGAACAAGCCACTTAACTTGTCTGCCTCAGTTTCTATAACTGTAAAATGGGGATAATAATATGACCTATTTCTCAGGCTTGTTGTGAGTATCAAATGAGATTTTGTTAAGTGTTTAGTACAGTGCCTAACTTAATAAATATATATCCCTCTCTCCCCTTTTTGATCTCCAGCATGGCCTTTTTTACATAATATTTCACTGGCTCTCTCTCTCTCTCTCTCTGAAACACACATGCAGAAAATAACAATATGATAAAATAGCATAGTTTTAAGTGGTAAGAATGGTTTGTGCTGTAGAGCTTCAGAGGAGGCTTTGAGAGGTCACAGAGGGTAGAGATCTTCAAAAAAAACTTCAAAAAAAGTGTGCTCTTCAAGGTCTAATACCGTTTTTGTGTTTCTCTTTGTATCCCCAGAAACTGGAGTAGTATTTTGTATATAAGTTGGCATTGAAATGCTTGCTGAATGGATGAATGTTTTTTTCACCCCAACTCTCTGTTCATGTGCTCTACATCCCAAACATGAAAGGAGAAGAAAGGGGGCTGGGGGAGACAGGTAATACTTAAGATAACCTGACCTTTTAGGATATTTTACTGGCTTTTATTAAGTTGAATATGAGACTTGTGTTAAGTGAAAGGGCAAAAAAGGGGAATAGCATTTAAAAAACCTATTATTCTTCCATGATGAAAATATTAAAATTGCATGAGTGGGGGACTTATAAGGTACTTTATATTCTGTCCATTCTTGAACTATTCAATAGAGACTGAAATTCAGTATGTTCTCAAATTAGCTAAAGAAGCCCCCTGTTCAAGACCCCCCAATACATCTGGATATAATTATTAAAGCATTATGGGTGTACATGTTTTCTATAGAAAAAAATGAATAATTCCTTCAACTATGTAATATTATAGTTTCAAAAATATGAAAGCAACTGCTAAGGGAGCTATCAAATCAATCTGAAATTTGGTATGAGTAGTTTCAGGGGAAAAAGAATTTGCAATAACTTTTGTCATACTCTGTAGACCCAGGTTACTTGCATGCCTTTGTCAGGAATCATAAATACACTTCTCAGAATTCTTAAAGATCTTTATATGGGAGTGTCATAAAAGGGTTTGGACATAGTGGTATGCCTGGTCCAGAGATTCAGCTGGGCTATAGCCTGGGACATCTCTAACAAAATCAGGATCAGCAGTACATGACCCTAAGTTGGAATTTCTATACTCCCTGAAGTTCCCAAGATGATGGCCTGCTCTATCTCTACCCACTCTGTACAGAACTAAACCACAAAAAATTATTCTCTCTCCTCTCCATAAGCCAAATTCCCAGGATAATTTTCTATGCCTGTCAATGTAAAATTCACTACCTCACACATCAGTCCATTTCAATTTTGCTCAATTCAAATTGTTAGGAAGTTCTACATTATTAAGTGCAAATGTGCCGCCACAGACTTTTCCACAATGCTCAAGTCTAGAGTCACATAGAACGAGTCTAATCTCTTTATCAGTGCATGTCTTTGAAGATAGCAATTATACCCCTTTCCAATCTTTTGGATAATTTTAACCTAACATTTACATAATGCTTTAAAGGCTTACATAATACTCTACCAATATTATCTCATTTTTAATTTTCACAAAAAACCTATGAGGAAGGTGTTATTATTATCCCCATTTTATAGATGAGAAAATGAAGGCAAATAGTGATTAATCAACTTGCTCAGCACCATTATTGTTGTTAAAAAATAATTTTCATATTGTTTGCTTGAGTATAGCTAAAAATGATCTTGGGACAAGTTATTATGCTGATCCTCTTTTATAGTTATTCTTCTTATTATCTCATTCTTTTTTATTTTTTTTTTGATGGAGTTTGGATACAAACTGCTCTGGATCAAGTCTCTATCCTGCTATACTATTTTTTTTATCTTTAACTTTCTGTGGATTCATGAAGGAGGGGAAAACGACTTTTTTAATAGAATAAAGGTATTGAGGTAAGTAAAATATTGAAAAAGGCAAATTTATCTGTTGTGGGAGCAGAGTTGAAATGATTTATCCAGAATTCACATAGCCAGTTAATGACAGTGTTAGGATTAGAATCCAGGTCTTCTAATTCTGTTTACCCATTCTTGTGAAATAAAAGGTTCCCTTATTGACAGTGCACCTAGAATTTAGAAATCATTGTATGTGGGAGGGGCTTATAAAATACTTTCTTATTCCTGCACTTTAGTGGTTAGGACAAGTTGGGAAGATTACACCTATGGGAAAAAATAGCCAATCCAAGGTATATGTAAATATTAATCAATTTGTGCCAACCAGAAGTGCTCTTGGAGAAACTGTTAGCTGCCATCTTTCAAAAGTAGGTACCCAACAAGCAGACAAAAATTGTATTCACATCAACCTAGGACACAGTGTGGGGGCTTTTGACTGTTTCTACAGATTCCCAGGCCTTCACTGAGAAAGTAGAGACTGGAAGATAAAATCCCTGGTTATCTTTTGAATGCCTTTCAGATCATCATTTTCTTCTTCCATTCCTCCTACCCATTTATCAAGGAAAAAGAAACAAAATTCCTTAGACTAACCTTCAAAGACTGAAGAAAAAAACAGCTCTTTGGGGTGTGGTCTCCTCACACACAAGACCTGGATTCTCCTCTTGGTTCTCAAGCCAGCATCACGAGGCAAGGCTTAATTTTTCCTTCACCAGAGCCTGGGAATGGTTCTCACAATCCTCACCTGGCAACTGCCCCAGCAAACCTAAAGGAGATGAGGTTACTCTGGCACTAACTAATGGGTTGGCTCAATATCTCTGGCCTGTAAGTGGGGTGTGCCTCCCTTTTTTTGGAATGCATCTTTGTAACTGAAAGCACCTGAAATCTTTGGTCAAGAGTCTTGCTTGAATTGATTATTTTAAGATGTGCTCTGGTAAGGGGTGAGAAAGAAGTAATTCACCTTTTAACATCTCAACGAGTGGACAACTGACCCTTTGCATGATTAACTTCTGTGAAGGGGAAAGTAAGGATCTTTGCTGAGTTAGCAGACCCTACCACCCCTTTGACAATAGCTCTTATATATCTTATGATCTCACAGTAAATTGTGGATATTGCCTCTCTTTCAACCCACAACAAAAAAGTAAGCATATCTGGAAGGGAAACAATTCATTCCACTTAACAAATATTGTTTCTGTTGTCTGTCTGTCTGTCTGTTTGTCTGTCTCTCTCACTCTCTATCTCTCACCATTCATCTTTCCTCTCATTTCTGCTTCTTTCCATCTCCCTTTCCCCTCTTTTCCTTTGTTTTTCTCTCTCTGCCTCTTTCTGTGTCTCCCTCTCCCCCCTCATCTCTCTCCCTCCTCATCTCCTTCTCCCTCTCCTCCTCTCTCCTTCTGTCTCTTTCTTCATTGGTTATGTATACATGTAGGTAGGTGTTTTTTTTCCCTCATCTCACAGGGTGAGGATAAATTGTGATAATGTATTTCATAGAATCATAGTAATGTATTTCATAGAATCATAGTGCCATTGATCTAGAACTTTAATACATTTAAGGCCAACTAGTCCAACCCCCTTATTTTACAGATGAGGAAAATGAGGTTCGTGGAATGTAAGTGACTTGTTGAAGACCAGACAGATAGGCAGTAGGCAGTCCACTCTCATTGTAACAACAAGGTGTCCTTCAAAGAAGAGTCAGGAAATGGTTTGTGCCAGGTGAGACAAATCATCACCACTATCTGCCCCTCATACCCCAGTGGAAACAAACCAGAACCCTGAACTCAGGGACCCTGGAAATAGGAGCACCCTGAGACCACCAACTTTGGCTTAAAGTCACAATTGAGGTGAGAAACCCTTGTGAAGAAGGGGCTTGCCTTCCTCATCACTCCTACTTCCAGCCTAGCCCCCACAGTCATCATCCAAGGAAGTAGTTCTTATGGAAAAGGGTCCTAGCTACTGAAGACTCAGAAGAGAAAGTCCTTGGTACATGTGCACTGACCAATAATTCAACATCTATGGAAACTGCATTAAATGAGATTCATCACCATCTACTTTGTCCTCTCTGACTATGGGACCGTTCCATCTGATTTGCAGCTGAAACGTCTAGATTTTATCTCTCCATTTAGAATGTAAGTCCATTGAGAACAAGGACTGTCTCTGCTTTTCTGCGTATATTCTCAGGGCTTAACACGGTGCTTTGTATATACTAAGCACTTAGTAAATTTTTAAAAATTTATTCAATAAGTTATCAGTGGCAGGATTGGCATTCAGGCTCCATGAATAAGAAGACAGTGCTCTTTCCACTGAACCATGCACATTTGAGCTAATTTTATTCTGTAAAATGAGTCATATTTCAATCACCTCAGAGGAGGGTTGAGTTTTCACTGATTGGGTATGCTTAATACCTGGCCCACTTAAATGTTTTGACTAAAGTTAGGGTGAATGGTTTCATTTATAGGTATGCAATTTCATTCCCTGTGTCACAAACCAACTTCTTCCTGGGGATATGTGTGTGTTCTCCAAATGTGGCTGGCCCCAAAAGGTGAAAAATAAAGAGGATTTAAAATTTGACCTGATATTTGAAAATGAATATCTCTTCAAATCATTATTGAGTGTCATTTTAAGAAAAGGGAAGCGTATCTCTTTGGTACTCTTAGAGGCTGGGAGGTTCCTTCATTGTTGCTTAGTTCTCAGAAAGGCAACCCTCTTATGTGACTGACATTAAAAGCTTTTTACTCTACAATCCATTATGCAAATGGGAGTTACTGACTATTGTTGTTCTGAACACGCTTATATTTCCTTTTTCCTTCTGCCAAAAATACTGAAGAATGAAGACTTTTAAAGGTGGGAGACTGAGTCCACTTTCCTTTCTTTTTATCCCTGGGGTTCCAGGTACAATTTAATTTAATTCAGAGGATCCTGACATCATAGATTTAGAGTTGGAAGAGACCTTAAAAATCAGCTAGGAGTTCCTAAACTGGTTTTGTTCTTATTTTTATTTACATATTTCTAAAACTATATTTTAATAGAATTAGTTTCTTGTAATCCTCCGTGTTTTATGTCATTCATTTAAAGACATGATTCTTAGGTTTCAGTCTGCTGAAGAGACCCATGACATACCAGACATCAGAACTCTTTCTCTAGTGTAACCCATTAATTTTACTGATGAAAAGGCCTAGAGAAGTGAAGAGACTTGCCCAAGGTTGTACAGATAAGTGAATGGTAGAGCTGGGATTCAATCCAACCTCTTTGACCAGATCCAATCATCTTTCCAATGTGCTACCTCTTTTGTAATAGCTAGCAATGGAAACTTGTGGAAATTATTCATCAAGGAATCAGAATATTAGTTTTATGATTTATAAAGTGCTTTATGAGCAACAGTTATGTCAAGTAGGTAGTGTATTAGGATTCCCTTTTACAGATAAGGAAACTAAGTCTCAGAGATTATCTCTCTTGCCCATGGTCACACAGCTCATAAGATCTAGAAATGGAATCAGAACCCAGTTCTCCTAATAGAATGTACTGTAGAGTTTCAGATGGAGAAATCACATTCAGTTAAAGGGTATTGAGGAAGGCTCCATGAAGGAGGTGGTATGTGCATTGTTCCTGAATTTTGAATAGGAGTTCAACAGGTGGAAATGGAGGAGACCCAGGGAACAGTTTGAGCAAAGTTACAAAGGTGAGAAAGTATAGACTCAGAAACAGTTGTCTGTCAAAGGGGTAGTATTGGGGGAGGCATGTATGATATTTTAAGAATCCTGGGAATATTTCCTTTGGATTATAGAGTAATTTCAAAGATACTTTGTCTTTTATGATTAATTTTGGTAATAGCTCCTTATGCTTTTATTCCCCCCCCAAAAAAAAATCTCCAAACTGACTCTAATTCAATTGGGAAGTTCTGCTATTTAAAGGAAATACAACTAATTGAATCTTTTGGAAAAGTAAGCAAACCTTTTTTTTATTTGAATTATAACCCCCCCCCAATTTTTTTTATCAGATTTATGGATTATTTATATTGGATATCTTCAATTTGAAGATACAAGCCAAGAAACCTATTAGCATTCTGGAAAAAGAGATACCCTAAGGTAGACTGGTATCTAACTCTATGGATCTAACCTTGGCCAGACTAGATTAGGATTTGCCAGCTTGATTTTCTATAGTGTTCATATTCTAAATCAAGATGCTTATCCTGTTTAATGGTGCAAGTGATTATCAGATGATAAAATTAACAATGTGAAAGAAATCTCAGAGGTCATCTAGACCACCCCTTGGCTGATGAGTAATCTCTATTACAGCATATCCAACAAAACGGTTTTCCAGTCTTTGTCTGAAGACCTCCCTTCTGGAAACTCCCTCACTCCCATGGTGGCCCATTTGCCTGCTTTTGGACATTTCTGAGTTTTAGGAAGTTTTTCTTATAACAATGTACTTGCCTGTAATTTCTACTCATTGTTCCTAGTTCTTTACCAAGCAGAACAAATTTGATCCTTTATGACAGAAATTCAAAGCTAGCTATCTTTTCCCCTCCTAAGTCATCTTTTCTATGTTCTGTTCTCAATCCTAACTCTTGGTACAATGGCTTTTGTTTTGTATTTTTCCATTTATTTGGGGGGTGGAGGAACTGGCAACTAGAGAAGAAACCAATTAGGTAATTCCAGTGATTTACTACTGTACTGCAGGAAGAAAATGCATTCACTTAGAGAGGCACTTTTTTTTTTTCATGTGCAGTCAGCAAAACTGATGGTATCTAACAGATCACATTGTAGTACTGGTTGTTTTTGTCCAGAGAGAAACTCCATGTCCCTTTTTCTCTATCTTTGTGAATAAGATTCTAATTTACTATCCAGGCAGTTTTCCTAGAAGAAAAGGCAGGTTTCTTGATCATCTGTCACTCTTTTAAAGTAGTCTTCTCATTCCCTAGTGGAATATAACTTCCCACAGTAGAAGACCCCCTCACCACTGTGTAGTACAACTTGAGTGTTTCTCATTTGTAGAGTGAGGGAGGAAGGAGCACAAACTTTTTCTCAGCTCCTGTGTATTAATATTTTCTTCTTTTCAAAGCCCCTGTAGTACTATTTTCCTTTATTCTTTTTTTCCTTTTATTGGACCTAATGTGAAATCTCCTGGTTTTCTTAATTTGTATTGCTCTTTATTAGTAATCTGGCACATATTTTTTCTTATGGTTGTTGATCATTTATTTCTTAACATTGTTCTTATCTATTTTTTTAATTATTTATTTTTGGTGAAATTGTCTTTCTGGATTGGGGGAGGATTTTGTATGGAAAGAAAATGTATAGAATCAGAAAATTAAACTTGCAAAGACGTTTAGATGTATCTTGCCCAACTCCATCATTTTCTATAAGGGAAAATTGAGGATTAACTGGTTTGCTAAAAATCACAGGGTTGGTAAGTGTGTGTGTGTGTTTGTGTGTGTATTTTTATATATTATTTGATTCTCACAAAAACCCTCTCCAAAGAATCCATGAGCAAAAGTTCACTCTTGCCTTCTGATTTGTTATAACATTACTTAGTGAAGTTTATAGGGCAGTTAGGTGGTACAGTGGACAGAGTCCTGGGCCTGGGGTTAGGAAAACCTAAGTTCAAATCTAGCCTCATACACCTATTAACTATATGATTCTGGGTGAATCACTTAACCTTCTTTGCCTCAGTTCCTCATTTGAAAATGAGCTGTAGAACAAAATGACGAACCACTCCAGAATCTTTGCCAAGAAAACCCCAAATGGGGCCAAGAAGAATTGGACATGACTGAAATAATGAACAACTGTGAAGTTTGTGATCCTTGACCCAGTGTAATGAAGAATCCTCAACACATCCAGGGGTCATCTAGCCCTTGTATCAAGTCTTCCTTGAAGGGGAAACTAAAGCACATTCCTTCCAGAGGCAGTTCATTGGGGATAATGAGTCACTGTTAGAAAGCTTTCCTAATAACAGCCAAAATGTGTCTCTTTACAGCTTCTACCCTAGTTCTGCCCTCTAGGACTAAACTGAACAAATCTAATCTCTTTTTCTATGTGACAGTTTTTTTAAAGTAGGAGTGGTGCCACACCCCAAGCTCTACAGGTGTTCTTGAAGATAGCTACCAAGACCACTTCTTTCACCTTTTCTCTCTTCCCTTCCCCAGTCTTCTCTCTTTGGAATAAATCTCTTAAGTTCCTTTGATCATCATTCATATGTTATAGACTTGAAGGCCCTTCATTCTTAGCCAGGTTGTCTTACAATAGCCCCTCTTCAACTTCTTAGTATGTGATATCCAAAACTGGATAAACTTTCCACATGTAACCTGATCAGTGCAAAATATCTTAGGTCTATCATCTCCTTATAATTGGGAGACCAAGATTTTCCTAATTTCTTTGGTTGCCATGTCTCACTCATATTGATGTTCCAATCCTCTAAAAGTCCTGGCTGTTGACTTCTTACTAGTTTGCAAGTGACCTTTACCACAAATATAAAGTGATTGTCACAACAAAATGAGTCAAGTGAATTTTTTGGTTTCCCAGTGCATATAAAATGTTTCACCAATAGGTATACTGTAGTCTATTAAGCATTCAGTAGTATTATATATTATTATGCATATTAAAAATACTTTGTGCTAAAAATTGCTAACCATCATCTAAGCCATGTACTTTGAGCCATCATTGAGTCATCGTCTTTTTTTCCTGGTGAAGGATCTTGCCTCAATATTGATGGCTGCTGACTGAGCAGGGTGGTATTTGCTGAAGGTTGGGATGGCTGTGACAATTTCTTTTTTTTTTAGATTTTTCAAGGCAAAGGGGTTAAGTGGCTTGCCCAAGGCCACATGGCTAGGTAATTATTAAGTGTCTGAGGCCGGATTTGAACTCCAGATACTCCTGACTCCAAGGCCAGTGCTCTATCCACTGCACCACCTAGCTGCCCTGCAATTTCTTAAAATAAGACAATCAAATAGTTTGCCACGTTGATTGATTCTTCCTTTCACAAAAAAATTCTCTGTAGTAGGAGATGTTTGGTAGCATTTTATCCACAGTAAAACTTCTTTCAAAATTATGAGTCAGTCATCTCAAATCCTGCCACTGCTTTATCAACTAAGTTTAAATAATATTCTTCAATATTGTTATGTCTGAGTGAATAGGGAGATCTGAGGAGAGGGAGAGAAATGGGGGAAGAGATGACCAATGAAATAGACATAACACACACAACATTTATCATTTATGTTCTCTGGACTTGGTTCATAGTGCCCCAACACAACTGCAATAGTAACATCAAAGTTAACTAATCACAGAAAATGATAACTGATATAATAATAATAATAATGAAAAAATTTATAATTTTGAAGAATCATCAAACTATTACATGGGGAGATATAATATGAGCACATGCTGTTGTAAAAAAAATGGTGCCACAAATTTTCAATTTCAATATGTGCAAAGCACAATAAAACAAGGCATGCCTGTACTATAAAATGGTATCAGTACTCATTCTACCAAAGAGTCATTGGACTATAGATAGCATCCTAACAAAAGCTAAAAATTCTCATTTTGAAAAGGAGAGTAAAGCCAAAGTTTCCCAAACTTTCATCACAGAAACCCTAAGAGATAGATGATACATATATTAATAATTCTGTTTCACAGATAAAAATCACAAATTCAGAGAGTTGAGTCTTGAGTCCAGGTTTCCTCACTTCAGATCCAATCTTTTCATTTTTCCATGCTTCCTCTCACAATATATTATACACATACCAGCTTAAATGATAAAACTTTGCTCATCCTTGCTGACCAAAAGGCAATAATATTTTGCATTCTTCCAATCTGAGCAAGACTCAAACAAAATGCTTATTTATTGCAGTTGAACAAAGAGATTCATGGATCATGTTTATCTTAGTAACAAATGCCTAAGTTCAGTGACATCTAGCAACATTTGATGAAAACATTGGGGGCAAATAGTTTCTCTCATCTCTGAATTATTATAGACACAGAATTTAGACCTTTTTGTGTTAGATAATGAAGTCACCAGAGAAAGGGCAGGTTTTTGTAAAGTGCTGACTGACCCTTCAAGAAAAGCTTTCTCCTATGTGGAAATGAATTCCATTAAATGCATTATTCCCTCCTTCTAATTGGCATTTTGTCAATGTAGCCTAATAGTGACTCCAGCTTAAATGGAGCCTCCCTTCCCCCGTTCACCCTTTCAAAAACATAGCTTGAACATGAGTGTGTGCTGTGAACCAACTGCCCAACTCCTTAAGGGAAAAACTGATTGTCATTTTCTTATTTAAGTATTACATTTCTGCCCCAATGGTTTCTATAGCACTAGCTGGTATGGTAAGAGAGGGCACTAGCAAAAGAGGTGGAATAGCATGAGAAATAAAAATGGAGAAAACATTGCTTACCCTGACCTAGACATTTCTCACCCTGGGATAATCTTTCCAACTCTCTAAAGCTACCATCCAGGTGAGAATATGCCAACTGTTCTGAATCCTTGATCTCAGACTCTAAAATAGGGTCACTTTCTTCTGAAATCTCCATTATTTCCAGTTCAACAACTAGATCTTCCTTATCAGTTAAAAAGTAACTCATTCCCAATTTTACTGGACTGTTCTTCCTGCCTGCCCTCCTCCTCTTTCTTACAAGGGATAATTTATTTCATAGGAGAGAGGGAGAGACATATTCAAAAATGAAGGGAATGTAAGGTCAACAGATTTTGTTTTTTATTTGAAGCTTAAAGGACACAATGGATGTCTTAATGGCCCCCCCAGCAAAGTATATGTTCTCAGTAAGAAGCCAAAGAACAATATCGGCTCCATGGGAAATACACCAACATAAGCAAGGGTTCCTCAATCATTTCTTTTACATCAATAAAATTTTCAAAATGATAATAATGATAAGCCAGCTCTGATAGTTGAAATAAGAAAAAGATTGCTACCATTTGGGAGAAATAGAATGCTTCATGAAGGAATTGCTGTTTGAGCTTTGAAGAATGGGTAGGAATTCAGTAGGCAGAGATTAGAGGATATTGAATTCCAATGGTAGAGAACTTTGAGCAAAAGCAAAGAGGAAAGGAAGGCATATGTTTGGAGGTGGGGAGGCAGGGGTGGGGGGGATAAGTAGCCCAACTTTGCAGAGAATAGAAAGCATGAAGGGAGTAGTAGGAGTGAAGTGTAGAACCGATTGTCTGATTGTGGAGGACTCTAAATATTCAGCCAAAGAGTTTGGACTTTGTTCTGTAGGTAAACTAAGACTTGGCTTCTGCTCTCCATTATGTTGCTATTCCATGTTATACAAACAAAATTTGAGAAATCAAGCAGTAGAAACTAAATAAAAGTGGGAAATGACATGCATCTCTACTAAAGCATGATATTTCTGGGTCAATGTTATGAGGATGTTGCACAGGAATTAAAAGAATAATCAGGAAAATTCATAATAGATAGTATACAAGTACCTATTTGTGTTTAACCCTTGTGTTTTCTAAGGAGCTTCTGGGGCATCAAATATAAAATAATGGCGATGGAAAAGATCTTAGCAGCCATCTATTCCAGCATCTTTATTTTAGAGAAGGAAACTGAGAGGCACTTTGTCCTAAACCATACACCTAGTTATTATCAAAATGAAACTAAAACTGGGATCTTTTGAATCTCTGTCCATTATTTATTTCACTATGCCATATAAACTGGTGAGTGTCACTAAGAATTTAATGAATATTCAGTCGGAGGACCTAGTTCCGTTACTTCCTATGAGACCTTGGACAAATCACTTCTCTTTTAAGTAACTTCCAAGGTCCCTCCCAGTTTAAATCATTAATCTTTTTATATTTTATAAATGAAAGACTTATAATTTAATCAGTATAGGAACTCCTGATGAGAAAACTCTCAGCACATGACAACCTATCTACAACTTATAGTCTTAGAAAGTTGCCTGAAGCTTGGAAAGTTTGACCTATCCAAGGTCATACAAGTAAGTTTAAGAGACTGGAATTGAAGTCAGCTAGGTGGCATAGTAGACAGAGTACCAGTCCTGGAAGACTCACCTTTGTGAGTTCAAACCTGGACTCAGATATTCATTAGCTGTGTGACTCTGGAGAAATCACTTAACCTTGTTTGCCTCAGTTTTCTCCTCTATAAAATGAGCTGAAGGAGAAATGGCAAACCACTCCAGTATCTTTGTCAAGAAAACTTCAAATGGTGCCAGAGTGAAACAAATGAACAACAATAAACTTTCTGATTTCTAGACCACAGCACTCATTGCTATATCACCTTATCTGCCAAGGGTCTACACAATTTGTTTAGCAGTAGGTTCTGGGGCAGCTAGGTGGCACAGTAGTTAGAGTACTGGCCCTAGATTCAGGCGGACCTAAGTTCAAATCCAGCCTCAGACACTTGATAATTACCTAGCTGTGTGGCCTTGGGCAAGCCACTTAACTCCATTGCCTAGCAAAAACCTAAAAAAAAAAGCAGTAGGTTCCTATCTCAGAAATATAACAGAAAGAATACTTGATTTGAAATCAGTTCCAATTCTTCCACTTGATATTTCAATTGATCTTTTCTCTACCAAGGAAGACAATCTTCAGACTAGGAAAGGCAAATAAAAATATTTAATAGAATGTAAACCCAGAATAAATTAAGATATGGTAAGGAGACATTAGTCATTGATGAATTCAAGCAATCAATCAGGTGCAGACATACTGCATCCCTGGTTACTGAAAGAACTAGCCAAACTGCTTGCTGTCAGTGATATAGGAAAAATTTCAGAGAATACCAGTGACAGGTAACTGTTGTGTTAATTTTCCAAAAAGGATGGAGATAGATCTATCAATTTCTAGTCCAGTTAATTTAAGATCCATTCCTAGGAAAATCCTGGAATTCATCTTTAGATAAAAGGGACCTTTGAGGGCATCTTGCTCAGTGCCTTCATTTTACAGATGAGGAAAGAATCCTAGAGACATGTGTGATTTGTCTAACATAACACAGGTACTAAGTAACTGAGCCAGAATTTAAATTCAAAAGTTAGGCACTATTCCATTTTACTAAATCACAGTATTTCAAAAGTAGAATGGGATACCTTAGGAGATAATGAATTCCCCATTTCTGAAAGTCTTCACATAGAATCTGTGTGACCAACTCATCAAGTATTTTATGTATACCAAACATGATTGGGGTATGAATTGACTTAAATTATCAACCCTCTGGCACCTTATTGAAACATAAATTTCATCATGAGTTTATTTCTTTTTCTCTCTAAAAGGAAAATGTATTATGAGAAAATAAATTAAATTAAATTAATATTAAATTAAATATTATTAATTAAATATATTATTAAATATATATTAAATGTATTATTAATTAAATATATATTTCTATTCCTAAAGCACTTAAATAATGTTAAGGTATCATCACCACCATCATTATTATCACTATTTATGTCAGTTAGAGAACCAGTCTCAGAACCAAAATAACCTGGCTTCAAATTTTATCCCTAACACATACTGGCTATGTGACTACAATAGACAAATCACATGATTTCTCTATACTTTGGGCAACTCTCTAAGATTTGAATTAAATCAATCATCAGCATTGGTAGAAGGATTTTCTTCCACCAGAAAGTTCCTTCACCATTGAGGTCGCACAGGACCAGATCTTCTCTCTCTCTCTTTTTTTTTTTAGGTTTTTGCAAGGCAAATGGGGTTAAGTGGCTTGCCCAAGGCCACACAGCTAGGTAATTATTAAGTGTCTGAGACTGAATTTGAACCCAGGTACTCCTGACTCCAAGGCCTGTGCTTTATCCACTACGCCACCTAGCCGCCCCAGATCTTCTCTTTATTGAAGTACTACTATCGGTTGTTCAGGAGCATCTCGGCATAAGTTGTAGTAGAATTTCCTAAAAGGGTTCAACATTGATCACTTCTAAGCAGAAGTATCTTGAAGATATTCCTAGTCCAAAAGGAATGATACAGAGAATAACCTTTCACTCTTCCTGCTAATGGAACCAAATCTGAAAAAGGTAGAGTATTTATGAGCCCTATGCAGAAGGAGGAGATCTCTCAGATAGTTCCAACACATAGCTGCTATGTAGTGGAAATCTCAAGTGACATTACATAAGATGATGTTGATCAGAACCTTTGAGGGTGGGAAAAAGCTCATGCAAAAGATCATTGAATAATGTTTTACTCACAAGCAAGCATGGAGAGTCTCTGGGCTTTCATTTCTTTGGAAGTTTTTTCCTTTTTTTTTTATTCTTCTTCATTTCTTTTTTTTAAATTTTAATTTAATTCTTTTTTTAAAAAGAATTTTTAATAGTTAACAATCTAAAATCAGCTGGATTCTGTTTTGAGCTAATTCATTCTCCACTACTTTAATTTGTGCTCTCATTTTGTCACCACATTCCCATGGTTGTGGAGAGACTTGTTGTTTTTTTTTTAATTTAAAGACCTTGCATCAAGGATCCCAGAGATTAGTGCTTGAAGTTGGACTTTCCCCTCTGAATGTCATTTCCACAGATAGTGCATTCAGTATGGGTTTCAGTATCATATGTTTTAGAATCCATATGTTTCAACCATACCTGACCAAGAATATTCCTTCAAAATGGTGATCCAACACTGGGCTTTAGATTCTCAGATTAGGGTGTAATCTCTCCCTTATGTGGCAATTCATTCTACTTCAGGGACAACTCTGATTATTAGAAAGCCTCAAATTGCCTCTTGGCAATTTCCACACATTACTTTTGGCTCTGTCTTCTGAGGTCAAAGCAGACCATGCCCAATTTTTCAAGAGTGACAGCACTTGAAATGTTTGCAGACTAATATTAGAATGAAGTCTGACACAAAGTAAGAGCATGTTGATTTGACAACTGGCACAGACATTTCTCCCCCCATCATGTCATATGTTCTTCAGGTTAAATACCTTCAGTTGTTTTAAAATCTTAATTGTCTTCCTTAAATTAAAATTAATATAGTGCTATTGATGTTCTGTTACATTATAATGGATAGAGTTCTGGACCTGGAGTCAAGAAGACCTGAATTGAAATCTGCTCTCAGATGTTTGCTTAGCTGTGTGTCCCTGGGCAAATCACTTAACCTCTGTTTGCCTTAATATACTGTAGAAGGAGGGGAGGCTAGGTGGCGTAGTGGATAAAGCACCGGCCTTGGAGTCAGTACCTGGGTTCAAATCTGGCCTCAGACACTTAATAATTACCTAGCTGTGTGGCCTTGGACAAGCCACTTAACCCCATTTGCCTTGCAAAAACCTAAAAAAATATATATACTGCAGAAGGAAATGGTAAACCACTCTACTAACTTTACCAAGAAAAACCCACATACATTATTGGTTTGCTATGATACACAGGGTCATGAAAAGGTGGTGAGAGTACCAGATCTAGAGTCTGAACAACTCATTTTCCTGAGTTCAAAGCACTTATTAGATATGTGAGCCAAGGCAAGCCACTTAACCCTTTTGCCTCAGTTTCCTCTTCTTGTAAAATGAGCTGGAGAAGGAAATAGCAAACTACTCCAGTCTCTATTAAGAAAATCCCAAATGGAGTCATGAAGAGTCAGACCCAATTGAAAATAACTGAACAGCAAAACTAAACTATTAATCATGATTACCCTTTTCTCTGACTAAGGAAACTGAACAATTCCCCACGAGAAATTCAGAAATTATTTCAGGAATGTGTGCAGCAACTTTAGAATATTGGCTTTTTGTTGGTAGCATTTGGAAAAACTAGCATTTGTTGCATTTTGCTCAGGAGGAGAAGAGCAGCTTAGTGTTTTAGATCGTTTTAGATTTAGAGGGGAGATTTCATATCACTGTTTTATAGGTAAGGAAGCTGACTTCATTTTAACTTTTTTGTCATTATGTATTTTCTCAATGAATAAAATATAATTATTAATACCATAATAATATTAATGCAATATTATAATTATTAGTCTATGTTGGGATTATTAATTTTTTAATACAAAGAGAGATCTTCATACTTTAAAAGACAGATGTGATCTCTGTCCTCAGTGAACTAGCAAGAATTAGGCCAGTATTTCTCATAGGAAAAAAAAAGTATGTATATTGCCCAGATCAAAACATGCCATTGGATTAGGCAGTCCATTGAATTAATTCATCAGGATATATATTCTGAACATAATCTAAAGATGGAAGTAGGGGTGGGCCTAAGATTGAATAGACCAAAAACTGAATCATATTAGGTGAATTTTGTTGCATTTTATATGATTCCAAACTCTACTCCTTCAGACCATCTTTTAAATGTCAATATGCCCATCTGGGATTATATTATACAAATAAAATCATAGTTCTAGTCTATTCCTATTCTCTAAGAAATCTAATATTGTGGAATGCTACAACATTTTAAAAAATCAGAATTATACCAGTATTACTACCAGGGATTTCATATGACTGTGAATTTTGAAACACTGAATCAAAATTCCTGGTAACCCTAAATTATGATACAAAGATGTATCATGGATATAAGTGGACTCTAATATATTACTAATGGTGATGTTTTTAGAGATCTGTTACAATCATCCCTTTCTAAAAGACATCATCAAGATGGACCAGAAGAGGAGGTAGGGAGACACTATATATATTGGCAGGGAGACAATCTAAGGGTTGTACTGATGACCACAAAATATTAAATGACCAGAAGATTTTCTTTTTCTTTTTAGGGTTTTTTTTTTTTTGGCAAGGCAAAGGGGGTTAAGTGGCTTGCCCAAGGCCACACAGCTAGGTAATTATTAAGTGTTGGAGACCAAATTTGAACTCAGGTACGCCTGACTCCAAGGCTGGTGCTTTATCCACTACACCACCTAGCCGCCCTGACCAGAGGATTTTCAATGAGCTAAGTAAATCCTCTTCATCAGGTTTATGAAAGGATACAGGAATCATATAAAGCAATAGATGGCGTTACAATTTTCTTTTTTGAAGAAAATGCCAACATTAGTGTCATAGAATCATCAAAGTATATTGATCCAGATATAGGCTGTGCATTTTACTTTTACAAAAAAGTCTATTGGAGAAGTGGAGCGCGGGGATAGCACATAAGGCAAAACTAGGAGCAATGGTAGAAATTGAAACAAGCAGATTTTAGCTTGTTTGTAAGAAAAATTTTATATTGCTTCTGTGGTTAAGTCTTAAAGACTTAAGTCTAAGGCAGGATAACTACTTGTTGCTAATATTATTGAGATAATTTATACTTGGTTTTGAATTAAGCTAGATGAATCATATAGTTATAGATTTAGATCTGAAATGGATTTCAAAGGATATCTACCCCTTGTTTCTCATTTAACAAATGAAAAAATTGAGACTCAGAAAGAAGTGACTTTCCCAGGCTCACATAGGTATTAAGTGACAAAGCTAGAAATTGTCTTCAAAATCAGCATTCTTTCTACTGTACCAGCACTGATCTCTGAGGTTCCTTTGATTCTGTGGTTCCGTGATTCTGAGTGTGACCCATAATTATTTTTCAATTATTTTTATTATATATTACATAAATTATTAATATTTTACTATATATGTAAATTTTATTTTAATTTAAAATAAATCTCATTTTGAATTGTGACTTATATAAGGGGGGGAAAACAATGTTCTGGTCCATATAGCAAGTAAAGAATAAGAAAAGTGGGAGGGTCCTGGAAGGGATGATAGGCTTGCCTATGTATTAGGAAAGAAAGAAGTGTGGCGTATTTGTTGAACAATGCGTAAACTTGGCTTGACTTGAGAAAACATTGTTTGGAAGAGTATTATGGGAAATTAATTAGGATAAGTAGAATGAAAGCTGCCAATGAACGATTTTGAAAGCCAAGCAGAGGAGTTTGGTTTTACTGCAATAGGCAATAAAGCACCAGTGTGGTTTCTTTATATCCAAGCTTTGACTATAAAGTTATTATCTGTGGTTTGTATTAGTTTTCAGTTATAAAGTGCTTCTAGGGATTAGTTTCATTATAAAAACAAGACCACCTTAGATTTTGACTAATGCTTCAATGGCTGGTAACTTGACCTTGAAGCTACTGCTTTGCTTTCTTTCTTAACAATGCAGTTTACCAAAGAAGGATCTCTTGTTCCTTATGTTGAAGAAACAACCCAGGTTCTGTCTTCTCTCTTGAGAAGGGAGTTGCTTTTATTTCATTTATAATAAGCTATAAACTATTGTGCCAAGACTCCTTCATTGATTGTTTCCTGCATGGACAAAGGGATCCTCATTACTACAAATGGGACAGTTACATGATCTATGATGTTCTTTCTTTTGCATAATTCATGGCTATTTTCTTGCTTTTCTATTCTTGCTGACAGCAATTCTATTTCAAGCCCTCATTGCCTCTCCTGTGGGCTATTACAATGACCTCCTAATTGTTCTCCCTGCTTCTCATCTAGCCCTCTCCAATCAGTCTTCCATGCTTATTATAAAAAATATCCTCTTTACACATGGTTTTAACCATAAGTTCTCCTCCTCCAGAATCTCTAATGTGTCAGCATTACTTACTTAATAAGTCCAAACTCATTAGCCTGATATTCTGGGTTCTTCTATAATATACAGTTGGCCTACCTTTTCAATTTTCTTTTTCAAATACATCATCTCTATCAAACTGAACTATTCATTCTTCTTAGACCTCCTCCTATCCCTTTCATAGATTTGCTTATGGCATCTTACATGCCTAGAATGTACTTACCCACTTCCACTTTGGTCAGCTGAAATTCTTTCCATTCTTCAAGGGCCACTTAGGTAGCCCCTTCTTCCTTTATTCCATTTCCTCACACACACACACACACACACACACACACACACACACACACATCTGTCAGATTTTTTTGAATGTCTTGTTACACATATGTACATACTTCTACACATCTCTTCTGTACCAGTTTATTTTATAACTTTTTATATCCATGTATTATCTCTGTATTATACCACAAAACTATTCAAGAATAGGTACCAAGTCTTTTTCATCATGACCTCACATAATTTAGTACAGAATTTACATTTAATAAATTCTTGTTATTGTCATTATTGTTGGATATGCTCAAAATCATAGGTTTAAAGTGGCAAGAGACTTATGGAGGTCATCTGGTATAATACCATTACTTCAAATATAAGGAAGCTGAGGCATAGGGAGGTGATTAAGTGACTTAACCCATTCAAGCTAAAATTGAAACCCAAGTACTCTACCTATATCCCAACATACTTTCCATTGTAACATATTTTTTCTTAATTCTATTTATGTCTTCCAGCAATGTGTCAACTCATTGATCAATTAGATTAGTAACTGTTAAATTTATTATTTTTTAAATATGTTATTAGTTGCTTAATTTTTTAAAAAAGATGTTCAAAGAAATTTAGCATCTAATTTATGATTTTGTTGCCTTAATATAATAGACTTTGGCTCTTCCTTTTAAAACAAACATATTCAAATGGCTTCATTGAAGAAAAACCACAAGGAAATCTCAGTGGAAATCATAATTGATGTTATGCATCAATTGCATTCTAAAAATTTGCTAGCATACCACTTGTTTTGAACTCAGAATGTACGCTGTAATGGAACAGTCTTATAAATAATGGTTTCTAGGTAAAAGTCCCCAAAGTCTAGTTGACTAATAAAATATATAAAGAATTACTGCAAGCCTCTCCAAGGACAGCTTATAAAGGCAGCAATGAGGCTCCAATCACAGGACTTAATCACAGATTAGTAGAGATGGGAGAGTGACTTTTGACTTCAGTAGCTATGATACTGAGAGTGGCCATTGGGATCTCCAATGGCACTGCAAATTGTATAAAAGAAGAGGAATGAGAAGACTCTACCTGTTCATCCAGTCCAATGGTTGAAGGTCCATAGGTGTTGTACATTGCACATGTTTTTGAACTTTTTCAATATATTGATCAGTTGAACAGATTTTTTTTTCTTTTCCTTTTTAAAATCTTCAAAAATACTATTTGTTGGCTACGGTGGTTTTCTGGAGAAGGAAATGGAACAGGGGTAAAATACTGAGAGAAACTATGGTGATTTAAAAGTATATAAGTAAAAGCTACCCTTAAAAATAAATAAAAGTCAAATATTTATATTAAGAAGACTATCTATATTAAGCAAGTGATTCCTGAGGAACTAAGCTGCTTTGTCTCTAAAGCCTACCTATGTGGGGTTGGATATTTATAAAATCACATAATAATGGGGACATGAATTGGAACTAAACTTGTGATTTAACTGGTATAGAAAACTCCAAGGTGAGTATTTTGATATATAAAAATCAGTTTTAGGGGGCAGCTAGGTGGCACAGTGGATAGAGCAGCAGCCTTGGAGTCAGGAGTACTTGAGTTCAAATCCGGCCTCAGACACTTAAAAATTACCTAGCTGTGTAGTCTTGGGCAAGCCACTTAACCCCATTGCCTTGCCAAAAAAAAAATCAGTTTTAAAGGCAAAATTAAGCATAGGTTCTTGAGAAATTACGCAAAACTACCCCAATGTGATATTACCTTTTATTCAATGCTAGTTCTACCATATTGGTGGATATATGAAATATGAACATATGAAATGTTTACTACTTGCCAAGCAGAAAGATAATTTCTACTCTCAGGAAACTATCATTCTAACTGGGGAGATAAACATCTAGGCATATGGAAAAGGTCCATGTTAGAGAATAAAACATGTATTCATATCTTTAATATATCTCTAATATAATTCCCCCTGACTAAATGATGTTGGTTTCTAATGTTGAACCATTGGACAATATCAAGGATTTTGATAGTATAAACTTTATTTTCTGAGTCTTCAGTAACTATGAAAGTAGCACCTGCAGGAACAGTTGCCAGCCTGTATCTCCATGGGAGTTTCTTCCAGGGATGACGACTGAGGGCATAAGGATGAAAATATCATTATTCTGAATCCTCTTTGGTTCAGAGTCCTGAGCTCACTTCATCAGGATCTCAGGAAAAATGGTGGTCAAGGTGGTAGGAGTGGTTGATGTTGGGCAATTGCTGCCTCCTTTCACTCCTTCGGGGTGCCACCTTGTGTCAGCTAGGCTGATTTGCCAACTTTGGGTATAGTAATTGGTTGTCAATTGATAGAGTTAATTGGCTCTTTCTCCATAGAACTTTCCTCCTTGGATGATTCTTGTGAAGGCTGGGGTAGGATAGAAGAACTGGTGTTCTTTGGGGAGTGAAGATACTGCCAGGGCTCTTGTGCCTATCTGATTGTTAGTAGCAGTTGTTCAGTGAGGAAGGTGGAACACCTCTCTATAATTATCCCCTCAAAGAGAGCTGGGGGGGGGGGGGCGGGGTAGGAATATTCCCAAGGTTCTTGAGAGTCCTACTCTATCATTATCATCTGAGAGGAAATTGGTAGTGATTTAACTTACCTGGCACCTGTTGCCTCCTATATTTCCCTCAGGTATCTTGCCACTTAGAGATGATGTCATTTCCAGAATATTTGTGCTTATAGATCAACTTGATGCACTTCCCTTCCACTTTCATTTCTTGATGAAGAGGGTCTTAGAAGCTAGAGGTGATAAATGTCTAAACAATAGTAGCAGCAATCTGAGTGGAGAAGAGGTACTATATACTCTGATTCACCTCTTACTCATGCATTCTTTTCTCCCTCACAACAATCTCTACTTATCATTGATGGCACCTGTCATACATACCGGTACTATAATTATTTACTTATTTGTCTTATCTCCCTCCTATTAAATTTAAGTTTCTTGACTATTGAATTCTGATTGGTATAGTAGCATGTACTAAAATGAAGACTGGACTTGGAGTCAAGAGACATAGGTTCAAATGTTTTTTCTGATATTTATGAATTATGTGACTCTGAGCAAGTCATGTAACTCCCCTAAATTCTTAATTTCCTTATTTGGAAAATGGTTTAATAATATTTGTTCCATGTGTTTCACAATAAAAAAAAGCAAATCTTAAGATGTATTGAATGTGAGTTGGTATTTCTCATTGAGGAAAGTATCAGCCCCTTTATATTACCTAAGTAAGCACACAGGAAATATTTAAATAAAATTTCTAGATATAAAATCAAGGAACCACTTCCCGAACACCTTAATAATGATTCTACTAGTCATTTTGCAGATAGTCATAGTGTTTTCTTTGTGGTAAAGAATTATAAAGAAAGCTTCAGTTATTTATTTTATTTCTTACAAGATAGGTTCTGGAAAATGAGGTTCTGCAGAACAACAGAGATGAAATTTACATGTTTTGAGATCATTGGATGATGGAGGGATATAAATCTCGTGAGATTTATACTGAATGGGAACCCCATTTCCTTTTACTCAAACAAGGTAAATCCAGTACAGAATAAAAACATTCAAAGTTATTTCAAATGGTCCCTCAGGAAACCGGTGACTTCTGATTAAATGCATTAAGTTCCTAAATGCATAGGCTGCAGAACTAAGTGTGTTTATGAAATTGAAATTAAAAATAGCAAATCTCCATGTCATTGAGAGAAGCAACTAAATTCCATTCCATTTAAAGTAGAGAATGCAGTAATTTAACATTGAAAATGTAAATCCAGCAATGAGGGGAGAAAAATGCCTGTGGATCATGTTTCCAAATATATTTTTCTCATTTTCATTGAAATGGAGACCAAACTAAAAGCTGCATACCAGTGTAGTCAAGGCAAAGTGGGAGAAGCTGCTGGAACAGCTGTATTGCAGTTAACCACAAAGAATTAGAATTAGGTAATTTCCCTTTGACCGGCATGCTCAAAATATCAGGGAAAAAAAAACCAACCTCTATATCTACAACTTAGATTGTAAGAGAATCTCAGAACTGCAAACCATGCAGTCCAACTTGTTTCTAAAAACAGATTCTTTCTATGAACACTAGAAAACTGATCATACAGCCTCTGCTTGGAGACCTCCAGTCATAGAGAAGCTCTTCCCTTGGCACAACTCTCATTATTAGAAAGTTTCACCTAACATTGAGCTGAAATTCTCCCTCTCTCTCATCTGCCCATTGCTCCCCTTTATGCCCCCTGGGGCCAAGCAAAACAAATCTAATCCCTCTTCCACACGACAGCCTTCCAAATACTTTAAGACAGCTCTTTATGCCACCCCCATTAACCCCACCCCCAACTAACCCTTCTTTTCTCCTGGCTAAACATTTCCAGTTGCTTCAAACAAGCAAGTTTTAACCTAATAGAGTAGGCTGAAAGTGAATTCATTTCAGAACAACTTCCATTTCTAAAGTCACTTTAGATTTGCCCTAGGTGCATGTAAAACCAGTCAAAACTGATTCAAAGGATTAAAACACTTGTTTCCCAGACTCCTAATGGGAAAAAGAGGCCATGCTTGTATGAGTAATTATGATCATAGCTCACATTCACACAGGGACTTGTAAGGAAAACTTTTTAAATTGTAAAACACCATGTAAATGTGAGCCATTTTTATTTACATACATAATCTCATTTGATTCTCATAGAAATCTTGTGGAGTAGATAGCATGCACTGGCTTTTGTCAGTTTATGGCTGAGGAAACTAAGATTAAAAAAAAAATTAAATGATTTGTATAAGACCGCACAGGTAACAGATCAGAGAGCCAGGGTTCCAAGGTTGAGAATTGCTTCCACTACAGTTCAGTGCATCTCTAATCTCTCAAATGCTGAGACAGGAAAGTCAGGCAATAGTGACCTCATCACCTGGAAAAATTCTGGTCTAAAGACCACAGCACATCCATTACCCAATAAAAATCCAGTATGCATTTACTATTGCAAGGAACTGGGGACTCAAAAATAGTCACCCTCTTAAGGAATTTACATTCTGCTGGGGTAAAATATCATGTAAACAGATAATACATACATGATAATTTGAGAAAGGAGAGATGACTAACAACCAAGGATCAAAAAAGGTTTCCGTGTATTGACCCTTGAAGGAAGCTAGGAATTCTAAGACGGCAGTAACCAGCAGTGCTGGGCTCACTGTCTTTGGGAAGACTCATCATTCTGAGTTTGAATCTGGCCTGTGACTTCCTGGCTGTGTGACCCTGGGCAAGTCATTCACCCTGTTTGTCTGTTTCTTCAACTATAAAATGAGCTGGAGAAGGAAATGTCAAATCACTCCAGCATTTTTGTCAAGCAAAGAAAGAGTTGAATGAAGGGGTGATTGTTGTTGAATGATTGGTATAATCAAATTGAAAATTGAGAGATTTGAATGATGAAAAGGGTTTGGGGTCACCAATTTAAGATTGAGAGATGAAGAATGAGAATTTCTTTGAATGGTGAAAGAATTCACGCACAGTCCTGGAATTTAAAGTTATTCAGGATTTATTATAGAAGCCTGCAAAATGTACAGATTAAAACCTTTTCTCCAATTGGAGAAGCTGCAGGCATGAATGAATAACAAAAGACTAGGAAAGGTGTGTGGTGTGTGTGTGTGTGTGTGTGTGTGAGAGAGAGAGAGAGACAGAGACAGAGACAGAGACAGAGACAGAGACAGAGACAGAGACAGAGAAAGGACAGACAACCATAAGGACTAGCTTAGTCCAGCCACATGGCATAAGGGCCCATGGTTCTCCAGTGGGCCTAGCCAGAAGCACATGGCCTAAGAAGATGAAGGCCTTGCAAGGTGAAGGTAGGGTGAAGAAGAGTGGAAAAGGGGACTTCCAGAAGACTTAAAGGCACTGCTATAGTGGGTTGGACAAGTGAGTTGGCACTTGGGGAGTGGTCTTAGACTTGATTCCAGGTATCCTCCAATAGGTAAGCTATGCACTGGTCCTTCCTTTTCCAAGGTGCATGACCTCTAAGTCCAACATGTCACTTCTAGTCATGCCAGTGCAAGCTTGACCCATCAGTGGTCAAGGTCAGATACCTGGAAACCGGAAGTTGGAAGGAGAACAAGCCAAGGCCATTCTGGATGAATTCATATTTTCATCAATGGAGTTATTTTGAACTACAGAATTCCCCAGATAGGTATAGACAAGATTTTTCTTTCCACAAAATTTGTTTTTAATCACAACATCTCCTATACTTATAATTCTCTGCATCAATAGTTTTGGGGGAAGAGTAAGTCATGAAATATCAAAATGCCATGGGAACTTTGACCAAGAAAATGACTCATGGTATAGCCCTTCTGATAAATTCAGCAACTTTGTCCAATTAGTTCATTAACTATCCAAAAACTGACCATCTCAGGAGATGATGAACTCCCTCAGTCTAAGAAGTATTCATCTGTTGGAAACACTGTAGGGGGAAATTATCCCACTGGTAGAGGTTGAATTAAATAACCTTTAAAGTTAATTCCAGTGATTCTATGATCCTGAGTGTTTTAAGAAATATGTTTTTCTCTTCCTCAGCTGTGAATGTTTATCCAATAATTGCTTATAAAATAGTTTTTCCTAGTAAAGGACAATGGAATTATTTGTTCTGCTAACACTGTCTTTGAATAGCTTGAGGCTCAAATTAAGTAAAGACCTTGGCCTAGGCAGGTAACTACTTGTATAGTGATTTTCAATCACCTAGCTCTTAAAGCATAATATGGTGTTATTGTTTAGTCACGTCTGACTCTGTGATCCTCTTTGTGGTTTTCTTGGCAAAAGGACTGGAGTGATTTGCCATTTCCTTCTCCAACTCATTTTACAGATGAGGAAACTGAGGCAAACAGAGTTAATGACTTGCCCAGGATCACACAGCTAGAAAGTGTTTGAGATCAGATTTGAATTCAATAAGGCTCCAGGCTTTGCATCTATCCACTGCCCAAATAATAATATGGGGATTCATCAAGCCTTAACCTGATTTTAAATGTCTCATTTAACCTTATGAAATTATTTTTCATTTTTATACCACAAAGGACAAATATTTACATGATGATATTTTGCATGTCTTTAAGTTTGTCTCCTACTTGTGCCTCTACCCATTTCTTTTTGTCTAAATGTATCTGTCCACGTAGTATTGAAGTCTATTTTGAGAAAGCAGTAAAGAAAAAGTTTTTTAATCCTTAGATTCAGTTTTTACTCATTTTATATATACTCACAGCAAAATTAATGTGATGGGGAAATGCTGAAACTCTTACATACACACACACACACACACACACACACACGTGTGTGTGTGTTGTACCTGCAATGTTTATCTGTGTACATTCTGTTTTCTTTTATAATCTAAACTTCTTGAAAGCAGGGACTCCCTTCAAATGGCCCCTATCGTATTTTAGGCTTCATTTTCCTTTTTCTCAGCTACTATGACAACTTTTTCATAGGTTTTCCTGCTTTCAGTGAATACCCTTTTCAGTGCATTCTCCATGCCACTCTGAAATAGATACTTTTAAATTTTTCTTTATCATTCAAAAAATCATCTCCTTTAGTTACTTTTTTGAGTTAATGTTTCAACACCTTCACAGCAATTTCTATTCCTCAATCAAGAAAGCCTGTTTAATCTTGTCATGAATCTATTTAGTAACTAGAGCTGCCATTAGTCCTGCTGACATATATGATTTTATTTTGGGGGGTTTTTTGGTCCTAGCCTCATAAGAACTTTAGGCCTCACTGTAAACACATTTCTAATTCTTCCTGGACACACACCACAGGCTTATACTGGTGCTCTTTTCAACTTTTGAGGGGAGATATAAAAATAAACAGCTATAATCTGGAATCTGCAACAACCAAATTTTGTTAGAAGCTATACTATAGGAAACCTTATGGTGCTACATCGGATACTGAACTATTTTTTAATTTCTATTAGTACCATCTCCTGAAGAGGAAAAAGACCAAATGAATACTCCTGAAGTCAGGATTCTGGGTCCTGTTCAAGGAGCTGATTATTAAATTTTCAGTGTGAGCATTTACACCTCATGTTAATATTAAAGGCAAGGCTTGACTGATTATTTTGTTGATTGTCTACTCTAGACTCAAGGGATGAAGAAAATATTAATCAAGTAAATTAAACTTAATCCTCCCCTCTCAGGGACCTGGATGTTAAACATTTACTAGCACACCACTGCCTAAATCCCAGACTTAATTATATCACTCCTCTATTCAAGAAATTTCATTGACTTCCTATTAGTTCTACATAAAAATTCAAATTCCCTTGTTTGGCACTTAAAATTCTTCACAATCTAACACTTTTGTATCCTTCTAGATTTGTGTCTTTATATCTCTACATCTTTGTATATGTGATTTCCCTCCAGTAGAATGTAAGCTCTTTTCTATTTTTGTATCCCAAGCCTCCAGCACAGTGCCATCACATAATAGATACTTACTGAATGCTAAATGATTTGATTTGCTTCTCCTGATCCTTCCTTGTTGGCATAACTAACTCAGGCAATGTAGGGACCCCTGAGCAGTGAGCAGAAAATGGCAGACTCTTGATGAGCTTGAAATAGGTTTTATAATTGAGGAGGTGGGAGGGTTGGCATAATGTGGGAAATGAGTCCAGGACTTGGATTCCAAATCCCAAGTTCAGACTTTGGGCAATTCACATTTCTTCTCTGAACCTGTTTCTTCATCAGATAATTGGCAAATAGATAGATTGCTACATACAGTCGGAAAGACCAGAGTTTAGATCCAACTTTAGATCCACTACTTGGGTGATGCTGGACAAGTCTTGTAAGCTATGTAAGCCTCAGTTTCTTATCTATAAAAATGAGTATTATAATAATAATAATAATTATAATGATAATAGTTCCTACCTTGCAGTGTATCACATGAATCGAGTGAGTTAATACTCATAAAGTTGTCAACCTTAAAAGTGCTGGCTACCATCACCATCATTATTATTGTTATTTATAAAATGTCAATGGTTGTATTTTTTGTCCTCCAGAGCGCTGTAAGAATCAGATGAGATAATGTATTAAAAGCACTAAAAATGATCTTTTCAGTGTTAGCTCTTATTCCTGTTGTCATCTTATAACCCAAGTGAATAGTTTGTTTTCATTTCTCATCATTCTCTCTTTATCCGTCATCCCAGACCCAGCCCCTACCCCAAGCTTTTTGAAGCTAAAAATCAGAAGTCACAACATCCAGTGCAATCAATCTGAATCAATCTCTAGGTTGTGTAACATTTCTCATTGTGACCCTGATTACTTTATACCCTCTGGGTACAGATTTACAATAAAATAATGATGAAATATTTGTTTCTTGCCTGGAATTAATTTTGGATTATCAAATGAACCTGGAAAGGCAGAGTAGACTTCTGAGTATGACTCCCAATATCAGATGAGCAGCATGGCAGGATAGATGGCTCTTGATTGTCCCACTCGTGCTAAGTTGGTATTTCACCTCGGGTTCAGTCATCAGTTGTCTCCAAGATAAAATACAAATTCCTGTCTTTGACATTTGAAGCCCTTTACATTCTGACTCCTGCTGACCATTTCAGATACCTTGCCCATTAAATTTGCTTTTATATCCCCAGAGCCCAACACAATGCCCAGCACATAATAAGCATTTAATAAATCCCTGTGGATTGATTGGTTCTTTAACTCCACCCTGCAGTCAAATTGGCTTACTCAGTGTTATCTCCCTTCTCTTATATAATCTTCAGCTTCCTTCAAAACTCATTCAAGCACCATCTCCTATGTGAAATCTTTTAAGATCCCCTCACCTTCAAAAGTGGCCACTGACCCTCATATTTCTCAGCATCTATATTGTAATTTTTTTAATTTAATTATCTTCATTTGGTTTTCTTGAAAGACTATAAACTTTTTGAGGGCAGGGATGGTTTTGTTTTGGTCTTTGGATCTCTAACAACTAGTATAATCACTAGCACATACCAGACAATTAATGCTTATTGAATAATCAATCAGAACACACTTGATTAGTCAAACCAAGTCTCTTCCCTATGTTCACAATCAAAGAGAAGACTGACAGCAACTATCAGTAACAAATGTTTATTAAATATTTGCCAGGTACTGGAAGACAAAGAGATACTTGTCACCATCATGGAATTACAAATTCTCACATTGTAAGGGACCTCAGAGATCAACTAGTTCATTCTATATGAAAAAAAAAAACTTTGCTCCCGAACATAACTGCTCATCCAGTGTATTGTCAATTGAGAGGAAACCCACTCCCTCAAGAGGAAAGCCATTTCATTTTAGGATAGTTACAAATACTGGAACATTTATTCTTACATTAAGCCCAGATTTTCCTCTTTGCAAAATCCACCTATTTCTTCTAAATTTACATTTTGTTGTGGACCAAATAGCACAAGACTAATCCTTCTTTCAAGTTACATAACACTTCTTCAAATATAAACAGATAATGATTACATCTCCTTTCCTAAATCTTCTCCTTGCCAATGAGGACCTTCCAATCTACTTGGAGAAAAAGAGCCTACCAAAAAGAGATGAAGACCTACAGAATACTTACTTACAGAATACATTACAGCAGCAGGGCCAAGTTGCTCCCATTTTTGTCCTAGGAGTAAAGTCAAAAGTCTATTCTATTTTAGGCACTAGGCTAAAAGCTGAGGCCACAAAGAAAGACAGAAAACAAAGAAACTTAGCCCCTGCTTTCAAGGAGCTCGTTGTCTAGTAAGAAAAACAATAGGTAAACAACTCTGAACAAATTAGTTATATCCAGGATAAATTGGAGATGATCACAAAGGAAAAATGGCAATATTAAGGGGTTTGGGAAAAATTTAGCTGAGACTTGAAGAAACTAGGGAAGACAAATCAAGGGGAAAGAGATTTCAAGGTGAAAGGGATAGCAAGGAAAAATGGAAAGAGTTGGAGGAATGTTTTGTTGGAGCAAGGTGGCCAGTGTCACTGAATCATTGAGTAAGGTATAAAAAGACTGGATAAGTAGGAGGGGGTAGATTATAAAAGACTTTAAAAGCTAATAAGGGAATTATTTTATTACCTCCTACTTCTTAAAAGGATAACAGTCTAATGGAAAAACACTGGGCTCAGAAATAGTGACACACTAGGTATGTGACAAAGGTAGATGTTTTAAATTCCCTGAATCTCATTCTCATTTGTAAAATTGAGATAATAAACCATATAGTACCTAGGTCACAGAATATCTTGTGATAATGTATGAAAACATTCTCTGTGAAACTTAAAAAGATTATATGAAGGAGAACTATGACATTTAAAATCTTTTTGCTATCTTTTATTTTTATGTCACTTTCATTTTTGATGTGTACCTCACCCCATCCTTATCCAGAAGGAAAAACTTTATACTTGGAGAATGCTCCAGTGATTAAGAAATGTTTTCTTACATCAAGCCTCCATTTTCCACTTTGCAATATTCATCCATTTCTTATAAATATGCCATTTGTTGCTTGTTTACAAAAAGGCATTAAAAGCAAAAAGGCACCTCCACAAAACTCTCCAAGACATCAACCAAGGAGGACTACAGTCTTCTGTTTCACCTCTTCAGAGAAGGGACATAGGTAACTTCTCATCTTTTTTAGGGCTAAACTTTGTCATTGCAATTACATCAACTTTTACTTTTTGTGATAGCAAAGATCTTGAAAAAAATAAGTGGGTACCAATCCACTGAGGAATGGCCAAACAAATTGCAGTACATAAATGTAACATAATATTACTGTATCAAAAGAAATGATGAATATAAAGAATACAGAAAAAAGATAGATAAACATGAACTAGTACAGAGTGAATAAGCAGAACTAGAAAATTGTTTACAACAATGTCAATGAGGTAGAAAATCAATAAACACTTATTGCCTACTGTACTAAACACAGAAAAATAATACAACATTGTATAATGTTGACACTGAATAATCATCATGACCAAAGGCCATGAACCTAGGACCACAGACCATGGACCTATTTGGTCCCAGGAAGAAGATAATAACAGAAGATAACTCCTTTTCATTAAAGAGATGAAACACTATGGATATGGAATGCTGCATATATTATCAGAAATAATATATTAATTACTTTTTGCTGAACTGTGGGGTTGTTGCAAGAGAAGTCTTGCTTACTGGGGAGGGGTGGGGAGAGAGTTGGAAGGGAAATCAATCAATAGTAAGTACTTATTAAGCACAGATTCTGTTTCCCACACTATTCTAAATGCTGGAGATAGGAAGAAAAAGCAAAGTTGTCCCTGCCCTCAACAAACTTACATTCTAATGCAGGGACAACATGTACATAAATCATAGATACATAAAGAGTAGATACATGGTAGCTGTAATGAGAAAGGCACTAGTAATTGGAGGACTAGGAAGGACATCCTGTAGAAGGAAATATAAAAACAAAAACAAAACAAACAACAGAAAAATTAAAAAGTCAGCTTTTTTTAATTGAAAGTCTACAAATTCATTCAGTATTGAGTAAACATTTATTGTCTGTAAGACAATGAGGGAAATATAACAATGAGTAAAATGTAGTCCCTGTCCTCAGGGGTTTCCAGTTATTAGGGGTTATAAGATATATTTCCCCCGAAACTATAGCAAAAGGTAGAATATGAGTACATAAGATAAGTATGTGGGGAGAGCCATGCCTCCTAATTGTTAGAACACTGAGGCTATGGTGGCTGTGTACCCACATAAAAGGCAAAGTTAGGGTCTTCAGTTTTGTCAGAGAAATATATAACTACAGAGACTCTTTGTGGGAGATACATGAAGAGAAAGATTTTGGAAGCTGCAAACATGTAGTGAAAGCTTTCTTCAATAATACCCTAATTTCTAGTTTACATTCTCAGAGATTTGGGGAAAATTTTCCCTTGTATGAGATTAGGCCCTCTGCCTTGATTGAGGAGCTGATTCCCTCTTCATGACTTCAACTTCTGAAGTCTTTATTTTTCCTAAGAGTCTCCAGAACTACTTAAATTATACAATTGACACCATTTCGCATCTCTTCCATCAGTTAAAAGTCATATCTCCTTTCAGAAAGTCAGCAACACAAAAAATATCCCAAGTTTTCTTGGAAGCTCAGTTACTCTAAATATAATTCAGTTGGCTTATTTTTGCAGGATTTGAAGGGTAAAATATTGTAATAAAGGGATGATAACATGAGGCAGTTGAAGCATCTTTCCTATTTTAATCTGCAGAAGGTTCTTGTCCTCCAGAGAAGGGATGAAAGGGTTGACTTTAAAACACTATATAGAAATAGGTAATGTTGGTTGCATTTGCATAGTTCTCCTGATTTCCAACAAAAGAGGCTGATTGATACATTTCATTAAATTTAAACCATTTTGAGAGAACTGAGGGCAACTGAATATGATTGAAAAGAAAAAAAATTCCTTTCCCTGATAAGCACAGATAAGCTAAGAGATCTGGGAGGTAGCTGCTGCCTACAAACATCCAGGGCTTCCCCAACCTGTCACTCTGCTAAGCCTATAGCCCTTCCTTCTATAAGGGGGGGGAGGGGGTTAAGACAGTGATCATTTAAACTCAACCTTATTATATATGTCATCCTTAGATATATACATTGAATGCCTTTACCTTGATTCCCTTGAGAAGTATGAGCTTTGTTTAACATCACCTGGGTCACCAGAGTGCTTGCCCCATTGACCTAAATAATACCACATAAGTAAAATTGAGGGGCTTAGGAGAAGCATGGAGCACACAGCAAAGTTGTTTTATGGTGACAACTGGGATTGTTCTGGAATGTGTTGCATCCTTCATGATTAAGCTGGTTAGGAATGAGAAGAGAGCCTACTAGAAGAGGCTCCTTGCCTCAGCTGTGTAATGATTTTCTTACCTTCAATACCATTATAACATGGTCTAAAACCAGAATAGATCTCTAACTCTATCTAGTACAACTTTATCTAGAAACTGAGGCTGTGACTTGCTCAAGGTCACACTCTTAGAAAACATGAAAAATGAATTTGAACCCAGGTACAATAGTACCAGATCTCCTGTTCTTTCCACTGTTCCATATTGTCTCAGAGTCAAAGGAATAAAGATCTCTTCTCTATTTCTCCTTCTCTTGTAACTGCTAAAAGCCACCAGGTTTCCTGTTATGTAAGTTTTCTATCCTAATAATTAACATACCCTGGATCAAACTTGACCTTCATGAACCTCTTTTGGTCTGTAGTGTCCAATTCTCTTCTGGCCCCAGAAAAACAAATCTTTAGTCCCATCATACCACTTCACTCCAGATTCCAAATTTATACAATTGGTAGTGATGAACTCAACTTATTGGTCTATTTTGTACTCTTAGAATCACACCTACTCAATCTGGAAGCCTTTGCACTGCATAGCAGGTTTGAAAATATCCTGACCCATTCTTATTCCATGATTTGTTGTTTAACTTTCTCTCTCCTCTCTGAGGGAAAGACAAGAAAATAGAAATAGAAATGATGTTCCTTTCACCTTAAATTTATATACCACTTTGGAAGGATACAGGGAGCATCTTTCTTAGGGACAGTTATACATAAACTTGAAGACCAAAGTCTTAAGGCTAAGGACTAACTTTCATGATAGTATTTCAAGTGGAATTGACCAACAGGAGGCATGATTTTGGGTAATAGGGGATATCTTTTTTGTTCTTCAAATAAGGCAGTATCTACAAAGCTCCAACTACTTGCAAGACCTTAAGATGCTGACAAAGAAGAATGAGCCATGATTCCTGCCTGAAGGGGATTGCAATTTAACTGGAGAGACAGAGCATAATCAGAAGGAATGTCAAAGAACAATCCAGGATTTAAGATTTCCTGGGATAAAAGGGGTTTATTTGAAATCAGAGAACATAAATTTTAGTTCAAAACATCAAATCATAGCCTAGCCACTCACTATACAACTATGTACAATTCATAGTTTTTATGAGATCTCATTTTCCTCATCTGTCAAATGAAGGTTTGATGAGATGACCTTTGAAGTCCTTTCAGCTCTAGATTTATGATACTATTATAAAAGAGTAATCACAAGGCAGAAACATATTTAAACACCTATGAGCAAAGTAGATTTGAAATGCTGGCACACTGCAAGCAGTTGGAGAGTCGGAACTGGAGTGCATATAAGAGAAATAAAGGATAGCTATAGAGAGTTGGATAGGACTTGGAATCAAGAATGCTCATTTTCATGAGTTCAAATCCAGTCTCAGAAATTTACTAGCTGTGTGACCTTTCACAAGTCACTTAACTCTGGTTGCCTCAGTTGTTTCATCTATAAAATGAACTAAGGAAGGAAATGGCAAACCACTTCAGTATCTTTGCCAAGAACACTCTGAAAATGAGGTCACAGAAAGTAGGACATGATTGAAACAGTTGAACAACAAATGACTTCCTCCAGCATCTCAACACTCAAGAATACAGAAGGTAGATGGTGGGAACTGCCCAGAGTTAAAGCTTAGCTAATGAGATGACAAGGGAGAAAAGGACAGGATAAAAGAATATATAGTAAGTAAATGAGCTGATTACCTGAAAATACCAAGTATGACTGACTGGTAGAACATGAATGAAAGGTGGGAATAGAGAGAATGGTGGTTGCAATAAATAGGTTTAGGAAGGAAGAAGAAATGATGAGATGACAAGAGGTTATGATCCAAGTGGAGAATTTGAGAATTCAAGATCATGGAGTTGGTATAATTTTAGCTAGTTATGAAAATCTGAACTGTGATCAATCTTCTAGGTAAGTCACTGAAATTGAGGTAGCTGATATAGTTTAAGGCCAGGTTGTTTGAAAGGCCATCAGCATGCAAATATGAAGCCGGGGAATGGGGGGGGGGTGTAAATAATGGGAGCTAGACACTAAATTCCTTGAAATAGAGGGAAAGTGACTAGGAACCTGAATAAGAAGAATTTGGATAGGTATATGGGGCAAATTTTAAAGGAGGAGATTATCGCTTGTTAATGGCAGCAAAGAGACTGCAAATGAGTATAGGAAGCAAGGACTTTGCCAACTCCTCCTTTAGCCTGTTATGATAGGGAACATGAAAAAATGGAACAACAAGTACCGGAGAAACGTGGTGAAGGATGAGCTCTGAACTAGGAAAAGTTGTGTTTCAATGAATATAAGATGAAAAGAGTCTGAGAGGAAGAGATCTAGGATGGAGGGAACTTTGTTAATGAAAGGGTATCAGAAGGCACCAGAGGATGTGAGGGAAGAGGAGAAGACCTGGAAATAAGAAAGCCAGAACTGGATAAAGATGGGAGTACACAAAACAATGGTGTCACTAGAATTAGAAAGCAGGGGGTATCTTATGGCAAAGATAATTTTTATAAAAACTCATAGCACATGTCCTGGCTTGCCAGTTGTCCTTTAGATAAGACTAGCCCTGGTTGGTAGCCTGGGGAATCGATGAAATTAGATTATTCAAACTAGAAGTGACTTTAAAGATCAACTGGTCCAAACTGAGAAATTGGGAAGGGACTTGCTTCATGTCACACAAGAATGCTCAGACTTGAGCTCAAGTATCCTGATGCTTCATTTAATGTTCTTCCTAAGGAATCAAACCACCTTTTTTTTTCCCTTGCTGAGGGAGTCACAGGACAAGGAATGCCTCTCCCTTCTATCAATTCTTATAGTACTTTTTAGATCTCAAGGTTTCATAATTTTCTATATTGTATAAGAGTAATAAATGAATGTGTGTATATATATATGTATATATAAATATATATGAATGTAGATTGTTACCCCACTAGTGCTTAAGTTCTCTTGAAGACAGGGATCTTGTCTTACTCATCTTTTTCCCAAGAGTATGCTGGAACCAGCTCTACCAAGAACCTGTAATCAAATTTTCAGTGTAAATATTTATGCCTCAGTGATGGACAAATTCTAGGAGCTAGGGCTTCATTTATTGTGTCCTGATTGTTTGTACTTATTAAAGAAATGGGGAAATATTAATGATAGAAAATAAAAGTATATCATGTACATTTTTTCCGAGACCTAGTTGTTCAGTTGGCATATTACAATCAGTGTCCCTCTTAGTTCCAACCTTGTGCATAATAAATATATTTTAATAAATGTTGAGTAAAGGAATTATGTCCAGATCATTGCATGGGAAGGTCAGAGAATCAAGAGATGGCAATCACATTTCCATTTGTTGACTGTCTTTGAAAGAATACTTGACCAGCCAATCTAGAGACTTGAATTTTCTCTGCCACTTTTAATTGTGTGACCTTGGAAAAGTCTCTTGATCTCTCTAGTTCTAATTTTTCCCCTTTATAAAAATGAAGGGAATAAACTGGATGATGTCTGAGATTTCTTTTCTAGCTCTAGCATATGCTTGTATGATTCATTCACATATTTTCCTCAAGCTTCCTTGTCTCAGTGAACTTTGCCCATGGCTATGCTGGTCAGAACATGTCCTCTTAGCAGAAGGAAAAGACATCAAATAGGAACTGAAGGAAATCAGGCAGTGAGCCTAAAATAATTTGAATAAATACTGCTTCTCTGTTTATGGAGATAGGATCTTAGGATTTGGAGCTGTAAGAGACTTTATTAAAAGAAAAACCCAAGACCCATCTTTCTCCATTCCCATATTTTATAGCTGAAAGACTGAGTGACTTGCCCAGAGAGACAGAGAGTAGTGAGATTTTCTTGATTTGAACCTAGATCCCTTGACTCCAAGTTCTATACTTTCCCTCATCATACCACATGAGTTCTGGGAGGTTGTGGTGTCAGTCATTTCAGTAATGTTTGACTCTTCATGATTTCATTTGGGGTCTTCTTGGCAAAGACACTAGCATGGTTTGCCATTTCCTTCTCCAGCTCGTTTTAGAGATGAGGAACTGAGGCAAACAGGTTGAAGCGACTTGCCCAGGGTCACATGGTTTGTAAGTGGCTGAGATTTGAACTCAGGAAGATGAGTCTTTCTGATTGCTCTATCCATTGTACCCAGCTGCTCTGAGTTCTGGGTAGGCATTTAATAAATGAAACTTTGGATATATAGATCCATGAACAAGACCTTGCTTCACTGAACCTCAGTTTCCCCAGGCATGTGGGAAAAATTTTTTTTCAATTGTGTTACAGGTAATTTTTCCTACACACCAAACACTGAAACACGGAAGTCTCTCATAAGGACATATTGACTAAAGAAGTAATTGTACTAATCTACCCTTATACCAAATCACAGGTTGATAACTAAAATCACCTGTATATAATACAATTTGTGGTACTACTGATTTATTCTTTTACATGTAGCTTTTTAGTAAGCTACAGAGACATTCTTATCCCAACTTCCATGCCTGTTGATGAAAAAGCTCCCCAACCAATTCTATACATTCCCCTTGGAGTTTTTAAGAGTAGTTTGGAAAATTTGGGGGTGATCCCTTGAACCCCTATCCCAGAGTGTTCACTGATTGATATTGATTTGAACCACATAGGATTTTTGAGAAGAAAAATGCTTTATAAACCTTTAAAAAACTGCAGTGCTTGGGGCAGCTAGGTGGCACAGCGGATAGAACACTGGCCCTGGAGTCAGGAGTACCTGGGTTCAGATCCGGCCTCAGACACTTAATAATTGCCTAACTGTGTGGCCTTAGGCAAGCCACTTAACTCCATTTGCCTTGCAAAAACCTAAAAAACAAAAACAAAGTAGTGCTTTGAGGATTTATAATTTACTATTGTTCTTATTCTTGCTGTTAAGCTTCTTGACCATCCCCAAAACTTTTGTTTTTTCTTCTGTATAATGACAGCATTAGATCAGACATTCTAAAAGGTTCCTTCTAGCTCTAAAAAAGGACAAGTAAACAGAAGAGACCTTAAAAGAGTGTCTAATATGTAATTATCAAATCTTTTGGCAGTCCCTCCTAAATGAGTCTAAAACCAGTATGGCTTTGCAGGGCCCTTTCTCTAAAGTGGGGCTTTTGCATCACAGCTGCTCTCAGGGAAGCCGCTCTTTTGTTTTTTGTGGATTTTTATGAATTTATCTCCATCCTATCCCCTTAGCAGTCTTTCTAGGGCTGTGGCACTAATCAGAATAATTACAGTTGACAATCTCAATCCTTGTCTCCTAGGGCCTCTGCTTGCCCTCAAACACAAAGCCTAACAATGGACCATTGTTGGATAGTTCTCCTTCAGTCTTTTGTTTCTAATTCTTAATGGAATGCTCACGAAAAGCATGTGAGAAGAAATGATCTTTCTCCTTTGTTTCATAGAATGATAATTTTTCTCTTCCCCCCCTTCACTAGTTTTATCTGACTGTGTTCTCAATTTTCTGTTAGTCCATTTTATCATCCTTTTTAAAAAAAATTTCTTTTTATAAAAGCTCTCTCTCTCTCTCTCTCTCTCCCAAAATCCTTACCTCCTTTAGAAAATTCTTTTTACTCTGTTCCTTTTTCAGATCATCTTTCCCCTTTCCTTTGTTTAAAGAGCCAGAATTGTCTTAGGGACAACCCTGGGAGACCTATTGTGGACAATACTCTCCACATCCAGAAGAAGAAAACAGAACAAAACAAAAACCTACAGAATCTGAATGAATACTGCGTTCACTTTTTAAAAACTTCTCTTACATTTTTCTTTACTAATCTCATGGTTTTCTTTCTTTTCCCTTAGTTCTAATTCCTCATACAGAAAATGATTAATCTCTAAACATGTTAGAAACAATGTATACGGGGAGGCTAGGTGGTGCAGTGGATAGAGCACTGGCCCTGGAGTCAGGAGTACCTGAGTTCAAATGTGACCTCAGACACTTAATAATTACCTAGCTGTGTGGCCTTGGGCAAGCCACTTAACCCTATTTGCCTTGCAAAAACCTAAACCGCCCCCCCCCCCCAAAAAAACAATGTATATGTACAATTTTCACCAGACTGTCCACAGTTCAGGAGAGAGGATTGGAGGTTGGAAGGAAATTAATATATATATCTATATCTATATCTATCTATCTATATAATATATATATATATATATATATATAAATGAATGATAGAAAAATAAAATAAAATGGTTGTGAAAAAAATTAATTTTTTAAATTAAAAAAAAAGAATTGTCCTAGAGCACACTCTGAACCACCCCCACCCCCAGCTTCAGGTGTCCCCCTCAATAGATATCCTGACATTGTAAAGTCCCTCTTTCTCGCTCATCACTTTAGGGCCTAAAGTGTCAACAAGTTAATCTCATAAAGCTGGGTATGCTAACTGGAGACACCTTAAGAGTAGCATCTGTCTAATGTGTGAATCTTCACTCTAGCCTAGGGAGGTAGACAAGTTAATCCCACTTCTATGGAATAGATCAGTGGTTCTTAAACTTGTTTCACTTATGGTAAAAACCTACAGAGACCAAGGACTTCATTGGGCAATTGCCAAAACTGAGTTCAGTGGCATGTGAGGCACACCTAGTGAAGCCAATGCATTTACCAGCATTCCCTTTTTTTGGATCACTGGCATAAAGGATGGTATCTTGGTCAAGGAATTAGCAGGCTTGGGTTCTAATTCTTTTGTTATTCAGTTGTCTTGACTTTTTATGACCTCATTTAAGGTTTTTTTTTTTTGTACAGATACTGGAATGGTTTGCTATTTCTTTCTCCAGCTTATTTTACAGATGAAGAAACTGAGATAATAGGATTAAGAGACTTGCCCAGGGTCACACAGCTCATAAGTGTCTGAGACCAGATTTGAGCACAGAAAGATGAGTGGCACTGTGCCACCTTTTATTGGTCCTTATGTTGTCACTAAGTGACTTTGTGATCTTGAACAAATCCTCATTTTCTCTTTTAAAAAAGGAGTTACAGGGGTGGCTAGGTGGCGTAGTGGATAAAGCACTGGCCTTGGAGTCAGGAGTACCTGGGTTCAAATCCAGTCTCAGACACTTAATAATTACCTAGCTGTGTGGACTTGGGTAAACCACTTATAACCCCATTTGCCTTGCAAAAAAACTTAAAAAAAAACCCAACCAAACAAAAACAAAAAAAAAGTAGTTACCTTGATCTGAGGGTTCTTAACCTTTATATTGTCACAAGACTGCCTTGACAGTGATGATTCCCTCTATGATCGAGATCTCAGAAAGATTTGTTTTTAATGCATAAAATAGTACATAGTACTGAAAAATAAAACCATTGTGTTGAAATAATATTATCATGAATTGAAAAGAAAACAAGTTCATAGATTCCAAGTTAAGAATTATCACACTGGGGCGGCTAGGTGGCGCAGTGGATAGAGCCACTGGCCTTGGAATCAGGAGTACCTGAGTTCAAATCTGGCCTCAGACACTTAATAATTACCTAGCTGTGTGGCCTTGAGCAAGCCACTTAACCCCATTGCCTTGCAAAAGCTAAAAAAAAAAAAAATTATCACACTGTACCAGATCCCAGCTTTCATATTCTATGATTATAATAGTGTCATGGCCAGCCCTATAATCATAAGTTATTTATTTCAGTGAAGCAGCACATCCTGACCATGGCCCTGTCTTTGAAAATGATCAATTGAACCCAGTCCAAGTTAGAGCTCTGGTCCTGGAGTCAAGAAGACCTGAGTTCAAATTTGGCTTCAGACACCAAATATCTATACCAATACCAAGCACTATTGCCTGCTATTGTGACTCTGAACAAGTCACTTAACCTCTTCCTTTCTCCATTTCTTCAACTGCAAAATGGTTGTCTTGAGGCTCAATTGAGATGATACTTTTAAAGCACTTAGCTTCTTCCTTCTTTCCCTTCCTTAGTCAATAAGCATTTATTGAGGTACTATGCTAAACACTGGAAATACAAAGGAAGGTATAAAAAAAATAATCTGTACCCTCAAGGAGCTCACAGTTTAATGGGGTAGACAATATGAAAACAACTACATACAAAAAAAGATATATTCATAGTCAAATGGAGATAATCGAATTTGGGACTCAAGGGAAGCCAAGAGGCAAAGATGAAGAGGGAGAATATTCCTGGCATGAGAGATAGACAGTGGAAATGTCTGGAGTTTGGAGATGGAATGTCTTATATGAGGAACATTCAGGAGGTCCATATCAATAGTCAAAAGTAAGTTAAAAGAGAATAGGAAAGGTGGGGACAGGTGGGGTGAATTGTAAAGAGCTTTCAATGCTTTTCCTAGTGCTATAGAAATAGAATAATAACTCCCTGGGAAGCGGGGCAGGGGAATAAAAATTAATCATCAAAAAACTGTGGCATTGGTGGGAGGAAAGAAAAATGATAACATTTGTCATTTTAGACCTAGAAGGGACTTTGGAGATCATCCAGTTCAATTTTTTCATTTTATAGATGAAGAAATTGGGGCGTAGAAAGGGGAAGGAGACCTCTGACCATCCAAGTGGCTTACAGGCAGAACCAACCCCCTCACTTCTAATTCAATACTTGACATGTTGTCTGATAGTGGTTCTTTGAATCAGACAGTGTCCAAACTGATTTGCCTGAAAAAGACAGACAGCTGGTTTGGATTCAAGTCTTTTTGTTGTTCAGTCCTGTCTGACTCCTTGTGACCTCATTTGGAGTTTTCTTGGCAAAAACACTAAAGTGGTTTGCCATTTCTTTCTCTAGCTTATTTTTACAGATGAGAAAATTGAGGCAAACAGGGTTAAGTAACTTGTTCACAATCACTCAGCTAGTAATATCTGAAGGCAGATTTGAATTCAGGAAGACTATCTTCCTGACTCCAATGATTGGCATTCTAGTGCACCAATTTTCACAGAATTTATCAAACACCACTGAGTTATCCTATAGAACCAATTGACATAGTATCATAGATTTTGAATTGGAAAGGCTTGGTTTTCTCATTGTAACATGATGTTGGAGATCTCTTCCAGTTTGAAATATTGATCCTGTGATGGGTTTCTCCTCCTCATTTCTATTTTTATAGAACTAATAAATGACTGCATCCAGAAAGATCATGTTGATCTACCCACCATCAGAAATGGAGGAGGGGAGAGGAAGAGATAGGCATTTGAGAGTTCTGCCTCATTAGAAGCTTAGTGAGTCTCAAAGACCAAGCAATGAATTTATAAATACTCACCTTCTTGTACTGTTAGTGGAGAGAAAAGAAAGAAAGAAGTGATACCCAGCATCCTTCATAATTCCTGCAACCCTTTGTTATTGACTTTTTGAGCTATTAATCAGCATTGGACTAGCCAATATTTTTATAAGAATCATTTAAAATCACTACCTAGGTGACATGATGATAATTGACAGCTTAGACAGAAAATGACACTGATGAAAGGAGTGATGGTCTCTTCCCCCAAATTCTTTATACACATTCATGACTTTTTATGTTCATGAAAACATTCCTATAGGTGGCTCTGCTTAGACAATTGACAGTTGAACTTATGCCTATATTAACCCAGACTTTTAGGTTGTGTTCAATTCAACTTTGTTAAGCACCATTTTGTGCCAATAACTCTGCTAAGGGTTAGAAATTTAAAACTTCTTTAAAAAGATGAAAATTAAACACTTCCTTGAAGAGGTTTGTCTTGTTCTTCAGGGAGCACACATTCTCCTGAATGGAATTCCAGTTCTTCATTAACCCCTCCCCAAGTCCTGCTTTGTTCTCTGAAATAATGATATTTAACACTAACCCCCCCCCCCCCCACCAGGATTATGCCACCTAGAGATACGTACCTTTCTGCCAATATATTGCAGCAGTGGATTTGCTGTTGCTTTTCTGTTAAATGTTTTTGAGTAGAGAAGTGATATGGTTAGATACATGAGGAATAATACTTAATCAGAAAGCAGACCAAAGTATGGATGAAGTGGGAAAGGGAAATAGGTAAAGAGGCCCTTAGCATGAACGATGTAGAGATAGAAAGGAGAATTCAGATGTGAGATGATAAGTCATTAGGATTGAGCAACTTTCATGAGGGAATGTGGCTGAGGGATGAAATATAGAGGACAAAAGCTTCATCCTTGAGTAACTGAGAAAGATGGTGGTGTCAGTAAAAGGAGTAGGGAAAATAGGAGGAAATGTGAATGTCATGATTAAAGGAAGATGAACTCCATTTTGGATAAATTGAGTTTAAGTTGCTAGCAAAGGGACAAGATGGAGAAGAGGCATCTAAAAATGAGAAACGGAAGCTCAGAAGAGTAATCAGGGCTGAAGACACAAAGTTGATAGTCAATAGTCATAAGAGTAGATGAGGTTACTAAGGAAGAGAGAATGGAAAGAGTTGTAGATACTTTTTGGGAGATAACCACCCTTTAGAGCAGGAGGGGAAGAAGAACCAGGGGAGAAGATTAAGGATTAGAAAGATAAGCAGGAGAACCAGGAGAAAGTAACACTGGAGGCCAAGAGAGGAAAAAATATGAAGCAACTGAAATATAATAATAATTTAGATTTTTATAGCACTTTAGAGTTAACTCATGAGATCCTCACAATAGCCCTTAGAAGTAGGTGCTGCACATATTATTTATCCCCATTTTATAGATGGAAAAACTCAGAGAACTAAAGTCTGTAGATAGAAAAATCAGGATTCCTACCACACTGTGCAATATGTAAATCTAAGGCTATTATCTGAAGAAGTAAAGATGTATAGAATTTTTGAAATTGAAGTAAGATTATAAGATGCTAATGTGATATGCACATAAAACAATCATATACCAACAGCTATACCAACTATATTATTCAATACTGGTCCTGGGACATTTAGCAACTTGGGAGATCATTGAAGGTACATAATGGCCCCTGAATGTCCATGACTCTTTCCTTCTCAATCTCTGTATTTATACACAATCTTGGAAAAGCATCTGAGATGAAGTCTTTGTTTGGCCCTGAGTCTGTTTAGGGTTATCAAGGCTGCATTCCAGGGTTCCCAATGGACCCATCTATAGGAATGGGTTCATAAAAAACTATAGTACAAACAGAAATAATGTAAAGACTGACAAATTGCTTTCTGTGGGGGGTAGGGAGAGGGAAGTAAGATTAGAAGAAAAATTGTAATACTCAAAATAAATAAAATCTTTAATAAAAAAAAGAAAAGAAAAACTATGGTACAACAGGAGACCAGTGGTCCAAATAATCCTGTATCTGTCCCCAATCATCACGTATTGAACATGAAAACCAATCCCCCAAGAACAAATCAAATAACAAAGTCATCTACAAAAGAAGAGAATATTTCTTCCTGTTGCAAATAATCAATCTATATCCTATGAATCAGATAAGCTTCATAATTCTTATCCTAATAATGAAAGGAAGTGAACAACTATAGATGCATTTTATTATTCAAGGAAACTGATTTTAGAGTAGTACCCATGTGTCCCAGAGCATGATGTAATTTGTTTGGCAGAAACTTTTTATTCATATATCTGTTCAATTTTTTTTTCAATCCATAAGTTATCAGAGTCAGAGGAGGGCTTTCCTTTGTGTGTTAGTATAGTACATGAATGAATGTGTATATAAATGAATTCACCAAATATTTATTAGACTTCTATTGTTTTCAGGTCATTGTCTTAGGTACTGAAGTAGATGAAAATTTAGATAACACAGAGCTGGCCTCCAGTGAACCATACAGTCTAGAAAAGTGAGGTGATATTTCCATAAATAACAGTAATAAAAAAGGAAATGTTTAAGACTGTAAGTTGTAGAGCAGATGCCAATCTGCATTGGTTGGTAAATGAAAGTCCTCATCAAGAGCTTCCAACACCAATTAATTCCCAGGAGTTTATAAGAGAGGTGCAAATAAAGTGTTCAGTGAATGTGAAAGGAGGAAGGTATTTCTGATTGTGTAATATTGTAGAAGGTTGCATGTGAGTTGGACTTTAAAGGATGAATAGGAATCCATCAACTGGAAAGATTGTTCCAGGTACAGTTAAAAAATAAAGTTAATAAAGTTAAAAAAAAAGGTGGGGAAAAAATAGATGCTTATAAGAAGCAATGAATAGTTCAATGTGAGTAGAGCATAGAAAATGTAAAGAGAAATAGTATATTTGTTCAGTTATTTTTCAATTGTGTCTTAGTCTTTGTGGCCCCTCTTGGGGTTTTCTTGGCAAAAAAAGAATGTAGTGGTTTGCCATTTTTTTCTCCAGTTCATTTTACTGATGAGAAAACTGAGGTATACAAGGGTAAATGACTTGCCCAGGGTCATGCAATTTAGTAAGTGTCTTGTGCCAGAGTTGAACTCAGGAAGAGGAGTCTTCCTGATTCCAGACTCAGTGCTCTATCCATTGTACCATCTAGCTGTGAAAGAAGAATAAAAACATAAAAGTGATACCAGAAGGTATAAAGAGCAAGACTAAGGTGTTCAAACTTATTAATAAGTAAGAGGAAGGGGACAGCTAGGTGCCACAGTGTATAGAACACTGGCCCTGGATTCAGGAGGACCTGAGTTCAAATTTGACCTTAGACACTTAATAATTGCCTAGCTGTGTGATCTTGGATAAGTAACTTAACCCCATTGCCTAAAATAAATTAAAAATAAAAAGGAATAAGTAATAGGAAACTAGTCTAAAGTTTTGATAGAGGAATAAATGACCATGTCTAGACTAGTCTGGCATGAAGAATGCATTGTAAAGTGGGAGAGTGGTCAATTTAGGTGATGTGTGTACAATCATGGTAAACCAATTTCCCCATTATTCATGCTGTGAAAGAAGAATAAGAATAAAAGGGAAGAACTACAAAAAAGAAAAAAAAAACCCAAAAGCTAATATGGTATGTTTTGATCTTCATTCAGACTCCACTTCTTTTTTTGTATGTGGATAGCATTTAACATCATGAGTCTTTTGGAATTGTCTAGGACCATTGTATCATTGAAAAGAGCTAAATCAATCATAGTTGATCATTGCACAATGTTACCATTGTGTACAAAATTCTTCTGCTTCTGCTCACTTCACTTATCAATTTATATGTCTTTCCAGGTTTTTCTGAAATCTGCCTGCTCATCATTTCTTATAGCACAAGAGTATTTGTAAACCACAACTTGTTCAATCATTCCCTAGTTGATGGGCATCCCTTCAAAGTCCAATTCTTTGCCACCATAAAAAGAGCTACTATAAACACTTTTTTACAAGTGTGTTCTTTTTCCCTTTTCCCTCTTTGGAATTCAAACCTAGTAGTAGCTGAATCAAAAGTATGCACAGTTTTATAATCCTCTGAGCATAGTTCAAAATTGTTCTTCAGAATGGTTAGATCAGTTCACAACTTCACCAACAATGTATTAGTGTTTCATTTTGGGGAGGGTGGTCTTGGACAGATCTGCTAGGAGATTGTTGTAGTAGTCTGGGTAGGTGGCAGTTAAGGGACCCTACCAAGATGGTAGCTAAGGAAAAAGAGATATGGTAGAGCTTTTTACAGATGGAATTGACAGAACATATCAAATGATTGGGAAAAAAAGAGCAAAAAATAAAAATAAAAAAATACATCAAGATTTCAAGACCTAATGGTAGCATTGACTGAAACAACAGAAGGACAAGATTTTGAGGGAAAGAAAATAAACCTGGTTTGGGACTTGCTAAGTTTGAAATGGCAGTGGGATATCATGGTAGATAGATGGGTTTTATAGAAGGGATCAGTTAGAGAAGTGGAAGAAGAACCAAGAAAATGTCGTATCCTTGAGTCAATAAAGATGAGTATATTGTGAAGGATACAGTGGTCAGTACCGTCATTTGTTTACAGAGAGGTCAAGTTATGAAAACTGAAAAAAAAAAGGCTTCCCCAGAGCAGTGTGTCAATGTAATATCTAGGTTGGAATCTTGGCCAAGTTCTCTTCACTTCTACGGGATTCAGTCTCTGCATCTAAAATAGGAGTGGGAAGTTGAACTTTAGTGATTCACAATGTCCCTTCCAATACTGGAAATCAGTGACTTTTGAGAAAGTGTTTTCTTTCTTTCTTTCTTTCTCTTTCTTTCTTTCTTTCTTTCTTTCTTTCTTTCTTTCTTTCTTTCTTTCTTTCTTTCTTCCTTCCTTCCTTCCTTCCTTCCTTTCTTCCTTTCTTCCTTTCTTCCTTTCTTCCTCTCTCTCTCTCTCTCTCTCTCTCTCTCTCTCTCTCTCTCTCTCTCTCTCTCTCTCTTTCTTTCATTTTTTGCAAGGTAGTGGGGTTAAATGACTTGCCCAAGTCACACAGCTAGGTAATTATTAAGATTTGAGGTCAGATTTGAACTCAGGTCCTCCTGACTCCAGGGCCAGTGTTTTATCCATGCTACCACCTAGGTGCCCCTAAAAAGTGTTTTCAGTATAGAAATGAGAACAAAAACCTGCTCATATTTGTAAAAGGATGGGAAAAGAACTTGTTGAAAAGGCAGGATTGAAGATCATATGATTATGAATTTTTAGCTAGAATGGACCTTAGAGAGGACATAGTCCAAACCCTTCATTTTTCAGATGAGGAAATGAAGACTCAAAATAGATAAGTGCCTTACTAGAGGGTCATACAAAGCTAGTATTTGTGAGAGGAGAAATTTGAATCAGGTATTTTTGATTTCTTGGGCCAAATCACACTGCTTCTCCATTGAATAACAGAACATAAAATCTTAAAATAGAAAATAAGGGATAGGATCATGTATAGTTATAAAATAGCATTAGTTAAAAAGTACTTCAGAATTAGAAGAGAAACAGAGACTATTGGTGATAGTAAAATATTTTGAAGAGTGGACCAGTTTAGTTGAAAGATTTTTTTTAGCTGGCTTTAGCTGGCTCTCTAATAATTTTTAAGAGTGTGAGGTGAACCTGAGACTAAAAAAATTGATGATTGCTGATTTTTTAAAATTTTAATTTAATGTTTAATTTATAAAATAAAACAGGCATATCTAACATAATACAATAAAATTATATTTGTAAATGAAATGCAAGTCTGTAATGTTCAATTTATTATTACCTTCCAATATAATACAACTATTATACATTTTTTTCTTTTTTCTTCTCTTCCTTCCATCTTAGAGATAATAAATAATTAATAATTGATAATTGTTGATTGAAAATGACTAAAAGAGCAAGTATGTGCTCTGTAGTCAAGCAATCAATCAGCAAGAATATATAACTACAGGCCCTGGGTTAAATACTGAGGAGTCACAAAAAGGGCAAAAATAATAGAAAGAATGTATTAAATTAGACAGGTAGGGTCCAGTCGTCTCTCACAAGACCCTGCAAACCAGAGAGAAGTATTTAGAGTTGAGATATTAGGCTTGAGTCATTAAGAAATAAGTCAACAACTAAAAACCAAACACAACCCCCTAACTCATCCAAGCCCAATTCAAGGCCTTAATGTCCCCTATGAACACTTTAATGGGTTTTATGACCCCCTGATCACAAGACCAGAAAACTTCATGTTGACATTGTGACACTCTTTTACATTCTGCAGATGTTTCTGTCCACTTTGAATGATCTTTGCAGAATTTTGTTCTAGATGTCTGGATACCATGTTTGGATTAATACACATACACATTTTTTGGCCAAAAACTAAATAAAGAACAATAAGGAAAGAAAAATTAGCAAATTAATTAATACTTTTGATGAGCTCCCAATTTACAGAGCCAATTTTTATTAAATAAGCCCTTTTGCCTTGATTAAAGCTACAAATCTATAAAAGCAATTCTGACCCCTGATGTGAATTTCAAGATTTGTGGAAATTCAAATATCAAGACTAAAAAGTATTCATAAATTGGCAAAAGGTTTGCAGCAATCTGAGGGGTTAGATAGAAGAACCAAAGCAAGGCCTTTTGCTACCATAGCCAAGAAAAGGGGTAATAATAAATAGATTTCCTATTGGTATACTATGAATACCAAATATAACAATCAACTTAATTCCTCTTGTTTCTGGGATATAGTTATACTCTTGTTGAATCGCTGTTTAATTCTATGTTACATCAACTCTGTCCCTTTGTTTCCTGATAATAATTGCTATTATTCATAGACAGCTCATTGAAGTCTGTCTGACCATAACCACCTGGGGAAAACCATTAGTCCTGGCTTTTTTCACGACCCAGTATGATTCCCACCTTTTGCAGATCTTTCCCAAGACCAACTCCACACTCCCAGTCCCTTCCCTCTGATATCACTTTCTATATACCTTTCAAAAAATATTTTGCATGTACCCAGTTATTTACATATTAACTCCCCCCCCTTAGAAGATGAGCTCCTTGACAGCTCCCTGTTTTTATTTTTTGTGTGTCTGGCACCTGGTAAAAAGTATTTAATGAAGAAATGTTTCTGACTGGCTGACTTAGTCATTGGTCCTTTCTGAAGAGAAGGGAATAAGCAAACCTCTGTCTAAAGGAGAATTACTTTAACTTCCTTTGTTTTTAAAGATCATAAAATTCAAGTTCTCACAACATCTCATAAGCACTTTCTAGAAACATAGTCTATGGTTGGAAGGGACATCATCCAGCAGCATTCCACCCATTGTCTAAACAGTAATTTCCCTCTACAATATATCCACCAAGGGGTTATTCAGACCTAGAAGAATTAATTCATGAGTTCATTGTTGTAGTCTTCTGCTTAGCTCAAGTCATAAGCATCTTAACATTGGTGATATTTTGTCTTCTTACATAATGTGTTCAAATAAAGACATGTTTATCTAGTTCCTACTATGGGCAAGGGGAGGTAGCTAGATGACTCAGTAGATAAAGTACTGGACTTCAATTGTTCAAATCCATACTCAGATACTTACTAGCTGTGTGACCCTGGGAAGTCCCTTAACCTCTGTTTGTCTTAATCCTCCAGAGAAGGAAATAAATGGCAAATCATCACCTTATCTTTGCCAAAAAAAAACCTATGCACTCTATTGTTCAAGGGGTCATGAAGAGTCGAACATGATGGAAAGATTGAATAAATAAGTCCCTCAAAATCAGTCATGATCCATTGTGATATTTTTGAAGGGTTTTTTTTGCAAGGCAGTGGGGTTAAGTGGCTTGCCCAAGGCCACACAGCTAGGTAATTATTAAGTGTCTAAGGCTGGATTTGAACTCAGGTACTCCTGACTCCAGGGCCAGTGTTCTATCCACTGTGCAACCTAGCCACCCCACATTGTGATATTCTTAAAGATTTAGCTTCATTTGCAGAGGGAAAGATTTCCATATTAAGTCCTTAACATACCCTGGACTTGATAAAATTAATAAAGTCACAGAGGTGTGAGTTGTAAATTAATTTACAAACTCCTCTAGTGATAAATTAAGCATTTGTGTAATAATTTTTGGTTAACTAGTAACTCGAAGTGTTTGCTGGATTTTTCCCCCTAAGGGGTAGATATTAAGTGCTTCATAAAGGTATGGAAACAATTGTCACATCAACACAAGTATCTAACTTGACTAAGGAGGTATCTCAGCTGCCCACGAGTTTCAGGACCTTAGGTTGCCCCCCAATCCGCTTCAGTGCAAAAACAAAAAAACCCTGAATTTTTTTTTAATCCCATAATCACCAATCACTAAACAGTTTCAGTTTTTCTTCTGAGCACAAAGGGAGTCTGTGGCAGTCATCCAAGAACAACAATTAGCCCTCCAGAAGGCAGTGAGTAATTATTAAAAGCCACAATGGCAGCTAACAAGGATGATGTCATAATTAGATCCCTGGTCTTAATAGGGATCCCCAGGGTCTAAGCATAGGCAGTCAAGTTCTTGAGAAAGGCAAAAAACAGTTGTGTTGCTTAATGATTTTTTTTTTTAGAGTCCACTCTATAGAGGCAATGTCCCCACACAAAAGGATTAGAGTACAAATACTGTTCCTGAAAAGAGGAGCTGGTGACCAGCCCCTAGAGAATCGTGAATTTAAGACTATGAACCCAGATATTGGTGGGGGGGAGCTTCTAAATCTTCCATTTGTAAGAATTTTTAGCTATCATACCTATACTTCTAGCTTATTTTCCTGACTGAAATGCTTTGAAATTTTCCAGATTTTAGGTAGTTTATTTTCTAGAAGTATAGAAAGACTTGAATGAATCATGATTCATATGGAATAGGCTACAGATCTAGTATTTCTAGCCTAAGTTCAGGGAATAGATTTCAGACAGCCTATGAACTTGGATGGGGAAAAATATCTTTATTTTCTCAAACTTCTAATTAAAAATTAGCACTTATTTCAATTATTTAAAAACATGATTCAGGTTCTTAGACTTCATCAGATTACAAATGGAGTGCAGGATACAAAAAAAGGTTAAGAATCCTGCTCTCAATAGAAAGTACCATGGTATGGAGGAAAGAACCCTGGATTTGTAGTTAGGACTTGGGTTCAAATCCCAACACTAGTATTTATGACCTTTTATTGTTTGACTAACTAGGTTTCCATTTTTTTTAGATGTAAAATGAGGGAGTTAGATCAGCTATTCTCTTAGATTTCATCTAGTTCTGAATCCTATGATCCTGGTGATTTCCTAATGACTGGTCCCTTCTCATTCTAAATCTAGAATCCTGTTTTCCAACATTGAAGAATTCACATGTCTATAATTCATTAAATTCCACAAAAGATTGATTAAACCTTTACTTGCAATGTTAGAAGGTTAGAAATACTTGTTAGAATGTAATTTCCTTGAGAGTAAGAATTTGTTCTTCTTTTTATCTTCAGCATCTAGCTTTAGTACATAATAATTGTCTGTTCATTGATTAATTGTAGCAAAGCAAAAGGAACTAGGGAGTTGTAATTCAGGGAAGCAGATTTAACTAAATAAATACCATTGAAATTTAGTATGATGAGAACCATGAATTACTTAATTCAAAATAAAAAATATAGATAAGAAGGAAAAGATAACATTTTATATTAAAAGAATGTTATGTGGGAAAATCTTTGAACTGGATGGAGGAATATATAGTAGAAAACATTTTAGCAAAGATTAATAATGAAGGCAAAAACTTTTTTTTTCATTAGACTATGCTATAGTCCACTTTGACAGAAAAAGAAAATAGATGAGAAATAGAAGAAACTAATCCCACACCTGGCAAAAAAATGCTATTGTAATTATGAGAGACCAGTAGTCATCTATAAAAGTTCTCTCTGCTAAAAGTATGAGATGTAATAGCTTCTTGACTTATCTTAATGATAATTCCATCCTGACTCCCTGACAAGTTTATCATATTTGCAGATAGGAAGGTTAGCTAACACCTCAGATGTTAGTCAGGAGCCAAAGCTGAGAGAGAATGATTTTATTGGGGGAAACATGGGGACCAAATCATAGTCCAATCTCCTGCACTAAGCATTCACTGTCCTATCAAATGTTGCATCTCCTGAGGGATGTTGACCTGGGACTTCTCTCTCATTGTTGTTCTCATTTTTCATACTAGCTCCATCTAACACAATCCTCAAATTTATGAACTAAACAAAATCTCAAAAGCCAGTTTTAACCCATACCTAACCAAAACGCAATATATCCCCTAACAAGTAGCCTTCCTAGAACTTCCTGCAATAACTGGGAGATGGCTCCTCCCAGAGCAGTCTATCTGACTCTTGTTCTAATTGTTAAGACTGTTTTTTTCCTTTGTCTCATGCCTAGAATTAATTGTTTCTCTACCCCTCCCATTCATTTCTCCTAGTTCTGCCCTCCTTTCAAACACTTGAAAACAGCGATCAAATCCTGATTCAAATCCTGACTGCATTACTAAACAGTTCTGTGAACATAGGCAAGTCACTTAACTTTCACTGTAAAAATCTAAATCAAGGATCTTTTGTCCCCTCTAAGTGTTTTTGCTTCCAAGCTAAGCATCTCCAATTCACTGACCACTTTCCAGTTCACTCTTCTAGTCAGTAAGGATAGAGGGAATACAAGAAGGCTGGAGTTTTTTTCCTTCCCCATCCCCAACCTCACACCCTTCAAGCTAATTTCTTCTCAGAAGTTTGGACAGAGGTTTCAACCACTCAAACCACCAGATGCTCAAATCTCCAAGTCCAAATTAGCTATCTGGTTTAATAGAAACTTCACAAAGCATAAACAACTCAACCAATTTAAACACTTCCTTCCACATCTCTTTGACTTGCCTTTGATTGATTTTTCCAAAAGAGACATCCAGACCTTCTTTACACAAGTCTGATTGATCTATTTGTTTTCACCTGATAAAGGTATCTGGGCTAAGTAGATTAGGGTGATTGATTTATTAAATCAGCCCCCACCCTTACAGACATAAACTAGCAAAAGCAAATCTAAACTAATCTTTTTATTGTCTTTAGCATTTATTGCCAGTCCAATCTCTATCTCTAAGTTTTAGTGCTTGGCATAATTCTTAAAAGAAATATGTTCTTTTTTGTTTTACATACTCACTTGACTTTTTGTCTGTGTTTTATGTGTCTTTTTTAAAATTTGAGTTTATTGTTGAGTTCCCTCTGCCTAAAACTTCATAGCCTGCAAACAGGAAACCCACACCACATAGAATCATAGGATTTGGAAAACATCTAGTCTGGCCCTCTCATTTTTCAAATGGGACACAGAAAGAAAGTGACTTGCTCAAGTCCACCCAGGTTAAAAGCAGAGCTGAGATTCAATCCTAGGAACTGCAATTGAAAATTAATTGCTCTTTCTTCTTTGTGATACCCTCTAGTTGGGATTGTTCCTAGCTACTTAAAGGGAAGTTATTGGCCACTCACAACATGGTATAGTGAAGAGGGAGTTGTATTTGGACTCAGGAAGACTTGAGGTCAAATCCTGCCTCTGATATGAAATGGGCAAGACATTAAAAGCCCAAGTTTCAGGGAAAGGATCAGCTGTATTGGGAGAAATTTCCTATTAGCAATGTAATACACAAAGGAAAGCAAGAGTTTGGTATTTATTCATGAAACAACACTATTGTTCAATTAAAAACCAGGAGGGATGGGAATTCAGGGAAGCCTGGTGGGATTTGCATGAACTGATGCTGAGTGAGATGAGCAGAACCAGAAGAACATTGTACACCCTAACAGCAACATGGGGGTGATGATCAACCTTGATGGACTTGCTCATTTCACCAGTGCAACTATCAGGGACAACTTTAGGGTTTCTGCAATGGAGAATACCATCTATATCCAAAGCAAGAAATATGGAGTTTAAACAAAGACCAAAGACTATTAAATACCTTTAATTTTTTTTAAAAAGTATCTTATGTAATTTTACTATGTCTTATATTTTATTTTTTTCTATCATCATCTTCTATCATCATGATAGATTTCTCTGTCATCACATTCAACCTAGATCAATGTGTATACCATGGAAACAATGTAAAAACTAACAAACTGCCTTCTGGGGGGTGTGGGGGGAGGGAAGTGAGATTAGGGGGGAAAAATTGTAAAACTCAAAAATAAATAAAATCTTTCTAAAAAAAGAGTTTGGTTTTTAGAGGGGTGAGGTGGGGGTGGGAGACAGTGAGAGAGAGAGAGAGAGAAAGACAGACAGACAGAGAGAGAGAGAGAGAGAGAGAAAGAGAGAGATCTGGAGACATTTTCCTTTTTTGGCTCCTTGTTCATGTGTTCTCTCTTTAATCTTCCTAGGGAATGGCATTTACACTGGAAGAAAGACTGCAACTTGGCATCCATGGCCTAATACCCCCTTGCTTCTTGAGCCAAGATGTCCAGCTCCTCCGGGTGATGAGATACTATGAGAAACAGCCCAGTGATCTGGACAAGTATGTTGAGAATGTCCATGCTATTAACTCTTCCCCTAGCCTTTCCAATCCTACAATCTGAGTCTTTCAATTTAACAAATATTTATTCAACACCTCCTGAATTGGGGTTGGGGTGAAGACAGAAGAATAACTTGTTCTCGAGGGTCTTACAATTTCCTAGGAAAGATCAGACAATATGTGAGTCAGCCACAGAATCGCAGAAATCATTGAATCCAACCAGTGACTAAAACAAAATCTTCTCCACAGTGTACCTGAAAAAATGGTCATCTGACCTTCAGTTGAAAACTTCCTGGGACAGAGACCCCCACTATTTATTGAGGTGGTCCATTCCAAATTGTTAGGAAGCTTCTTACTTACATGAAACCAAACTTCTCTGTTCCTATTCCTCCTAACTCTGACTCCAAGGAGTATACCACAGCAAGCTTAGAACCAGTACAAATATGTAATATTGGGCCATGGGTGAAACATCTCTTTTTCTTTAGCAATCTTCCACATTTGAGGAGCCCAGTAACATATTGCTCTCTCCACTTTTCTCTGTTACTTGGAAACTTGCTCTTAGTAAGGAATCTAATATCATTTTTTACAAGAATATACATTTATCAATGTGCTAATAACACTCCAAGGGGGTATTTGAATTTCAAGCCTTCTCTGTACTTGTAGAAGGAAATGGTTTAAAGACCTCTTGTAAAAAAAAAAAGACCTCTTGTAAAGGGAAAGCTCACTGACCAAAATTCCTAATAAGATATATTCAGATTTGGGTGGATAGAGGTATTATTTGTGGGGAAGAGCCCACTGAAATAATCCTGCAGATGAATTTTTCCCCTGCCTTTGCTCAAAAAAGGAAGATTCAGTTTCCCCACAGACATTGTCCCACATGTACCACCAATAACCCAAAGTTTGATGTTCTTCTGACATTCCCTGTAGACTCTCCTGTGGCCATGCACAGCAAACATCATGTTGGCTCTAACAGTGACCTTGGTTTCTTTCTCTTCCCCTTTTAAGGTACATCATTCTCATGACACTCCAAGACAGGAATGAGAAACTTTTCTACCGAGTACTTACATCAGATGTGGAGAAGTTCATGCCCATCGTCTATACCCCTACAGTGGGGCTGGCATGTCAGCAGTATGGCCTGACCTTCCGTAGGCCACGGTGAGTGGAATGGATGAAAACAAGGGGATGTATTCATAGAAAATGTCTGTGGCCTAGGAGTGCTCTCCCTTCAACAGGTTACTAACATGTAAGGGTGACCATAAGATACAGTACCAGCCCAACTTGTAACTTAGACACTGAATGGTCTTTCCCTTTCTTCCCTCCTTTGCTACTCCCTTCCTTCCCTTCCCTTACCCCCTTTCTTCCTCTCTTATCTCCATTTCCCTCTCTTCCATTTTTCTACTCTCTGTCTTCTTTATTCCATTTCTTCCTAATACAAAGAAAGCTAGAAAGCTACATTTAGAGTCAAACGGTCTGAGTTTGAATTTTAGTTCTACCCCTTTACTAGATATGTGACTCCAGGCAGGTCACTTACTTTTGTGGGGCTCAGTTTCCATCTAGTGAAACAAGAGAATTGAACTAATTGGTTTCTCAGATCCATTCTAGCTTAACATCACAATGTAATGATATTTTACTCTTTTCTCATAAATGTGTGTATACAAATACATATGTATATTCTTATATTTAAAAGTAGATTTATATATTATATAAATAATATCTTATACTACTGTCAGGTAGATGATATGGATAGAATCCTAGACTTGGAGTCAGAAAGACTTAACGTCAAAGCTAATATCTGACACTTTGTATCTATGTGACCCTGGACAAGTCCCTAGCCTCTCACCCTTGAGTTTCTTTATCTGTAAAATAAAGATAAAAATAGTTCCTATCTTCTAGGGTTGTTGTGAAGATCAAATAAACTAACATATGGAAAGAGCTTTGCAAACTTTACAATACTATGTAAATGGTAGTTATCATTATCATCATTATATCTGTGACTTTCTGTTAATAACACATAAATAGAAGGGCATATTCCCTCAGGGTAGCTAGATGGTACAGTTTATAGAGCACTGGACTTGGTATTTGGGAGACTGATGTTTCTGAGTTCAAATGTGACCTCATATACTTACTAGCTATGTGACCTTGGACAAGTCACTTAAACCTGTTTGCCCCAGTTTCCTCATTTATAAAATGAACTAAAAAAAGAAATGGCCAACTGCTCCAGTTTCTCTACCAAGAAATGGTCAAATAGGATCATGAAGAGTCAGACACAATGGGAAAATGACTAAAAAATGTGTCCTCATTCAGGAACAGTTGCTTTATAGAAGTATACTATCCAGAGCATGGTATTTATATAAGCCACCAGTATAAATTCAAGTTTCAACTACTCTAGATGACTTCCATTGCTTAGATCCTGGACGAACTTTGAACTTCTAGGTCTCAAGTCATTTTTCAGTTTACCTGAATCTACATAGATAGGATTCAACTCTTTCCTTTTTGGAGCCATGCTTGAGTTTCCATTGTCTAAGGATATAATTTATTCCATGTAAATTAATAATTTATATGGCTTGCTGCCCCCATTCCCGCAGGATTTCACTCTCTTCCCCAGTCTTAAGAAATCAGAAAAACTGGCTCACTTATGTATAGATTAAGTCATATTTACTAAAGAAAATTAAAATCCAAGAGGTACAGGGTTAAAACTCACTGTGGCTTTAGAAAGCCATAGTCACTGGTTGGGGAGTCGAAACTTTCTTGTGTTTACTTTCTTGTGTTCTGTTTCTCATTATCATCACCGAGACAAGTGGATCTAAGTGGTCTTTATATCAAGCATGTTTGATCTGAGAGTCACAAAGGTGTGTGTGTGTGTGTGTGTGTTAGGATTAGTATGGTGGCTATTCTCATTCCAACCACATTGTCTGCTTCCACCTCAGAAGAGCAAGACATTGAGCCTTCTGACCAAAGGAGTGAGCATTCTCATAAATAGAAGAACAGGTAAAAAAGTGCAATACTATCCATTCAAAATTCCTGCTAGAGTTCAAAAGATATGTTTATCTTCCTACTTGGTCCTTTACAACATGCAAGGACTTTTCTTCACCCTAACTGCCATATTTCCTTTGTGTTTAAAGAAAATGAAAGAATGCAGAAGGTACCTGAGTCTGCTAAGGAGCTGTCAATTGCTACATTGTTATGTGAATACATGTTATAATTATGCATTTATATAGTTCTGTGGAGAAATATTAATTGTAAGCACAAGTATGTGACTTTTTATCATTAGTAATCTGGGAAATCTTTAAAGCAGAAACTATTGTGGAGTTTAAAAGGATATGGAGACCCAATTCCATGTTTTTCTCTTATATAAAGTTGTCTGCAGTTCAAAATGAGTCAATTCATTCAATATTCATTCTACAAACATTAGCTTAGCCTCTAATCTTTGCAAGGCAGTGTGTTAGATGCTGAGGGTTATGCAAAGTTGATTAAAGCACAATCCCTACCTTCCAAGAGTTCTTCATATCTTAAAAGTAATTTAAATACACAAATAGCCACAATGCACACAGATTGTGGTAAGTTCATGGGAGAGGAACAAAGTGCTACAAGAGCCCTAGGAAGGTCAAGGGCTGGCATCATGTTCTTACGTCTCTTCTGTTTTGTTCCCCTTCCCACTTTTTTTCTTCTGTGGAACAACAAAGACTTTCTTTTATGTCTCTGACTCATAAGGAAGACAGCTTTCTTTTGCTACAGAAGCAAGCAGGGCTGTTTGCACATTCACATATGGCGTACCATTGCAAAGATGCTCAGCTGCTGAATGCAGCCTGGTTTTAGCAGAAAAAAGGAAAATCTTAATAGTTCATTCATATTTTTTTTTCAAATTTGAAAACCTATACTGATTGTGAAATTGGAAAGCCTCTGGCTCATGTTACTTTTTTTTTTTTTTTTTTTTACATATTAGATCCTCTTTCTTCCCAAGTTTCAAGAAAGAAACATCACTTCTTTTTTTACCTTGTGTCCTGGTAGAAAAACTTGCTGAACTTCTAGAGTCAGAATACTTAGTTTCAAGTCCCAGTTCTTCTGTTAATGCCATGTATGACCTTGGGCAAATTGTTTATGCTCTCTGAGACTCAGTTTTCCCATTTACAAAAATGGGAATAATAATACTCATACTACCTCCCTTACAAAGTTGTAGTGATTGTATGAGATAGTATATATATCTTAACCTTTAACCTGTGTATGGAACCTTTAAAAATATATTTTGATAATTATATTTCAGTAGAATTGATTTCTTTGTAATTCTATATCTTTAATTTCATCAACTTATTCTAGTCTGAGAAAGGGTCCATAGGCTCGGGCAGACTGTCAGAAGGGTCCATGACAAAATTAAGAATTCCTGACATAAATGTAAGAATTCTAGCATTGGAAAATATAATATAAATATAAACTCTGATTATTAATAATAACACAAGGTAAAGAAAAGTCCCAGAATACATTTATTAACAAAAAGAAAATTGCAAAAGAAAACATATCATTATATCTTTTAACTGTAGGCATGAACTCAATATATTTATTATTCATCTGCCAAGTGATTTTTTTCCCTCACCTCTTTTATGTTATTTTCTCTTAGCTTGAACTTTAGTCAATCCATTAGTTGAACTCCATCTACCCACATTCATTCTTGTAGCCACTGCAATACTAGCAGTCCTCAGGGGCATATAGCAGCTTCCCACTAAATATAACTTTTTTTTTCATCCATGGACTTGACAGCACTTTCTAGAGTTATGGAATCTCAGGGATGAAAAGGTGCTCAGGTCTTCTAGTCCAATCATAGTAGAATGGAAAGAGAACTGGATTTGAAATCATTTGAATTCTATCTCTGCTACTTGCTACCAGTATGATCTTGGACGAATCATCTACACTTGTCAGACAAAGGGAAGGAGAGAAAGAGAATATATATTTACTTGTCCCTACCACATGCCAGTCAGCATGATAACTAAGCATTTTATAAATAATATCTCATTTGAAGTCTTTATAGCTTCAAATCTGTGTTTCTAAGGAAATGAATCCACTCTATAATATGCCCAGCAAGTAACCGCAGGACAATTGGCCCATACTTTTAGAAAAATATTATAACAATAGCATAAGCTTGTATACATAAATGTAATATATGTAGTGTAGAGAAAGGGAAATTTGTCAGGACATCCCTTAAACAACTTATTCTCTGCCTAATCTCTGCCTACCTGGAAATTCAAAGTAAACCCCACTGGCTGGGATTGTGAACTGTCATTTTTCAGAGTTCAGACCCACAGGCTACCTCTTAGTTGTCCCCCCGCCCCCCAGGCACTTAACCTGTGAATTGGAGTTATTGTTGTAGCCAAGATACCTTTCATGTTTATCTCCACCCCTCAGGTTAACTTGTCATTAGCAGCAGATCCCATTTACCTCTTAGGAATGGAATTCAGATAGCTCAGTCTTGGAAATATACCCAGATCAGTATCAGAGACTCCTCACAGAACAAGAAATAGTCCATATGTTAATTAAAAATATTAAAATAATGGTAGCTCATATACATAAAATGCCTTGTGGTTTACAAAACCCTTAACATCTCTATGAGGGCTAATTGTTCAAATATTATTCTCCAATTTGATGGATGAGAAATTAAGCACTTGGTTATAATTACGTAGATAATATAAGAGTCAAGACTTCAAACTTTTGGTTTCATGTCCATTGCTCTCTGCTTTTCCTTGTTCCGTCTTCACTTAAATATGTCCCTGTTATACCAGGCAAGGAAAGAAGGGTAGGGAGCAGGATAAATTGAGGTTAGAAGTAAAAATATACTGTCTCTTTGGATATATTTGTGAAGGAAAGAAAATCAGAAAATCAGAAATATTCTCTTCTACTTTATCAAGCTGAGTGTTGGTCCTATCAAAATTTTATATGAGCTAACTTTTAACTAAAATAGCAGAATTTTAGAGAAATTTTTGGGTAAATTTGATTTATGATTCCACAAAAATTTGTAACAAATACACCATCCATGCTGGCAAAGAATTTTGACCTTCAGTAGGCTATTCATAAGACTTCTTTAGAAAGGGGGGGGGGGGGAAGATAGCCTTTAAATGGGAAGGCTGCCATTGAACCATCAGACTGAAGTATTGTCCTACATTCTTAGGACAGGAAAGAATCATGTTGGCGTGTGCAATTAACTCCCCTGCTTTTTGGCAGAATTCTATTTTAATTCATCTATTTTAAAACATTTTTGAGAAATAGTTTTTGATATGCTTCAAAGTTAGCTTAACCTCCCTTTGCTGGCTGGGGGGGGGGGGGGGGGGGAGAGGGATGTGGGAAGGAGGGAGGGACTCAGTATTGTGATGCTTAAGGGCTCTGCTTTTAAGAAGTTCTTTCTCTGATCAAAGTCCCAGGGTGACTGAATCTTAGATTAAGGATTTCAGAGGCCATAGAACCTTACTTATATCTGATTTATATAAGATCTCTTTTATCTCATAACTTGTATGACTCATCTATCTTCAGATGAATTCAGTCAGTGATAACCCATTCCACTTTTAGAGCAATCTAATTGTCAGTTGTTGTTATTCCTTACATCAAGACTAAATTTTCTTGTCTGTAATTTCAAACCATTGCCCCTAATTCTGCTCTTTGGGGCTAAAAAGAACAAATCTAAACCCTTTGTCCATGTGATAGCCCTTCAAATACTTGTAAACTCCTAGAATGTCCCTCTCATCTTTCTTTCAGACTTTCTTTTCAAATAGCAATCTGAAGACTTTGTTAAGCTCCTACAGACCAGTGTTAAACCCTGGGATTACAAAGAAAATAAAAACAATCCTTGTTCTCAAAGAACTCACATTTTAATAATGGAAAGACATGCAAACAACTATATACATATAAGATATAAATGTACAGGGTAGATCAATGAGTCAGTCAACAGGCTAAATCTTCTGTATTCTAGAAACTGGGCTAAGTACCAAGGAAGGCAAGAGATGGTCCCTGCTCTCAAGGAGCTCATAATCTGCTGGGAGACACAACATGCAAATCAGTATGTCCAGACAAGCTCTATAAAATTTAGAATGGAGAGAACTGAAAAAGTTATCTCAAAGAGAAGACATTCCCGTTAAAAGGACTGGGAAAGACTTCTTACAGAAGGTGAAGTCTGAGCTGTCTTAAATGCCTTCAACTAAGGCTCATATGATAGAAACACAAGGCTCTTCACCAGTCTCTACCTTGTCACTAACCTTTCTTAACTTTGTCACCCTACACTGACCTCAGAATTCCGGATACACTCCAAATAGGGTATTCAAATAGTGTATCCAAACTGGATTATCGCCTGCTTAATCACTATGAAATGGTTCTTTACAGTTTACTGTTCTTCAAAACCACCCTGTGAGGTAAGGCAGTGTGTTCTTGTGTGTGTGTGTATGTGTATATGTTTGTTCTAATATGGAGAAGGAGGAATACTACAAAGATGAAATCAGATCCAGACTGTCACAATCATGTTAGCTGAGTTCATTTTAGTTGTTGTCACAATAGTGATGGTACTCAAATATAACACAGAAAACCTAAAAGTGAATAGTCAGTCAAGTCTCTGTGATCCAAAAATTATCTTCCTAGTGACCAGTCTTCTAGTGGTAAGCCTCTCTGAACTTAGCTAGGCTGGTCTTTAATCAACAGAAAAACAGTCTATCTCCTAACTCAAAGTCATTCCTTCTTTGGATTTACTAAAATGTGGGTTCTGATGGTAGTCTTTGAAAATTCAAAGGCATCCCCATAGTCTAATTAAGCATTGGAATCACACTTTAGTGACAAGTCTCTAGATAAGCATAGTTTAAATTCATTAAATTATAAGCTATTGGAGTTGAACTGAAAAGAGTTCTTGGACTTGGGGATAGAGAGATTTCAAATCCCAACTTTCTCATTTACTTTGAGCACATGATTTAATCTTTCTGAGTTCAATTTCTCTATTTATTAAATGGATAAAGTAACTGCTTATCTCAAAATATTGAATGTGAAAATGTCCTACGACTTTAGAGGGTTACAAAACTGTAAATTATCATTTTTGTCTTGTGATTATCAAATTTCAAAGCTGAAAGTTACCTTAGGAGTCATCTGTTCCATCCCATGCCCAAAACAAACCCTTACTAAAATATTTTTAACAAGTAGTTATGCAGACTTCAGTGGTGGAGGGTGTGAATCCACTACCTCTGAGGGCTGCCCTGTCCTATTCCCCCTCTGGACAGATTGAATGGTCAGGAAATTCTTGACATCAAGCTTAAATTTAACGTTTTTTTGAGATTTTTCACTCCATGGCTCCTGGTTGTAGCCTCTGTTCTGCCAAACAAAATGAGACTAATCATTCTTCCAAATGTTGATTCCTCAGACACTTGAAGACAGTTAACCTGTCTCCTGTGAGTCAGTAATTTTTCCAGGCTAGAGTCAGAGAATGGCAGGACTGGAAGGAGCTTTAAAGGTCATGTAGTTCCCACTGAACCTATGTGAACTCTAACTGGACTGAAGAACTAGATATAGTAATATATGGAACATTGATTACTTTGACCGTCACTGCCTAGAAGGCCAAGGAAGCTTTATTTTACCCTTTCTTCAGGGCTTCTAGGAATTGGAGGTGTCTAGACTCTTTACAAATGGCTCCAGCTTTTACTGAGGCTGGTCCTTCAATTGTAAGGGTGTATCTCCTATACTCCAGTTCCATTTTACTACTAATAGAGATGAACTTTTTCAAAGAAATATTTATTGCAGGGGTGGCTAGGTGGCACAGTGGATAAAGCACCGGCCCTGGAGTCAGGAATACCTGGGTTCAAATCCGGGCTCAGACACTTAATAATTACCTAGCTGTAGCTTGGGCAAGCTGCTTAAGCCCATTTTCCTTGCAAAATCCTAAAAACAAAATATTTCAAAGGTATAAATAATCACAAATATACAAATTTACTCTTCTGACACATTATACCACCTAGTCTGTAAGAAGGGAAAGGCAAGTAAGTTCACAGCTTAACTCAATTTCTATAGAGAACACAGTTCCAATTCCAAGCCCAAATCTCCCTTTAGATTTAAGTTCTAGTCACCATGACTATTTCAAGTTTCTGTACTGGGCTGGATAACTTCATGATCTTGCCTACAATCCTGAGTCCATGGTTGCCATGACTTGAACTTCTGAGTTCAGTGGGAGATAACTACTGAGTCCAGATAAGTAATGACAGAGACCCCTGGCCCATTTCTCAGAAATGGAGTGAAAGAGAGAGGTGGAAAGGTATTTCCCCCCTTCCAGTTCAGTTCAGGGTGATCTTACCCTCTAGAACAAGCTGTAAAATATTCAGGAAGGAAAACAATTATCCTAGTCTGGTCTGTTCTAAAGGCACAGCCTGTTCTGTCCACATAGCAAATCTCAGGAGACTGCACGCATCTACATGGTAGGAAAACACAGGATGCAAGGTGCCTCCATGTTAGACAATCTATGCATTCCCAAGGCAAGCTTCTTACATATGTCAAATGTAACTGAACAACCACCTATAGGCTTTCTTCATTTAAACATCTTAGAATGGTCCAAGAAATAAAAAAGGAAACATACATTTATTGAATATCTGTTCCTGTGCCAGATATTTGTAAAGAGCTTAGATTCTCTCAAAATACCTAGGAAGTAGTTTCTATTGTTATTCCCCATTTAACAGTTGAAGGAAACTGAGGCAGACAAAGATTAAATGATTTGCCCAAGGTCACACAGCTACTAAGTGTCAGAGGCCAGAATTGAACTCATCTGCCTTGCTCCAGGCCTAACTCTATCCACTAGTAACTCTAGAGGCCTAGGTAGGTTTCTTCAAATGTCTGTGTCTTGTATCTTGGACATTGGAAATTCCCAATGAGGCAATTCTCTTCACCAAATGTTGATCATCACCTGTTTTAGAGAATTTCCTGGAGATCTTGGAAATTGAGTGGTTTTTCTCAGAATTCTGCTACTATATTGGATTAGAGACCATATTTGAAACAAGTTCTTTGTGATGACAAAGCAAGTTCTCTCTCTTCTACAGCACATTATCTCTCAGGCAGAAACAGTCATTCCTCAGCTTTTTTTTTAATTTCTGGAACTTGTTTTACCTTTTTAAGAGTATTTTTCTATTGTCCCCAAAGGGCATGAACATATGTTTTTTTCCTAATTATTTCACAAATTTATCAAGGTTAATCATTTCTTTCAAGGTTCAATTTGATTTCCTATTTAAGTAATTGAAGATATTGGAGCACTAAGACTTAAGTCAATCCATTACAATACCATATTTTCCACTACCTAGATAATCTTGAGTAGGAGGTCCTTTTAATAGTCTAAGCTTCATTTTTCTCATCTGCAAAATGAGGAGGTTGAATTAAATGATTTGGAAGGTCCCTTTCCACCTTTGAGAGATCCTAAGATTCTTTAACCACCCTTCAGACCTACTCTGAAGCATAAAGCATCATTCATTTTTGCATAGTAGACAGAATAATGGACTTGAAATCAGAAAGACAGACCTCTGATTTTGAATCTTACCTCAAAGATTTACTAACTACATGATCCTGGATATGTTATTTAGCCTTGCACTACTTCAGTTCTCATATCTTTAAAAATGCAAATAATAATTATACATGCCACACATAGATGTTTTAAAACTGAAATGAGATAATGTATATAAAATTCTTTGCAGACCTTAGAGAGTTGAAAAACATTCAGCATGGTTATATGTTGGCATCTAGGTGACTTCATGGATAGATTTGTAGTCATAAATACCTGAGTTCAATTTCTGTCAGCTATTTACTAGCTGTGTAATCCTTGGAAAGTCACTTAATCTCTTTCTGCCTGTTTCCTTACTTTCAATATGGAGAGAATAGCATCTACCCATCAAGGTGGTTATGGGAATAAAATAATATAATAATTATAAATGTCTTACATGCCTTAGGATGCTAAATAAACATTAATTATTAATGATGTTGTTGTTATATAAAATAGAATGACCACTGGACTAGAAGTTTTGAAAACCTGCATTCTCATTCATCACAACTAGCTATGTGACCTAGAAAAATCACTTGACTTCTCTTCCTCTCATCTATAAGATAGGAATGATAATGCCTATGAAGTTTGTTGTGAGGATAGGATATGACAGGTCTTTGAAAAAGAATAGACTGGCATTTAACTATATGCAGAAAATGCAGAAAGAATTGGTGATTTAGTTTAATTTGTTGATCTCTGAGGTCCCTTTAACTCTGCCAACATAAATCGGATGTATTTTGGTTCCATTCATTTTTAAAGCATAGCTTTCCATCTGAATCCTAATGTCATATATACTTCAAGACCATACAATTCATAACCGGCTTCATTTTATGGATGAGAAAACCAATGCCCAAAGTTAATACATCATGACATTACTTTTCTAGGACGTGGCAGAAGTGGGACTCCTGTGATCTTTCATCTATGTTTGTAATTCTTTCCATGTCATTCTGCAGCTATAAATTCATGACTATCTGGCCTGTACTTCCATTTTGTCAACAAGGCTATCATTTTTGTCAAGAGGCTTGCTAAGATACAGATAAGATAGATGTACAGTAGTCCTCTGATTTGCTACTAGAGTAACCCTATCAGTTTAACTAACTGTATTTACAGTTACCTTACAAGGTATCTACCTAAGATGAAATACTGCCTGGAAATATACCTGAAAATTAAAGAATCTGGGGTTCAAGATTTCCCTTCTACTACTTATGTATTCTATCATTTGAATGATTATGCAATTCATTTTTTTCTTCTAGAGAATAGATTTTTAAGTTGGATGTCTTTCATCTGTTTTTGACCCAGCCTTCTCCCTGTCCTATGGGAAATTAAAGTTTAAATTTTTCTCCCAGAAGCTCTTATCTCCCACAAGATCAGCTGTGTAATCTTGGGCAAGTCTCTTTCTCTCAGGAGGCATCCATTTTCTCATTTCTGCATAAGGACATCAGACTAGGTCATCATTGACCTTGCATTCAGCTCAAACATTCTTTGGTTCTGTGGTGAGCTGGATAGAATAGCCCTGTGGATCAGCATGAGAGAGAAACCATTAGTGATGAGGAGATAGGCAAGGAAGGTTCCTTGACTCCTTCTAAGTCCTTGAAATGGTAAACATTCTTCTGAGCATTTCCCTGGAACAATGAAACTCCTTAAACAAATACTAATTCAGGCCAGCTGGACACTAAAATTAAAACTCTTGACAGGCCAGCAGCCCTGCTTTGCCTCATTGTAACTCAGAGGGAGATGCCAAAATAGCTGTCAAGACCTTGTTGCCCAGCAAGTGGAACTCTTTGGAGGATTCATCTTGTTTTCCTCTGTTAATATGTTCATTAACCCTTTTTCTCATTTTCTCTTTTTTTAAGGTCAAAGAGAGAAAGGTTATATTTATACTCCTCTAGATACAGGAGTGAGTTAAGAACACAAAACTGCAGATGCTTCCTAAGTAAGAGAAACAAAAAAGCAATTACTTAAACTTAATAGTTGTAGAGCACTGAGCTATGATGATAGAGACAAAAATCATAGATGAGACAGGTTTTTGCCTTCATGACTCCTACAATCCAAAAGCAGAATTCCTAAACTAAGATCTATGAACTTGTTTTAATATTTTGATAATTGCATTTCTTTCTTTTTTTTTTTAGGTTTTTTTTTGCAAGGCATTGGGGTTAAGTGACTTGCCCAGGGTGTTTGGCTAGGTAATTATTAAGTGTCTGAGACCAGATTTGAACCCAGGTACTCCTGACTCCAGGGCCGGTGCTTTATCCACTGCGCCACCTAGCTGCCCCGATAATTGCATTTCAATAAAATTTACTTTCATCCTATTTATTTTATTTTATGCCTTTAAAAACTGTTCAATAGGGGGTTCATGAGTTTCACCAAACTGCCTACCAAAGGAGTCCATGACACATAATAACCCTGGTCTTATAGGTGAGTAGCTATCTGACCATGAGCATGTCACTTAACCCTGCTTGTCTCAGTTCCTCAATCTGTAAAATAAGCTGATGAACCACTCTAGTGTCTTTGTCAAGATAATCTTTCAAAATGGGATCATTAAGATAAGACATGAATAAAAAAAAATCACTGAATAACAAATTACAGATGGTGAGATTTGAACTAAATCTTGAAAGAAGTCAGGAAGTAGAGTTAAGCAGAGAGAACATTCCAGGAATTGGGAAGGACTAGTGAAAATCCATAAAGCCTAGAGTTGTAAAATCATGTGTCAGGAGGTGAGTGTCATTGGATATGTAGAAGAGAGTAAACATATATAGCATATATAAGCATATATAGAGGAGAGTAAAGATGATTGGAAAAGGAAGAATGGGCCATGTTGTGAAGGGTTTTAAAATAAAAAAATGAAGACTTTTTAATTTCTCCTTGGAAGAGAAGGGAGGAGGGTTACATGGTTGGACTTTAGGAAGATCACTTTAGTAGCTGAATAAAGGGTGGATTTGAGTACAGAAAGACTTGAGATGGAAACAAAGACAAACCATATTCAGACAGAAGCTATGAGGGTTTGCACCAGGTAGTGGCTATGTGAGGGAATAGATGAGGGACATAATTGAGAGATCTTGTGAAGATAGCCACAAGAAGATCTGATAACAGATTGCTTTTATGTGAAATGAACAGGGGAGGAAGGAGGAAAGGATGTTCTAGGGAAAGGTATGAGCAAATTCTATCTTTTTTCTTTTACTCACTATTGTCAGATTAATCTTCCTAATAGCAGTAGTTTGGTTAGATCACAAAAACACAGAACCTCAGAACTGTCATGATCCTTCAAAGTCATTTAGTCCAACCTGAATTAGGAATCTCCTGATACAATGAATAATCCTCCTAAATTTAGGACATCAAACTTCAGCCCAAAATTTATCTTATTTCTCCTCCTTTATTATAAACTCTTTGAGAAAAAGGATTATTCTTTAATAGATTTTTTGCATTGCCCATTCTACCTAGGCCAAAGCTTGAACGTTGTCAGAGTTCAAGAAGTGTGTGTTGAATTTAATTAAATTACCCTGAATTTTGATGATGTCTTGAGACTTCAAGGCAACATAGATTTCTTTAGATGCTGCTCTTTTCACCTTGTAGGATGTATGCAGACTGTAACTCATTGAACTGTATAATGTCTTCCCAGCTAAGCAGGATGGTAGATTGTGACCTTTAAAGACTGATTACTTGTGAGAACAGATAAAGGCTAAGGTTGTTAGAGCAGAGAAGGGCAAAGGAAGACTCTGGATGAAGGGAAAGAAAGGGTATAGTGGGACAGAAATAATAACAACAATAAGCAATCAGTTTAGTTGAGCATATGGCTCAATATTTTCCCTGTCCTCGGGTACTGTACCTTCCCTCCTCAAAAATCTCCCATGGCTCATGTCCTCAACTTTACTTACCATATATCCTTTAGACTCCATAAATAATGTACTATTTGTATGTGTGTTAGATGATGTTGTATGTACAATTAGATGACACAGTGGACAGAGTGATGGGCCTGGAAGATAAGTCTTCCTGAGTTCAAATCCAGCCTTAGCCACGTACTAGTTTGTGTGTTCCTGTTTGCCTCAGTTTCCTCATGTGTAAAATGAACTGGAGAAGGAAGTGTACTCCAGTATTTTTGCTAAGAAAATCCCAAATGGAGTCATGACTGAAATGGATGAACAGCAGTAGCATATGTATGGGCAGGTCCACACATATACAAACATAGCATGTATTAATACATATGTTGGGAAATGTGAGGAATAACTGGGGATTCAATTTAGTGCTTCACATTTTACAAATTCCTGTCATCACAACAAACTTTGAAATAAATAGTACAATTACCATTATTCCCATTTTGCAAATGGGGAAACAAAGACTTAGAGAGATCACATCACTCAGCTAGCTGGTGGCAAAGCAGAGAGTAGAACCTGGGACTTTTGGTTCTAAATTATACAAATGGATAGACTTAAGTTGTCCAATAGTCATGTTAGTCCCGCCCAAGTATAGGGAAAGGGGGAAAATTAAGATCATTTAAAGCCAACTGAGACAACAATAGTCTTGGAAAGAGTTCTGTTCATGATTACATAAATCTGAGATCATTGGTGCTTGTGACAAGGGTAAGAAAACCATAAGACATGTTGGAACACACTTGTGAGACTTTTAGTCTTCAGAGAGCTCACAATATCAATGCATAAAAAAGGCAGAGAGAAACAAATGTATTAGTTCCCACTTCCTCTGAGGTTTGTGCATTCATTCTCTATGGCTGAAGAAAGTCAACAGTGGTGAAAGGACCAGAAAGTTTTCTTGGAAATTGAACAGAACCAATTAGCTCATATGCATTGATTCTATCTGCAAATGGGAGTTTCCACATATGAACCATAGCAAATGTAACATATAGCTCATCTTTTATGAATTTATGAATAGAAATTCCACTCCCCACAAAAGGCCAGCTGCCTTTTGCTAAGCACTCTACCTTAGGGATAATAAATTGAGAATGGAGTCATTCAGCACATTTCATGCAGACAATTTTAGGCTAGAATTTTATCATAACATGCTTTTTCAGGTTGATGCCCACAGTGTGTGGATCTGGAGTGAAAGGGGTCAGCCAAAGACCAACAAAACTAATCAAAAACATCATCTTATATTATAAAACATGGAATAATAATAATAATAATAGCAAAAGGAGCAACATTTACATAGAGCATACTGTGTACTAAGCATTTTACAATTATCTCATTTGATCCTCACAGCAAACCTGTGAGGTGGGTGTCATCAGTATCCTCATTTTACAGATGAAGAAACTGAGACAAATAGATTAAATAACTTCCTCAGGGGCATATAGCTAGAAAGTGTCTGAGGCTGGATTTGAACTCAAATCATCCTGACACCAGGTCTATCACTCTAACCAGTGTGCCACTTAGTTATGAGGACTCCAGAGTCTAATAATGAATGATTCCTTCAAGCTTCAAACAGCCTTCCTCTATATTTATCCTGCTCACTTTCGCTAGAAACTCCAAGTATCTCCTCATTCATATCAGTTTTATTTTAAGTAGAGTCTACTATATAACTATTCTGATATAAGAGAACTAAGTGGTGCAGTGGATAGGGTTCCCTGACAGAAGTCAAGAAGACTTATCTTCCTGAGTTCCAATCCAGCCTCACACACTGACTAGCTATGCAACCCTAGACAAAGTCACTTCACAGAAGGAAATGGCAAATCATTCCAGTATCTTTGCCAAAATCCCAAGAAAAAGTGTCAGACACTACTGAAACAATTCAACAACTCCACCTGGACTATTGCAATGGTCTCCTAACTGGTCGTCCTGCCTCAAGTCTCTCCCCCACTCCAATTTATTCTCCACATGGATGCCATTGTTATTTTCCTTACGCATAGATCTGATCATGTCATTTTCCTATAATAATTCCTTAATTGCAGCTTGGACAAATATTAACCTTAATTGCACTTAGGATAAAATAAACCCTTCCAACTCTTGAAACCCTTCACAACCTAGAAGCAAACTATTTCTCATCTTATTTTATATTACTCTCCCCTTTCTGCTTTCTGGGGGTCCAACAATACTGTGAATTTTTTTTTAGGTTTTTGCAAGGCAAATGGAGTTAAGTGGCTTGCCCAAGACCACACAGCTGGGTAATAATTATTAAGTGTCTGAGGCTGGATTTGAACTCATGCACTCCTGACTCCAGGGCCGGTGCTCTATCCACTGCGCCACCTAGCCACCCCTTGTGATCTATTTTCCATAGAAAGCATTGCCTGTCCCATCTGTCTGCCTTTGCATTGACCATTCCCCGTAGTTGGAAGGCAGACTTTACTTATCTTTATCCCATAGAGTCCTTTACTATCTTTAAGACATGATTCTAGCATTATCTAAAGTCTTTTCTATCCCTTTGCAAAAACCAATAACCTACCCACCTAATCTTTTACTTTTGAATTTATTTTATATTTATTCTCTCTATATGTATATTCTCCCCCATTGAATGTAAGCTCCACGATACCAGTGATGTTTCATGTATTGTCTTTTTATCTACAGTGATAGGCAAGGCATATATTTAATGAATCCTTGTTGATTGATTGGCTGAGAATTTCCAAACTCTCTAAAGGCAGAGCTCCCTAATAGAATGGGATCCATGGAATCCCTCATTTTTTGTCTCTCACCCTTCTTTCTCTGAACTTCATATCATTTATTCTCAGATATAGGATTGTCTAGGCTTTCTTCTTCTCTACTACAAATTCTAGTAGTGACTGGTCACAAGGTTCCCATCATTTCCACCCTGGCAACCAACCCCTTCCTATTATTGAGAATGAATCAACTGGGGCAGCTAGGTGATGCAGTAGATAGATTACCAGCCCTGGAGACAGGAGGACCTAAATTCAAATCTGACCTCAGACATTTAATAATTGCTTATCTGTATGTCCTTGGACAAATTACTTAATCCCATTGCCTTGCTAAAAACAAACAAACAAATAAACAAACCTGAGAATGAATCCAATAAGATAGGTATGGAGTAGAATTTCCCTTTGTTGGTTTCTCTACCTTTGGGAAGATGAAACTGTAGTCAACAAAAGTCAGGGACTTGTTTTACTTAGTTATGCTATTTTTGGCAGAGAAAGAGTGCCAGCAAATGTCTGGATAATTGAAGTCCTGCCTCACTACTTTAGAATGCTTCTCAGACTGATTCAAACTCTATTGTTTCCAAATTCTTATCTATTTTCTCCTTCCCTGCTTGTGACAAAATTGTTTCTACACATTTCTCCCTCCATTAATCTTCACCTAAATGCTCCTAACCCATCTTCCTTTTGTTGGTTCCTGGTTTTCTTCACATGAAAAAAAAATGTCTTCTTCATGTATCATGGCCATCACTGCCCACTCTGAGCTAATATGTTCCTTTATCTGCTCCCGGAGTTATATTGTTATGGGTTTCTAAATCATAAAATCTGCAGGAATATGAATGATACTTTTCTGCTTTTAAGGTCTCACAAAGTCCAAAGTATATATAACCATCTATATAACCATTTTGGTTATAAAATCTAGGACTAGTTCTTCTTTTGACTTCTGAGTCCTAACACCTGGAAAAGCATTAATCCTTGCCAGTAATCTCTGACATACACATATATACATACAATAACACATATACATACACACGCACACACAAAAATCTGCTGTTAAATATAGTTAATTTGGTTCCTTCTCCACCCTGCATCATGTGATCTGGCACATCCACAGATTGTGAACATATCATAATCTTATTCCAATCCAGCTGTCAATGCATCAGGACAAAAACACCCTTGAGCAAGATTTGTAGGCGAGACAGAGCAGATATTAAAAATAACCAGCATCCTCCCTATCTTGAGGGTGTGTGAAATGCTGACTCTTAGAACCAAGGCTGTTCCAGACCCAGATATGTTTGACATTCCTTAGCCAAACCCATTTGGACTATGTTGTTGGAAAGTCTCCAACAGTTGCAGAGGTAACACAAAATCTCTAGCTGGACCTGGTTAGGGTCTAGTTTGCATATCAGAAAGTTATGACCTTCTTTGTACCCATAGCTTTATGTTCCAGTGAGGAAAGCTCTGGATTGGAGAATCAGGGGACCTGAATTCTCATTCTGATTCTGATTTTGCTGTGTCACTAAGAATAAATTGCTTTGTCTCTCTGAGACAAATACCCCTTCCAAATCTTCAGTTATCTAATTTGCGCAGTATATTAACCCTTACTTCCTAGTTTACCTTGGTCGGACAGATCACTTAAAACCTTCCTGAGCCTCAATTTGTTCATCTATAAAGTAGGATGAGAATTACATTCACTATCTACTCCAGAAATTAGTTGGGAAGAAATTGCTTAAAAGACTATCTAAAAGGGGTGGCTAGGTGGCACAGTGGATAGAGCACCGGCCCTGGAGTCAGGAGTACCAGAGTTCAAATGTGACCTCAGACATTTTATTATTACCTAGCTGTGTAGCCTTAGGCAAGCCACTTCAACCCAATTGCCTTGCAAAAAAAAACCTAAAAAAAACTATCTAAAGATAAGCTGTGACTTTTTTCTGACAGTGGAAGACTATATATGCATCTCTATAAACAAAATTTTTCTTGATATATCTCTTTTAGAATTGAGGGTCCTATTCCAGATAAACTATTCAACTTAGAACATGTCACAGAATCTGTTTACCTTGACAGCTAAATGATAGGGAGGCTAAAACTGACCTAATGGAGGTGGTATGAGGAATGCTTCCAAGGGATAAAGTTGTTTAAATATCATTTGTCAGGAGTTTTTATTTTAGTCACTTAACTAGTATCTGGATCCCCTTGGAGGCTATGACCCTTCAGAGCAGAAGGGTGGAGAACAGAGAGATAATTTATTTTGGATCCTAATTTTCCTGAAGTTGGGGCCCTGGGGGACTATATTTGTTTGATAGTAGTATTTTTCTTTGACATTAGGTTATAAGTTTACACACAGAGAAAGTGGGTGTGTTATCAACTATTATATTAGCATTTTGGATAATTCAAAATACAGAAAGAGGTAAAATCATAAAAAATGGATAGCAGAAGCCATTTAGTCCAAACTCTAAAAAAGAATCACCTAGATAGCATGCCTAGCAAATGGTCATCAATTAATCAGTAAACATTCATTACATGCCAGACACTGTGCTAAGTATTAGGGATTCCCAAAGAGGCAAAAGATAATCCCTGCCCTCAAGGAACTCACAATCTAATGAATAAGGGAGACAGCATGCAAATAAAATATATATGGAGTAAGCTATATACAGGATAAAAAGGAAGTAATTAACAGAGGAAGTCATCCATTGTTTTCTTGGAAATCTCCACTCAGGGGGAAACTACTATTTTCCAAGGAAGCCCATCCCACTTGGGACAGGTTCTAAATATTAGTAAATTTTTCCTTACATCAAACCAAATTCTACTTCTCTATCTTTCATCTGTCCTTAGTTCTTCTTTCTGAAAAAATTTCTTCCCTGCAGTAGTCCATCAGAAACTTGAAAACAGCTATCCAGTTTTAATAAGTCATTTCCAGGCTAAACCTCTTCACCTCCTTCAATTATTCTCCATATGACATGGCCTCAGTTCCCCTTGAGATGCTGATTACCTGCCTCTGACTGTGATGTCTTAGCATCTTATGAAATCTGCTTTCCTGATAACAGTCATCCAGTAAATACAAAATAAAAAGAAGACAGGCTTACCAAACATGTTTGCCTCCATCATGAAGGCTGTCCAGAATTTCACTAAGAATTTAATTCACATTTTCTATAGAGATTTAAGATATGTGAAATACTTTTTTTGCAATAACCCCATGAAGTAAGAAGAATAAATATTTTTATTCCAATTTTACAATTGAGGAGATGGGCTCTCAGACTTTATGTATTGTCTGTGATCTCACCTATCAAGTGTATCTGAGGCAGAATTTGAACCCATCTCTCCAGACTCCAAGTCTAGGGCTTTATACCCTGTACTATGTAGATTTATAATCAGAACATTTTATAGCATCCTAAATAGATCCAGGTGCGGTTAAGTAGCACAGTGGATAGAGGATGGACCTGGAGCTCAAAAGGGACTCGAGCTCCAATCTGGTCTCAGACACAAGCTATATAACACTGGGCAAGTCACTTAACCCTATTTACCTCAGTTTCTTCCACCTATAAATGAGATGGACTAGAAAATGGTAAATAACACTAGTTTTTTGCCAAGAAAGCTCCAAACTGGGTCATAAAGAGTCAGCCATGACTGGAACAATAAAAAAAATAAGATCCATAATCATGCAGAAGATTTAAATGCTGAAAAACAGCATTGTCCAAAGAATAAGGTAATTGTGCAACTCACAGAGCTGTTCAAACATCTTGAACACATACTGTGGATGGACAGTGAGGTTTGCCCAGGAACAACTTTCCCAGAGAAAGGGAGTGAGCTAGGTTGCCTTTGAAAAATTGCTTTTAATTATTCCTAAATTCTCCTTGAATCAAAGGCTCTCCACCATTCTTCCAGTCATGTTTCTATGGTTATATAGCATAGAATACAACAGTCTCCAAAGAATTAATGTTGTATGTCAGCCAAAGGTCAATAGAGGTGCATGATAGGCATGGATGGGTTACAATATATTACCAATAAGGAACTGGGTCAGAGAATTCATATGTAGGATAGCTTCAGAAAGTTATGAAAAAGGAGTCTTGTTCATAAAGTGAGAAGGAGGGATTATCAATGGAAAACTCCAAATTAATACCTGTGCAATTAGAAGAGAAATGGAGGAAGGCCCCAGCATGTTAAATGGATTTGAAAAGACATGATCAAGATTACACAGGATGTAATTGCAATTTGAATCACTGGAATGTGTTCTCACCTTGGTAAGATCACAAATCCATCAAAGTAATAAAATGGAATTCCAGTGCCATTTTCTTAACACTTACTTTGTGGTTTTGACCAAAATATCGATTTGTGGGTATGTTACAGCTGTCAGGATCATTGGTTATCTACATGTGGCTGCAAAGGGAGGAAAATGAATGTTCTATACAGATGTGCAACACAGTCATTATTGTTATTCAGGATAGAAATCAATGTATTACATTAAATATGACAGGATGCTCTACATATGACTTCTCTGATTAAAAGAGAATTTCCCTCATAGTTTTAAAAAATTATATTTTGTCATTTTGATCTGACTCTGTCCTCCCTATTTTTGTGTCCCTGGTGATCTGTGCCATACTGATCAAGGGGATAGGTGTGGAAAGAATTTCTTTACCCTGAAGGAAATGTGTTTATCCAGGCAGACAGTTTAGCCCAATTTTCCCCTGGATAGTCCTGATCTTGATCTTGAATTAACTTTTGAGCACTGATCCTTCAATTTTGAAGTTTCTGTATCAGCAGCAGTGGGGGTGATATAGAGAGTACAATGTAGAGTTGTACTGCCTGATATTGGATCTTCTGTTATCTTAAACAAGCATTTTTTAACCTCTCTGGGTCACTGTGTCCTCATCTTCAAAAGAAGGGAGCTGAAAGAGATGGTTTCTGAAGTCCCTTCCAGCTCCCATCCATTTCTCTCTAGGCAACCATGCTGACCCCCTCATCTCCATATAGCAAAGTCCTCACTGTATAAGCTAAATTCACCTCTGAACTTCACACACTTGATTTATCCTGGTTTTTAAGGAGGTCAACCAAGCTTGGCGTGTCTTCATACCTCTACAGGCTTCACTCCTCTCACTTCTAGACTTTCTCTACCCTGCTTCCCCTCTTCTTCCTTCTTCCCTGTCCATTAAACTTCTTATGTCATCTTCCATTAAAATATAAGTTCCTGAGGGCAGAGATTGTCATAGAATATGCTTATTGAAGTCCTAAAATCATCAACCTTATATGCCTAAGGCTTAAATCTGTGATTTCATGGATTTCACTGTGAAAATTGTATTAATGATGAAGAATGATAACTCATTGATAATGTATAATCTTAGAGGACTGTCAGCAATACTGAGATGTGAAGTATTTTATCTATGGGCACCCAGCTAACATGAATATCTTGATCCAAGATCTTTCAGACTGTATCCACTTGGCCATGCTGCCTTCTCAAAGAATTGAATATTATTACAAATAATTGATTTTTTCATATCACTTACTACGTGTACTTAGGATAAAAGGAAAAGAAAGCATTATAATTAAGGGGAATTGGGAAAGGTTTCTTGGAGGAGAAATTTTAGCTGAGACTTGAGGGAAGACAAGAGGAAGTAGAGATGGGGAGAGAGAGATACCAGACATGGGAGAGCTTGTGAAATGCCTGCAATTTGGAGGTGGAGTGATTTGTGTGGGGGTTATTATTATTAGCAAGGTGGCCAGTGTCATTGGATCAAAGAGTACATGAAGAGTTGAAGGATGAGGTATAAGAAGACTGGAAAGAGAGGGAACTATTTAACTTTGAACACTAAACAGAGGACTTATATTTAATTCTGAAAGTGACATATTACTGTATATGAAGGTAAATTATACAGATCACATTAGATCCTTATCTGTATCACAATGGGCCATGTTATAATGAGGGTAGAAAGGAAAGGCAGTGAATTACCTACTGTACTTTTTATATTTACAGAATAGAGATTTTCTGTTTCAGGGATTTTTTTCAGGATGGTTGACTACCTTGATTTTATAAGAAAAAAAAAACAGGCTTTCAATTCAGTTTCTCTGAAGAATCCAGCAACAGCCAATGCAGATGTTCTCCACATCTCTGTCACTTCCAAAGAAGCATGACCTCACACTGGAACCAACTTATGGCTTTCCCCAATGCAAACCAATAGACTTCTTCCCAAGAGATCCTTGAAAAGAAAGAATCTCATCTTTCCAGGAAGGCTTAGGTGTGGTCCTTCAAAGATGGAAGATGGAACCAATTAACTGTCAAGTCCCTTCCAGCCCAATTATTCTACAAATTTCCCTCACTTTTCAGAATAGATGTCATTTCTAAGTTGACTCTCATGCTACAGGGCTGTTTGTATTCAGAGGGTGAGCAAGAAAGACTGATGGGACCTCTACCTAGCAAAGCACTGTAGTTTGTAGGCAGGCTAAGTGTGTTATTATCCCCAGGAGAATGTAAGCACCAGGAGAGCAGAAACCATTCTCATTTTGTGCTGGACCTGGGAACCAGAAGACTGTGAACCTATTAAAAGATTCAGGGAAAGTAGAAGTGCTTTCTACCCTAACAGGGGAGAAATTAGTTAGGAGGACTGTAATTATGATAAGGAGTAATTGATGACAGTTGAGTTTAGTGAACAAAATAGTGTAGAATTATTTGTCTTGTTTTATACTATACATTTACTTATATTAAGAAATTCAAAGTTAATAGTTTTTACTATTTATTATTTATCTTTTTAAAACTGATCTAGGCCATATTGCTCTTTTCTTCATAGCTAGATAAAATTAAAACAATTTTTTGTCCTCAAATCAATAGTTAATTATGATGAACAAGTCAAAGGAAGATTAATTTTGATATTTTTTTGATCTACTCTTAACCAGCACATGGAATAATCCCCCCCAAATTTGCTGATGCCACTCAATTGATTTTTTTATATACCTTAGGAGCAATTGCAATTTATTCTCTTCCTTGCTCTATCTTACTTCTTATTAACAGTGACCTCCAGGATAAGTCATAGGAAAATAGATACTTTACTAGTTGAAATTCAGTAAAAGCATATCATCTCTTAACAGTGACCAATATCATTGTTTTTCTTTTTTATATAATATTTTTTCCAGTTACATGTAGAGATAGTTTTCAATATTCATTTTCACAAAATTTTCTCCTTCCCTGCCCAAGACATCATATAATCTTATATAGGTTATATATGCACAGTCATGTTAAATATATTTCCAGACTTTAAGTATTATCATTTTTCATATTTAATCATATCCTATTTATTCTCTGTATGCCTCTCCAAAGTTTAATTATCTAGGCTTTTTTTTTGCAAGGCAATGGAGTTAAATGACTTGCCCAAGGTCACACAGCTAGGTAATTAAGTAATATTAAGTATCTAAGGCCAGATTTGAAATCAGATCTTCCTGACTCCAGGACCATTACTCTATCCACTTTGACACCTACTCAGCAATTTAATTCAATTACACAAGCATTTAATAAGTGTCTACTGTTTGTAGAGTCCTGCATTATAAATTTTACAGGAGATATAATCTCTGCCTTTAATGGATCTCACAATCAAATACAAAAGATACAACACACAAATATATGATGTCCCAAAAGTTTAAATGCATTAAAAATATTTTTAATAGTTTAAAATTATCTCAAGACTATGTAAAATGCATCAAATTGAGTTTGAGATAATATGGAGTGGTCAAGTAAGTAAAGTCCTAAAGTAAAGCTGAAATGTGAATCTGAAACCTCTATATAAATATAGTTATCAGGCTAGAAATGTAGTCATCATGATAATGGCAACAATAATAATGATAATGACCTCTAAACTCAATGGAATGAAAAGCTCTCAAAAGATAGAGTCCTAGTTGAATGAATGAAAACCATGAGTGAGCAGATGAAGTATCTATTATCCTTATCATATTGTCTGTTGCTGATGTTGACCTAAGGATTTTTCTGTGAGCCCATAGAAGTTGAACTCACATACCAAAACTTTTATTCAATTACAAAAAGGAAGTTTTTTTTAATCCAATTAGACAACAGTCCACTGAACATTAAACTTAAAAGAACAAGAGAACAGTAACTTTTCCCAGGATCATTTATTTGCATCTGACTTCCATAAAATTCAAGATGAGAGTAACATAACAGTTTTAAAGTACTTTAAGGTTTGCAAAATACTTTCTCATACATTCTCTTATTTGAACTTCATAACAACCTGGTGAATTAGCATTCCAAGTATTCCATGTAGAGGCATTGGGATGAATGATATTGCCAAAGAAAAGAGGAGAGAGAGAGAGAGAGAGAGAGAGAGAGAGAGAGAGAGAGAGAGAGAGAGCGCAGAACCTTATGGAACACCTATCTTAAAAATGGGGATAATGATGAGGACATGGGGAGAAAAAGAGACACAGAAAGAAGCAGCTGCAGCTTCTTATTTGACAATATTTTACAATTTACAAATATTACCTCTGTTGATGATCATCAAATGAAATAAGGAGGAATGATTAGCAAAGCAGAGAAGGAAACCAGGAAAGAGTGGAGAGAGTAACATCTCTGACACAAGTGTATCCAAAAGGCCAGAATGTAGATCATTGTCACAAAGTTCAGAGATATCAAAGAAGATGAGTTAATTGGACTTGGTAACTAGGAAGATATTAGCCATTGTGAGATGATAACTATGATGGACTCAGCTCCTCTCAGCAGTTCAGTGATCAAGGACAATCCTAAAGAATTTATGATAGAAAATGCCATCCACATCCAGAGGAAAAACTATGGAATCTAATGCAGAGAAAAGCATACTATGTTCACTTTTTAAAACTGTTTTTTCTTTGTTTTTCATGATTTTTCCCCTTCAGTTCTAATTCTTCTTTTACAATATGATTAATAGGGGAAAATGTGAATCATGATTGTGCATGTACAACCCATATCAGATTACTAGCTGCTATGAGGAAGGAGAAGGGAAAGGAGGATGGTAGAAAAATGTGGAACTCAAAAGCTTACAAAAAGATGAATGTTGAAAACTATCTTTGCATGTAACTAGAAAAAATAAAATTAAATTGCAAAGAAGCTATTAGTGATTAAGGTAGATGAGAAAAAGAAGATAATTGCAAGGAGTAGACAAGAGAATGATAAGCAAATGAAACCATCAGGTACAGACTACATTTTCAAGAAATTTTTCACTGAAAGAGAGAAGGGGGGGGGTGTTGTAGAGCCAAGATGGCAAGGTGAAGGCAGGAATTCCCAGAAGCTCTTCCCCCCAAAAAACTCCAGATCACATAAAATTGTGACTCTAACCAAATTCTAGAGGGGAAGAACCCATAGAGAGACTGAATGAAGCATTTTTCCAGTCTAAGACAGCTTGATGGATCCACAGGAAAGGTCTGTAAAACTGAAACCAGAATTGGAAGGAGTCACAATGCAGCCCAGGTCACAGCCTGCTCCACCATTAGTGGATCAGCTCCAGCCTTCCAGGAACAGCTGCTAGTGGGGTGCCTGGGTCCCTGGAGACACCTGGGTCCGTGGCAACAGGAGCAGTTCTCAGACCTTTTAGCCCAGAGTTCACTGGGGATGGCTTGTATGGTCAATGGGAGGATTCGATTACATCATCAGAGTAAGTATGAAGCCCAGGCCAGTGCAGGCCTCAGGGTAGCTTCAGGGAACTTATGGAGCCACCCAGCAGCTGATTCCAAAGTGCTCAGGCCATAAACAGTAAGGAAGTAGGGAAAGATTGCAGAGGTCTCTCTGCTGTCCCTGGGAAAGATTCTGCTGCTTTGCCCAAGCTCAGATCCAAGGCCTAGTCTGGGCCCCCACACTACCATAGAATAGCAGGGACACTCCTCACAGTTTCAGGGAAGAGGGAAATGCTTGTGATCATCCACAGAGCAGCACACAAGCCAGGATAGCAGTGAGAACCTCTCAGAAGACACAAAACTCCCCAAAGCTTTGGAAATACAGTAAATCATGTCATAGACTGGAGAAATGAGCAAAAAAAAAGAGGAAAAAGAATCTGACCATAGAAATTACTTTGTTCCTATGGAAGATCAAAATATACACTCAGAAGTTGAAAAAGTCAAAGCTTCTATATCCAAAGATTCCAAGAAAAATAGGAATTGCTCTCAGGCTATGGAAGAGCTCAAAAAAAGACTTTGAAAAGCAAGTAAGAGAAGTATAGGGAAAAATTGTGAAGAGAAATGAAAGCAGTGCAGGAAAATCATGAAAACCAAATCAACAGCTTGGTGAAGAAGATACAAAAAACACCAAAGAAAATAACATGCTAAAAAGTAGTTTAGGTCAAAAGAAAAAAGCAGTTCAAAAGGCCAATGAGGAGAAGAATACCTTAAAAAGCAAAACTGGACAGATGGATAAGGAGATTAAAAAACCCCTCTGAAGAAAATAAGTAATTCAAATGTAGAGTGGAGCTAAAGGAAACTGATGGCTTTGTGAGAAATCAAGAAACAATAACACAAAACCAAAAGAAAGAAAAACTATGTGAAATATCTCATTGGAAAAACAACTGACTTGGAAAACAGATCCAGGAGAGATCATTTAAAAAGTATTGGTCTACCTGAAAGTCATGACCAGGAAAAGAGCCTAGAGTTCATTTTTTCAAGAAATACTCCTGCAAAATTGCCTTGAGATCCTAAAAGCAGAGTGTAAAATAGAAATTGAGGAAATCCACTAATCACCTCCTGAAAGAGATTCTCTCCCCTCCCCCCCCCGTTCCTGAAAAAAATCTCCCAGGAATATTATAGCCAAATTCTAGAACTCCCAAGTCAAAGAAAAAATACTACAAGCAGCCAGAAAAAAACAATTTAATTGCCATGGTGCTACAGTCAGGATTACACAGGATTTGGCAGTGTCTACCTTAAGGGTTTGTAGCTCTTGGAATGTGATATTCTGGAAGGGAAAAAGAGCTTGGATTACAACCGAAAATCAACTACCCAGCAAAACTGAACATATTCTTTCAGGGGAAAAAATAGACTTTCAGTGAAATAGGGGATCTTCAAACTTTCCTGTGGAAGTGACCAAAGCTGAACAGAAAGTTTGATCTTCAAGTGTAGGACTCAGGTAAAGCATGGAGAGGGTGGATAAGAAGGGCTCATTATGAGGGATTTTATTATGCTGAACTGCATGTATTCCTTCATGGAAAGAAGATATTGATAATTCCTATGAACCTTCTCATTTATAAGGCACAGGAGGGAGCTGAATATATTGATATAATATAGTATAAAGGTGTAGTCAGTGGGTGAAAAGGAATATATTGGGAGAAAAGGAAAGGAGTGGTAGAAAGGGCTTAGATATCTCATTTAAAAGAGTCAAGAAAAAGCTTTTGCAATGGAGTGGAAGAGGAGAAGGTAAGAGGGAATGAGTGAGCCTTCATTCTCTTCAGAAATGACTCAGAGAAGAAATAATATACACACTCAATAGGGTATAGAAATCTATCTTACCCTAGAGGAAAAAGAAGAGCAAAGGGATGGGAGAAAGGGGATAGGGGGAAGGGAGGGGGAGTGTAGGTGATAGACAAGAAGGAAAATCATGGAAGAGAGGTCAGATACAATACACTTCTGAGGAGGGACAGGGTGAAAGGAGAGAGAGTAGAATAAATGGAAGTGGGGAGGAATAGAATTGAGGGGAATACAATTAACAAGAGCAACTGTGGGAAAAAATATCAAAGCAACTTCTCTGATGGACTTATGATAAAGAATACAAACTATCCCAGAGACAGAGTCAATGGTATCTGAACACAGACTTAAGTACATTTTTTCTTCCTCTCACTTCATTTCTCTTGAGGTTTCTCTATTGTTTTTTTTGGGGGGGGGTATTATATTTACTTTCACAACAAGACTATTGCAGTAATCTAAAAATAAATAAATCATTTTAAAAAGGAGGAAAGGTGAGAAGATAACTGCTTGAGTACAAGGGTCAAGAGAAGGACCAATAGACTAGGAGCAAATGACTTATAAATTCATCCAGTGAACATTTGTTAGGCCCTTCCTGCATGCAGAACACTATAATTAGGTGATGTGGAAGGGCTGTCCTCATGGAGTTTTAGTCTAGGAGGCAGTTTTGAACTCTCATTGATGTTTTAGAGAAAGAGTTACTCTTTAAATAGGGATTGCGTTTGAATCACATGTGCTCATAGGTCCATAGATTATGCATAGCATCATGCAGAGGTTTTCAACCCCCTAATGTTATAAATGACCCAGAAAATTGAAGTGATTTGCCTGAGATCACCCAGGCAATAAATAGCAGAGGTAGAATTTGAATCATGAAATCACAAAATAAAAAATTGAAAGGGACTTTGAGGACCATCCAGCCAACCCCATCTGTCTTTCCTTCCAGGTAAATAAACTGAGTTCCAAGGAGAGAAAACAACTTAATAACATCTCAGGTTCCTTTGGAATTAACAGTTGAAAGCAGCACTAGCATTTTTCCTGGCAATGGCATTTATGTTTTTGGAGGCTATATGAAAAAACTATGAGCCTGGTCAGACCTTTCCATTGCCTAGTTACTATGGGTTGTAAGCTTTTGTAAAACATCTGATTCCTGGTTCATAGCCACCTCTTACATTTGTTTTCAATTGTTAAAGTCCCTGGTGTTTGAGCATATATTTTACAGTGAACTCTTGTCCTCTTTGAAAACAACATTTTGGTCCCTCTTATTAAATTCTAGCTTTCATGACTAATATGAAATGAGAACTTCAAAAATGTTTATGTGATATATTAAAACAGCCGGACTCTTCCGCTTACAAATTGCTTGGAGATAAAACCAATATGTCCAACAATGGAATTGCCTCGTAAATATGAGAGAATGCTAACCAGGATAATTCCCCATTCTTGTGGGCCCTGGGTTTCTCATTGTAGTTTGGTTCCAAAGATTCTTGCTCTATGGCTTAGTGAGAAAACTGCAACAATTTATAACTCAGTGGAAAAAATGTGGAAACTCTTCCCTGGGCTTTCTGTGGAAAAATGAATAGATTAATTTTTTTCTCTATATCATACATATACTTGTAAATAGATGATTCATTGGAAATGTTTTTGAATCAGAATTGAAGCTAAAAATTGAAGCAAAAGGGGATCTCTTCAATTTGAAAATCGTTTGCATTTAAAAACTAAGAAACTCTTCTTGCAACAAACTGTGACAAAAGAAAGAGACAGAAACGTAGAGACAGAGAGAACAAATGAACACTTTCATTTACCTTCAAGGCCTAGAACAACTGGAGTCCTTAGAGACTACAGAAAAGTTTTCATTTATTTTAGAAATTGGGGCATCTATAAAGCTACTTTCAGACTTGTAGTCGTAATGGAATATGACTAGTGTTAAGTGTGGCTACTCAGGAAAAGAGTAGACCACAAGGTTTCTTGATTATTGTTTTTGGACAGCAAATGCATTGTTTTAAAAAAATAATAATTGCTTTCCACTAACTCTGGGTTTCTTGGCACATTTTTTTTCATTTTCAACAAACAGCTGAAACCACACTGACCTTCCTCAGTCTTGATAAGAATCATCTGTGAGTAATGCAATTACAATTTTGTGATTTTGAGCTGATTTTCTATTTGGGCTCCAGTATCAATTTCAGCTGAAATTTCCATGGACGTGGCCTTTTTCTCATGGTAACAAATAATTTAGTCAGAAAGTGATGCATTTGGAGATAGGGGGCATTCTTCATCAGCTTTGCCATGTAATCGGGCCACTTAATGAATTCCACATTTTCCACATCTATCTCCTTTTCCACCTTATCAAGAGACTTTCTATTCACAGAGAACAGATGAAGAAATTTCTCCTTTCCTTTGGAATTTACCTCAAGTATTTGGCTTCTCTGCTAAATAGCATCTCATTATCAACAGAGGCACAAAAGTAGTAGGTATAGCATTTGAAATACCTAACTTAAAATATGTCATTTAGTTTAAAAGAAGGAATCTGGAATTCTATGCAAATATTATTTATATCAATAATATCCTATCTTCCACAGAGCTTAGTATTCTGCAGATACCTCTGGAACCTGTACAAAATTCCATCATAGTAAAAGAGAGCAGATATAATATCCCCATTTTTCAGCTATGAAGCAAATAGTAATAAAATGTTAACTGTTTTATCCAGTGACACAAAGCTCTCAAATAGCAGGGCTAGGATGAGAATCCAGAGTTTTTGATTTCTTATTCTAATTTTTTTCATTTAGAGGTTATAAAATTGCTATTAAAATGGAAGTTTTATCTTCATTTCTATAAATTCATCTTGTAAAAATTCACTGACCACCTACTATGTAGAGAGAGCCATATTGTGGTTGATGGGGGTAGGGGAGGTAGACACTAATTTGTAATACACTAAATTAATAGGCAAACTGGAAGGGCAATCATTACTATCCACTACCCAAGGATAATTATTTGCTTACTCATCTACCAATTGTACAAAGTATATTGAAGAAAAGGGACACATATATAGTATACATCTGCTGATAATAACAGCAAATCACATTTATGTAGCACTCTGTGATTTATACTTTTAATGCCAATGCTACATAGTGTAATGCATTATGTAATGAAGAGAGTATTGAATTTAGACTAAGAGG